>NW_022436971.1:3697283-4007248 GCF_009761245.1 Sapajus apella | reverse complement strand
ATAAAATATCCTCCCAGAAGCACAGTTTCAGTATTCACTAGTTCATTTTTCATGGGGAACTGCATAGAAAATAGCTATCATGAATAATGAGAATTAAGTGTCTATTCTTGAGATCGTTGGCTGTGAGAGGGAGGGAGGGGAAGCTTTCCTCGTAGAACAGCTGAAGTTTCCATGGATATTTTATCCTACAAAATAGCTACAACTCTCTTCAAATTTCTTCCTTTATTAATAATCCATTATTGTATGCAGAAGTCATTTCTAAAGTTCAAAAGTAAGATAGAGAAGAAATCTTTGGAACCATATGAATTAAGAACTTGCTTTGCTGCAAGTATTGTAAATCTGACTGATAGGGCTTGAACACAGGTGTTTGTTATTCTTACATACTTAGAGGTTTGAGGTGTGAGGTTTTAGCATTTTCTTGGGTGCCGAGGGTAGAAACCAAGGCTCCTACCGTTTTCTCCTCTGTCATCCTCAGGGGATGTTTCTCACCTTTGTGTATTTGTCTTATATACATGAGACAGTTGCACCAGTGCTTGGCCATGAGAAGAGAGGAGAGAAAGGGTAAGGCGTTACATCTCTGAAGTGTTTCTTCTCCTGCCAGAATCAAGAAAGAAACATTTTTCTCAGAAATGAGAAATGACTCATTCTAGTGACTTCTCCATAGATCTCAATCAGAAATATACTATGTGGCCATTGAAGACTGATTCAGATGAATTATAAGCCATAGGCTGGGCTGGGAATGTTGCTATCCCAGACAAAACCAAGGTTTCATTAGCCATGAAAACCAGGGAATGGGCACTGGATACTCAGGAGACTAAATGGAATTGAACACAATTTCTGGGCGTAGACAGACTAGTGCCCTATGGACTTTCTGATGTGGTTTCCTATTAGTAGCTCAGGTGTAGAGATATGTCCTAGCTTTAACCCCATAACAGAGAATAAAAAGATAGTATTCCAGGATTGGGATCTTACTGATTCTTCATCCCACTAGAGCTCAGGGAGCTTTCTTTATACAATTCTGTGAAAGATTTTGTTCTCTGGAAAATGTAAGTCTATTGCATGGATACAAAGTTGAAGAATTATTTTTACAAGTTGAATATCTTGTTAAAAATAAGAAAAGCGACATTTTTAAATAAAAATGTCACTCAGAGGATGAGAAGTTGAAAATCTTTATTCAGTTTCCCATGTGTATTTATAACTTTTGAACCAAACTAGGATATGAGGGCTGTCCTGTGACAATGTGTTAGCCTTAGACACCAGAATTCTTCAACTGGATTTATAAAAAGCACTTGCACATGGTTTTAGACCCTTTTGAAAAACCATTCATTATTTTATTAAAATATAGCATGCCTAATTTAATAAGAATTTAATTTTATTGCAATACATACATGAAAAAACAGGTATTGATTTCATGGAGTACTAATATATTCGTTAGTACTCAAGAAGACTAATTTTCAAGAAATTTAAATACAATAGTTTTGATTAAAATTTAAAAATACATGCTCTCAGTGACTGATAGAGCCTCTTCCATGTTCCCATAAAAGTACCAACAAGGCCTGGTGTGGTGGCTCACGCCTGTTATCCCAGCACTTTGGGAGGCCAAGGCAGGTGGATCAAGAGGTCAGGAGTTCAAGACCAGCCTGACCAACATGATGAAACCCTATTTCTACTAAAAATGCCAAATTAGCTGGGCATGGTGGCACATGCCTGTAATCCCAACTACTCGGGAGGCTGAGGCAGGAGAATCACTTGAACCTGGGAGGCAGAGGTTACAGAGAGCCAGGATTGCACCAGTGCACTCCAGCCTAGGCGACAGAGCGAGACTCCATCTCAAAAACAACAAAAAAAGTACCGACAAAATTACATAATTTATAAAAGCTTTATAAACTCCTAGACTTTAAGAGCAAAGGCCAAAATATTGGAAAGATATTCACTAATAAAAGGACTAGGTTAGGCTTGAAAAAAAAATCATGCTTTGTGTATGACTGCTGACCTAAATGAAAACATGCATTCATTGAGGAAAAAGCAAAACCTTTTGATTCATTGCATGGTTTAGCTCTTGTTGGAGGTCAGAGAAGGCCATTTAAGTAGAAAGCTAAGTAGCCACAACTCCTCAACCTTTCCTGACCTCTGCCTGATGGTAACTATTTCCTGGACTAAGGAAATCATTGTGTAGAATAATATGGTGGCCAGGATCTGGAGTCCTGAGTTAAATACTAACACCACCATTTATAATATGAGCTTAATCCCTTAACTTAAGCTTTCTTAGTATACATCTTCTCATCTGTAAAATGGACAAGGTGACAGAGCTCATGGCAAAGAGTTGTGATGTTTAAATGAGGCAGTACATGTGGCAGAGTTAGCCTAAGATTCCATGTATGGTAAGCATTCCATAGCTCTGCTTACTCATCATCAAATATTAGTATAATGTTTTCTGCTACTATCTCACATATGCATAAGGTGAGAGAAAAGATGAAAGACAAGAAAAGAGACAGAAAAAGATGAAAGACAAGAAAAGAGACAGAGGGAGAGGAAGGGGGAGAAGAAAGGGAGAGAGATGAGGTAGAGATAATATACTCTTCCACTAAACCAACGGGATGGAAAAGTAGCCTGTATCTGAGAAGTGGAGCACTGTGTTGCTGGGCATGTTCTTATCCTCTTCTCCTTAACAACAATGCAAAGCGAGAGCTATTCTTGGCTTGAAGTATTTAATGCTGTGGTTGCTCTCTTTCGTGTAGTATAAATGAATTACAGATTGAACAAGCCTCTTTATCTGTTTCTATGGAAATAAATGGACGTGAAAGCCTAAGAAAAGCCCAAGGTAGAAATAGTGGTAGGCAACAAACAATGAACAAACAAGCATGTAATTAAAGCATCAATGAAACAAGAACAGGGAGTCAGAGAAAGCAAAGACTCAGATGAAGATTAACGTAAAGAGAAGGTAAGATATAAAAATACTGTCAAAGTCTAATAAGTGGTCTCAACTGAGGATATTTTGCATCCCCATGCCCTCCCACCAAATATTGGACAATGTCTGGGGATATTTTTGATAGTCACACCTGCAAGGGTATTACTGGCCTCCAGTAGGTACAGGCTAGTGATGCGGTTAAATGTCACACAATACACAGATGGCCCCTCACAACAAATAATTACCTGGCCCCAATGTCAATAATGCTGTGGTTGAGAAACTCTGCTCTGAAGACAGGTTAATAGTAAAAGTCAGAGCTATTGATCTTTAGAATTGACCCTTCAGAAAATTGAATCATGCAGAGGAGGAGTTTAAAAGACTCTCCATTCATTCAAAAGAAAAACAAAAAATATCAAAGTGGTTAAAAAGCAGACATTCCATACAAAATAGAAAGATGATAAACCTAAGAAAAATAGGTATACACAGAAAGAACATAAAGACATAATGAGGTGTATAATGGACAAAAAATTACTTGAACTGAAAGAACAATGGGTTCTATGGATTTAAAAAAAGGCATTTCCTGTTTGCAACAAAAAATGCTTTAAAATTCAGCTATAAAAAGGGGATAGATTTTATATGAACTAAAAGCAAGGCAGTTTCAGATTTCTCATGCCCAAGGTAAAATGTCAAAACAAACAAATACCACACAGACAAACAAAGATTCCTAAGGCAATGTTTATAGAAATTTAAGGACAAAGGCATCAACAAAATAAATATGTACCCACATAAAATAGCTATTTCTAGAAGTCCAAAGAGAGGGAATACAATCCCATGGTTTCAACTCAAAAAATATTAATAATCTCAGCCAGCAAAGAAAAAAATGGAAAATATGAACTTACATCTAGAAAGTCATGATATGAAAAGCCTAGTCTTGAGCACTAAAAAGAGATAAAGATATCTTTATAATTATTTACATTTTGGTAACAAAATTCAAATAATAAATGTATTATTGAAATATAAATGATGCTCTAATCTCTTATGAATGGAGATCTACATCTAAAATTTCACAATTCAATAACAAAGAATAAAGTGACTTACCAGAAATGATGAAGACAAAAATCAATATATTATCCATAACTTTTATAATCTTAGAAATAAATATTGGGAATTAGTTTTTGCAAATCAAACTGCATTAGCTCACTTACAATACTTTTATTCTTTCAAAATCATTAGTATGTTTTCAAAAATTAACGACTTAGTATATGTAGCAGGAGAAGAAAAGGAACAGAACAAATGTACAATTTTTTAAACAAAGAATCAAAAAACAATGTGACAGAAATACGACCAAATTCAATACGTTTTAGCCTTCAGACTACAGTGGGTAAAGAGTAGCTTTTCACTGAAAGATAGTAATAGCCCCATAATGAAAAATCTTTATGCATGAAATATTTTTTATCAAATAAGTAAAACACAGCCTATTATGAATACAAGGCTAAGCTGATAGAAACACTCAGCTTTTTAATAAAAAAGTAGTATTAAAAGAAATTCATATACTAGAAAAGAATAAAATATTTTAAAATTGGAGTCTTATACACAGAACACAATTCTGATTAAAGTACAGTTAAAGTCATTATACAGAAATATATGCCATATAAACACAGAGTGTATCTTTTTAAGTACTGATGAAATAGTCACTTTAACAATCACTTTTTAGACCAGGAATAAAACACTACAATATTACAAAAATATAAAAATGAATGTAAAAGTCTCTCTGTCATCAATGCCACTGAGGCCTATTACTGGAAAGTATAAATAAAAGTTTAAAGAATAAAACAAATGCAGAAAAAATGCAGTGTTTATTGTGAATAACTCTTGGATAAATGAGGGAGAAAGTCTTTAGTTACTATGCAACTACTATAAAAATTCTTTTTATCAAATTTTGTAGAATATTTCCAAAGCTGTGCTCAGAGACAAATGTACAGCCCCAAATGCTTTGACTATTCATTAACAAAAAGAAATGTCACTAATCTAAACTTTTCACTTCTATAAAATAACAAGCCCAAGGGCATCAGAGAAAGAAAAAATATCAGAATTAGTTGATTTGATGTATGCAGAATGGACATTTGAAAAATAAATGGAAGAGATGATTCTATGGAATAATAAAGAGTATAATGAATTAAATAGAAACATAGCTTCTGTTTTCCTTAAGAAAAATATAGTAAAACCCTGGATATATAGCATTAGAATGAAAAGCTGTATTTCAACAGATACAGTGATCATTAAAAAGTAGTAAAAATTATTATGTAAAAATCTAGGCTAATGAATATGAGAACGTTGATGAAAATGTTACTTTTATAGGAATTTCTTAAATGATAAAAAGTGGTTCAGGAAATGTTAGAAAACAAAAATGTCTAATACCTATTAGAAAGAATGAAAAATAATTAAAGACTTATTAGGGTCACACAGTTTTACTGAAGAATTCTTTTAGATTATTATTTTACAAAGTAATTCTAACATCATGTAAAATATTTTACTACTTGAAAAAATATAGAAAGATAAATAAGGAAGATACAATCACTGGAAAAGCAAACTAATATGACTTATAGACCAATAAAACTTATAAATGCAGTTGCAAAAATTCTAAATAAAATATTTATAAACAGTACATTAGTAGAATAATTTATGACAGCCAAGTAGGATTATTGCATTATTGATATTAGGAAATAAATTATTTTTAAAAAGAGAATGGATAAATGTAATTTTCACCATGACATCTATTTTAAATTTACATGATGTTAATTCTCAGTTATTAAGGATAATATGGTTACTGGAAAATGCTGAAGGCATGTTAACTTCAGTGATGCTTATGACAAAATTGTCTATCTCTATTATTAGCTCATGTTGTTTTAAACACTGACGAAGATAAAGAAACATGAAACACAAAATCTTTAGCTATTGGTAATGAGAAGACAAGTATCAATATATACGAGTTGCTTCTGTGGAAAAACAAGATAACTGAAACATGATTCAAATTATTATGAAGTAAATCAAAACCTTTCCAATATACCAGCAATAAAAAAATTGGACAATGGAATGGAAAATATGTTATTTATAATGTAACAAGACATAGAATACATGAAACAACTTGATTAGAAATGTGGATAGTTTATGGAAATTAAAGAAAAAAATTACTAGGCATACAAAACATGATGAGATATATACTATGTTTACAGATGGGAATATCAAACATTGTAGAATGAATGTCTTCCTAAATCAATATAGAGATATAAGATAATTTCAATCAAGATTTAAATTAGATTGTTTCATTCATTCTGACAAGGACAAGGGAGGCTTGAGAAAGTGGTTTGAGAGTATAGTGGGAAGAAGGCATGGATAATTTTAAAACAGAAAGTAACAGTGAGTGATAAAATTATTGAAGTTTTCATGAATATGTATTTACAAAATTACAACTAAAAGATAGTTGAATGGGTTCAATAATTGAAACACATGTTAATTGAATATACTAGTTAACCTTAAACTACAGTACACAGTTTATTAGAATCTAAGTATGAAAATAAAACAGCACATACCAGTGGGGAATCAGGTAATTATTCAGGATATAATGTTAAAAAATTGGTCATGTTTATAAGCTACTAGTAACTTTAGATTTTTTCCTGTGCAATTAATTAAATAAAGATAGCCTCCAAAAATCTACCAGAAATACTTGTGTGTATGTATATACACCATAGGCTTTCAAAATATACATCAGCTGAGATATTCAAGACATGAGTTTAGTAAAACGTAAGTTGCAAAGTAGATATATGATTAAAATTATTTTGAAATAGAGAGGGAAATTGCATTTTTATATGTATATGTAAATTTTTATATATGTAGATCATAGCTGCAATAATACCTGAAGAGCTAACAAAAAAAAATATTTTTTTAAGTGGCTAAGGTAAAAGGACTTAAGTGAAGGTTAAGGTGGATTTCTGCTTTATTTCTGTTTTTCAGTATTCTGTGACAGAAATAAAATTTTGTACAATGAAAATTTTATCTTAAAGAAAAAATTAAACCAATGGAAAATACACAAAGATCACTGTATTAGATATATGATACATAATGTGCAGATTAAAACCAAAAATAAATATATGAAGCAAACAGTAAACTAAGACATTATTGTGGTATATATTTTCACCTTGTAAGAAGTTCTTAAGAAACAATTTTGCAAAAATGTCTCAATATAGAAGTGGGCATTCAATATGAACAATTTACAGAGGCCAGAAAATGTGTTGAAAAGATCAGCCTTACAAGTGATCAGTAATGCAAATGAAAGCAATATTGATTTTTCACTCACCCCATTGCAATAGATTTTTAAAATATATTTCAATACTAGAGGGAATGACTTTTATGACAGTTTTATACATTTTTAATGTGAGTGTAAATGGGGTAAGCTTATTCTATAACAGTTTGCAAAATTTACTAAAAACCTTAATAGAAATTTATCCTTTGCTCCAACATTTTCACTTTTTAGCAATTTATCTAAAATTTGAAAAAGAAGAGAGGTAGGCACATACCAGTGTAAAATGATAATTATTGCATTAAAATTTATCATAGTGCAAAAAATAACAATCCTAATTTCCAACAATAGGTATTTTGAAAATATAGAATATTTTTATAAGGGATTAATGTTCACTGACTAATTATCATGTTTGAGAAGATTATCCGCCATCATCATAACAGGCAAAAAAGTAGGACACAAAACTGTTAAACATTTTTGTTTTGTTTAATGCACACAAAATGACACAGAGGAAATAGAACAAAATGTTAAAAATTCACATGAATGTGTGTATGACTCTGTGTAGACCTGGAGGTAGGAAGATATGGATTATAGATTCATATCCATATATATATATATCCATATATATAATTATATGTAATTGATTTGACTTTTCTGTTCATTTTCTTATGAAACTTTTCTGCTTTCAAATGTGTCTCTTTTTAATTAACGTCCGCTATTTTTGTAGTCAGAAAAAAGGAAGTGAGCATAAAAAAAAGCTACACACAAAAAGTACAAATGACCCTTCCACAGTATCTGCCTGTTTGCTGACAGAACTACATCCACTAAACATTCAAAGAAGCATTTTCTGTGACAGAGACTGGTGGCATTTAACTAGGAATTTTATGGGTATTGAAGGACCAAATATTTATAAATCCTCACAACACCCCTGTAAAGTAGGTAAGGAAACACATTATTCCTTTGAAAGCAAACCCTCCGTTATCAATCTTGTCAAGATTGTCAAATCTTCACCTTGCTGCAAATGGCAATAGCAATTATTGTTCTTTTTCCTTAGTAATAACAAAATACGAGTAACCAGAATTAAGTTTTTGCAAAGAGAAAATTGATGCCTCTGTTGGTGGCCCAAGTTTTTGTAGGGCCAACAGAAAGTCATCACAGATTCCCACAATCCATCTCCACCAATTCATTGATTCTGGATATCAGACACAATGCCTTTTAATTCATAATTTAAACAAAGATCTATTAAGTGCCTAGCTTCTAGGTGCTGCAAATATAGCAATGAAAAACAAAAATGAAAGTAAACCAAAATTTTTTTACTTCAGAGAGCTCATAGTCTAGTATGTTGATAGTTACTGTTTCCCCCTTCTGTCTCCCTGCCAGATCTTCAAAACATTTATGCAGTGGCGTCCTTAAAGGCTTAGCTCCTTTCAAGTTCCCAGATTAACCTAGGCATAAAATAATACTGAAAGGACTAAACACATATGTATTGCTGAACATTAAAGCATACTCCAAACCAATACTGCATTGCTTTGCCCCATTCTTACCCCAGCTGCGGTCTGTCCAATCAGCTCCTGGAACTAGTCACCATAGCAATGCTGTTCAACTTGGTAGCTACTAACCAGATGTGGCTATAAAACTTCAGTTTTCATTAGCCACATGTGGCTGGTGAATACAGATAAAGAATATTTGCATCATTGGGAAAGGTATATTGGGCAGATCTGCTCTATAGTTTTATTGCGATCCCTATTATTATTATTATTATTAATATTGAGACAGGGCCTTGCTCTGTCACCCAGGCTGGAGTGCTTTTGCACGATATTGGCTTACTGCAACCTCTACCTCCCAGGCTCAAGTTACTCTCATGCTTCAGCCTCCCGAGCAGCTGGGATTACAGCCATGCACCACGACACCTGGCTAATTTTTGTATTTTTAGTAAAGACGGTGTTTCACCATGTTGGTCAGGCTGAACTCCTGATTTCAAGTGATGGTGTGAGCCGTGGCACCCGGCTGTTTTCAGTAGAAATGTTCTTAACTCCAACTATGTTTCCAGATCTGCTTGTCTAGCCCTTCTTTTCAGGTCTAGACTCCTTTCTAGCTACCCCCAGTCTTCTGCTTGTTAATAGAATACTTTACATGACCACTGCTGGAGTAACTAGAGCTCTGAAACTTACACAGTCCATGTTTTACATATGTTCTTCCCAACTTGTGGGTCAAACAGGTGCTAACTACTGAACTGTGGCTAAGTCTGCCACGCATAGGCCTTTAAAACTGTGGCTAAGTCTGCCATGCATAGGCCTCTCCCTTCTTGAGATCTCTAGTGCCAATTTCCAGAAAACCCATCATCTTTCCACCATCCATTGTCTCAGTGCCATGGCCAAGCCTATTCTGAAACTCTCATTTCTTCAGAACATGGGATTGCCTTATCTTTGTACCTGATACTCATTAATAAAGTTTCTGGTTCTAGCTTTGTCTCCCCTCATTCTGTACAATTTATATTCTTTATATGAAGCTGTTTCTTCTGGCTTCCTTCAAAGAATATCTTTTTCAGTGGGGCCAATTCTCAACACTGAAAGCTTCAGTTTTGCAGGCATTCATGTTGATGCCTAGAAAGTACCTTACTTTAAGGAATTCCCTTGAACCCTGCAACATGCCCCCCTTGCTGTACTTGTAGAGCCAAATTTTTTGGCCTAATGAGTTTTCATGGCCTTACATTGTGTTGGTGGCAAGGTATTTTTCCAGGTTCTCCCTCCGTCTCCTCTTCTAATCCCAGAAACTGCTAACATACATGCCTTATACCTAAGTCTTGAATAATTCATTCAACAACATCAAAAGCTCATGTTTTTTGAGCAAGGATTCTATATGAGGCAGTGTGCTACAACAAGGGGATATACAGGGAGGAATAAAATATACAAGAAGATTGCTGTATAATTATGACAAGGAATTCTTTAACAAGGGAGAAATCTTTTCTGCAGTAAGAGATCATGTTCAAAACGCAAGTAATCCTTTGGAAAAGAAACTCAATGATCACAAATTTATTTCGGTTATAAAGGCATACCAGTTCAGGAATGGGAAGAAAACTGTGAAAACAGAAAAACAAATAAACAATAAACAGCAACAACAGGAAAAAAAAAAACCCTTGAAAAGTTAGTTATTTTTCATGAAATAGTGCTGGTCCTCACATATTTATCCTTTTTTTTTTCTTTTAAAAATTATACGGAAATGGGTAACCAGGGAAAAGAAATGTTTGCACAGTTTTTTTATTCCCTTGGTAGCATGAACTGGCCTAATAAATTGTAGGTATTTTCTAATTGTGTCTCAGATTGAAGCAGTCGTAGCTGTTTCAACTTTAGATTGACTTAGATCATTCATGAGTTTTATGTTTTCACATCAGTCTATTGTGAACATCTATTCATTCATTTACTCAATAAATGTTTCTTAATTAACCAGGTTGTGCTACTTTCAGTTAAGGGGTTTGGGAATACGGTGACCAAGAAGGACGAAGTGCTTGTTTTCATGCAAATAAGCAAACAAATACTGAAGTATCTAGTATTTTAGTGCTAACAAAATAATTAGTGCTATGAAAAGTGCTAAGAAAAATAAAGAACAATAAACAGAGAGGTAAATTTGCTCTTAGGGTGTTCTGGGACAGCCTTTTAAAGGAAGTGACATCAGAACAGAGACTAGAATGGCATGGGATGGCACACTCCATGAGTGACTTGGAAGAGTGTTCCATGCAGAAGACATCACTCATAAAAAAAAATTCCAAAGCAAAAGTAACAACATGCACTGATTCTTGATTTAAAATGATTTATCTGGCTTCTCTGTGAATAATGCACGTGTGTGGGAAAGCAAGACGGAAGTAAAGACACCATTAGGAGACAATGCATCTTTCGCTCTCTGATTCAAAGCTATTCTAAGTCCTGAATGTCCGTTTTCATCTTGGCTCTTAAATAGAATGTGTTTTTCTTATCTGTGCACTATAATTCATTCTCAGGAATGCTTATGTTTCATGTATGTTACCTCAATGTTAAGTCTTAAACCTCAATGACAATATTTTGTTAAGGGAACACGAATACTTCAATTTGATAGTGTTGAGCCTTCAGTTATTGAATTATGGCAGTCCTTACTGGAAACTGCATTGGCGCTCTAAGCTTGTTCTTTGTAATGCTACATGAAAAGGGTATCTTTAGCATGGCCCTCCTCCCATTACCAAGAACAAAATCTGAGCTTTTTTCCAAAGACCATCACGACTGCCTTGCCACTGAGACAGCTTTTTGGCATTTATGGGAAGCCGATATTTTTTTTTAATTAAGAGACTGCCTGAAGACATTTACCCTTTCCAACTAAAAAGCCTTGGATAAGGACATAAAAATTACATTCATGCCAATTTTATTATGGAGAACAAACATACACCTTCTTCATTTAAATAGCAGAATGGTAAACACAGACAAAACACATCAGTTACTGTTAGCATCTGTATCAAAATTAGCAAATTTAGGTTATACTTGAAAATTATATATATATATATATATATATACACACACACACACACACATATATATAATTTTAATCATCACTTCCTCAATATAAAGTCTCATTGCAGCTTGATGGAAATATCTAAAAATAGATATAATTTGCATAAAAATCAGTTGCAATGAAATAGCTGTAAGCTTAGAAATCAAACAGAAATAGTAATAAAGCAAAAGTGATTTTATTCTGCTTTCACAAAGATGTTATTTTCTATGTCTTAGTTTCTTTAATTTTACTTTGATACATTGCTTTGACTTTAACCATTGAGCTTTGACCTACAAATCATGAAAAAGATTTAGCTCACTTCATCACCATTAGTGGAGATTTAAATCTAATGTTGACAAATCATTCATTATATGATATGTCACATCACCTCATATGTAACTATGTATAAGAATTTTAACATTTTCATACATTTATTTTGACTAATGAAAGAAGATCATAAGGTAAAGATTATATCCTTAAATAGCATGTTTATTTATGGAGAAAAACTTTGCTTGACATTTCAAAAATGTGAATGTTATTACTTTATATTCCTTCATATGTTGTCATTAATATTAATTTAATAATAAAAATTTGTATCAACATATTTTCTACCTTAAATAGACAAACATGTGCTTTCTTACTGCAGGCACTCTATTTCACAATGCTGTTCCTAAAAGTGGATACAACTGAGAGATTAATGATGTTTGAGGTAAAAGGTGGATAGCTTATTAGCTTACAGAGTTTATGTATGGGTTTTCATGATTTGAGACTAATCTAGTGATGAGAATACATGTTGCCCTGGAACTTTGCCATTAGCATGCTGCTCGACTTAAATATTTCCTTTTGGTCATATTCTCATTAGTTTAGAATGTGTAGCAAATGAATTACAGCTATGTTTTACTTCTGCTGCTCACAATTGAGGTCAGTTAGCAGGAATCTTTCAATGCACCTTTAGGGAATCTTTGTATCATTTAATGAAATTGTCAACATCATTTTGCAGTAAGAAGTTGGCTGTGGAAAATAATTTTCAGAATTCTGACTTTCTTAATTCGCATCACAAAATCAATTCAGGAAACCCATACTGTATCAGAATCAGATTATTTCTGCTGACTTGACTTTTTTTCAGAATCTCGAAAATGTCATCTTAGTTAAGGCACATATGTAAAAGTAGATGTATTTAAAAAGGTAAAATAATCCTGTACCTATTGAGCACCTGCTGTATGACATGCACTGAGATAGCTGGTTACACCCAATAGTAAATATTTAGTGGGCATGGTAAATGCTTTTGTTATGGGTCCTCCCATTGCTGTGTTATCAACAATTCATAATCAACTAACCTGATGGTGCAATATCCAGCAGTAAATCTATTTCAGTTTCAAGGAGAGAGTTGTGAGAGAGGGGATAATTAAAATAAGGCATAAATCAGAGCCAAGGAGCTTGGCAGGATAGTGGATTCTGTCTGTCTGTCTTCTGGGAAACATTTTTCTGTGCTGACAAACCTACATAGAGTGACACCCTGATGTTTTTCACACACCATAATGCTCCACTCATGCTCTGTTTCCCCGTGAGGAAAGTGAATCCAGAAAGTTGTTTCTATATAGGCCATATGGCCCCTGCTACCATAACTAAGTAAAACCACCCCTTCCATCCTGGCCACCATGTGCCAAAAGCATGATGTGTCCTGGTTAAGGCAGATAGCATCAATGTCTGAAGCATCAGGGAGTAAATTCTTCTCACTAAGCTGCCTTTTTATTGGCCTGTGAGAATCCAATTCCAGTCAACTCTTCTTTTGATGAAAACCGTTGTAGATAAACAGCCAGGAGGCAGAACAATCATCATGAAGCACAATAGTACTGAGTTCTTCTTTTGGCTGCAGTCTTAAAAGCACTGGGTTCTGGGTGCTGGAAGAGCTTCTGACATAGTTTTATTCTACATGTAATTGTGGAGATCTCCTCTGACATGTAAAGAAAGTTACACATTTTTTTGCAATTTAAATACAGTTGATAGCTATGCCATTTTGTTGCACATTTTTCTAGACAAGCCTACACAATGTTTATGTTGTATATTTAACTCCACAAGGTGAATACCAACAGAAACTCAAATAATTGAGCATGTACTTTAGCAAGATATTATTTATCTTTAGAATCACATTCTCATTAAAACCTCTCTAAATTTGACAGGTCATTGTCACATTTTCCATGGTTTTGCAGATGAAAAAACTGAAAATCAGCTGGGTGTGTTGGCTCATGCCTGTAATCCCAACACTTTGGGAGGCCAAGGTGGGTGGACCGCCTGAGCCTGGAAGTTTGAGATCACCCTGGGTAACATGGTGAAACCTCATGTCCACTAAAATACAAAAAAATTAGCCAGGCATAGTGGTGCTTGCCTGTAGTCCCAGCTACTCTGGAGGCTGAGGCACAAGAAGATCAAACACCGCATGTTCTCACTCATAGGCAGGTGTTGAACAATGAGTACACATGGACACAGGGCGGGGAGCACTACAAACTGGGGTCAGTTGGGGGGAAATGGGGAGGGACGGTGAGGGGTGGGGAGCTGGGGGGAGAGAGCATGGGGAGAGATGCCAGATGTAGGTGATGGGGAGGAAGGCAGCAAATCACACTGCCACCTATGCAACAATCTTGCATGTTCTTCACATGTATCCCCAAACCTAAAATGCAATAAAATAAATGGGGGAAAAAAAAAAAAGAATCGCTTGCTTGAGCCCTGGAGGCAGAGGTTGCAGTGAGCCAAGATCACATTACACTCCAGCTTGGGCTGTAGAGCGAGACTCTGTCTCAAAAAAAAAAAAAAAAAAAAAAACCTTGAAAATCAGAGACGGTGACTGATTTCTTAACATCACAGTGATTGAGAGACAAGTGTCAGATATCAGAATACACTTTTCTCCTTAAATCAGTGACTGGTTGCATGGGAGTCCTTGGGACCCTCTCCTTAGCACTTTGGCTTTATGATGTTGTGGTCTGAAGCTGCTTAAGTTTATATCATTGTTGCTGGAGGTGTGCAGGCTTTACTCCACAGGCCTTTTCACTAACTCAACTTACTTCTCAGCCAAACACCACCACATCTGTCACCAGGGAGGCTATGGAGGCAAGGACACATGTAAGACATTTGAGGAACTGTCCAAATGCTGACATTCCCATTTTTAAAGTGCACACAGAACAGACAAGATTTGATTCAGTAACTAGTCTGCCACTTCACATGATTTAATCACCTGGGAATATATTTAAATTCAAATACTGAGAG
The DNA here is from genome assembly GCF_009761245.1 of Sapajus apella. Classification (NCBI taxonomy): domain Eukaryota; kingdom Metazoa; phylum Chordata; class Mammalia; order Primates; family Cebidae; genus Sapajus; species Sapajus apella. The sequence continues at coordinate 3,992,267 of NW_022436971.1, read as the reverse complement.
AGAGACTAGTCCAGGGGGTGGATACTTTTCCAAAGTGTCCATTAAGTAGCAAACTGAGACAAGAGGGCAATAGAGAGATGGTATAACCAAGATAACTAGAGGAAGTCTGACAAGCCCATTAAAAGACAGTGCACATTAACATCTTGAACCAGAAAGTGACAGACACTTGTAGAATCCTGGGCATGTTAAAAAGACACAGGAGCCCGCTTGTAGGGACTTGTATTGATTAAATCTGAGACAATTTGGGCTTCAAAATAAATAATGCTAGTGATGGATTATAATTTAATGAATAAAACAAGAATTCCTGAGTCCATAAAAATATAAATAACTGAATAATAAATGAAGAAGGAAAATGTTCTCTTACAGTAGAGTGCTATCAATCTAATAGTTGTAGAATAAGGGATGGAATTAGAAAATTGGTAATTGATGCTAAAATTAGCATATGAGTTTGATGAAAGACAGATGTATTTACATCATCTCAACCACAGATTAATGTCTCTACATACATTACTTTAATTACGCAGGGAAAATAGTGATCTTATAGTGAAGGACACCAATTAACCAAGTGATTAAAGCTAATATCACCAATATACCAATATAGGGATTAATGAACATCATGTACCTCCTACTATGTCACCTTGAGATAGACAAAAATTCACTTAGGTAGTATGTCTGTCAAAATGTATAATCAAAATCTAATTACAAGTAAATATCAGACAAACCAAAACCAAGGGCAATTCTACTAGATAACAGACATGTGTTTATCAATACAGCCCATATCAAAAACAGAAAGGCTAAATAACTGCCCCAGATTAAAGAAAACCAACTAAAATCCAGGATAATGTGCAATCCTGGATTAGCCTGTGAACTGAGCAACATAAGAAGATCAATAAAGATCAATAATGAAATGGGTGATGTTTATAAATGTAGACTGTGGGTTAGATAATAGTTTTACATCAATTCTTAGTTTTCTGAGTTTGATAACTGTACTGTTTTTGTACTGAATTGTTTGCAAATACTGAGGCATTTAGAAGTGAATGGACATGATGTCTTGGGCTTACTGTCAAACAGATTAGAAATAATATACATATGGGAGACGGGGATAGAGAGAATGATAAATACCAATGGGTCAGAATATAAATGACTGGTCAGTTGGATCAAAAGCTAACATGAGCTCCTTATACAATTTTTTATCCTCATAATACGTATATATGTGTAAAGTTTATATGTATGCATAATGTATATATGCATATTAAGTTTATATGTATATTTTATTTATATATTATATGTATTGTTAAATGTTACATATGTTAAAATATATGTATATATTAAAAGTTTTCAGACATACATATATATGTATAATATATACATATTAAATATATACATTTAAAGCCATACATAGAATATATGTGAAATTGACGATATTTGAATGTAGATTGTGGGTTAGATCTACATACATAGAATATATGTATGACTTTAAACTCTTTTAATTTTGAGATCATTATAGACTCATATGCAATTTTAAGAAATAATACAGCAAGATCTTGTGTATCCTTCACCCAGTTTTCCCTGATAGTAACAACTTACAACTTTTCTGTAAATTTGAAATTATATCAAAATTGAAAATTACAAAAATTAGGCACATTGTGTTTTTGACTCAGTTCCATTATACAAAGGCATTAAATCAAGTATGTGGAAGAGTTACAGCACTTCTGAGAAGAGATGCAAATTGGAAAGTGAACTAAGGGATGATATAAACCTTGGTCAGTGGGTCAGGCAGACAAGAAAGTTTGAGTTAATATGGTTTGTAGAACATAGTTTATAATGAGCTACCATTTTCATGTCCCAATAACTGAAACTATCAAAATATATTTTCTTCAGTGTAAAACAGGATCACAAAAACTAACTCACAACGGGTATTGTAGGTTGTATGATACAGTGGATATTCAGCACTTGGGATCATGCCTGACATAGAAAATGCTCGATGGATATTGCCCATTTAACACCCACACCCATTGGCTTTCCCAGATCTTTCTCTTTATGCCAAGTTAAAATTTCTCTAATTCTACCTCAAGGACATGTAGCCTCAAGCCTGTGAAAGCTTATTCCTGAGACCCAGGATACTGTTTCATGACCCGTAAGATACAGCTCTTATTATAACCCTGAAGGGAAGAAACATAACACTTGAGCATTAGGATAATAATGAACAGTTTTCTTCCCATTTCAGAATTATTCAAATGTGTAGTCAATGGATCCCAGTGGAAGCATATTTTTCTCTAATTTCTGCCTGAAGACTTTGTACCGCGTTTCTCCCTTAGAACAAACATGGGAAAGTGTTCTGGGAAAAGGAGTATTTTAGTGAATCAATAAGTAGAATGTTTTCTTTAAAAGGGTTACAAATTCTTTCCATGTTTTTTTCCTTAGAAACATGGGTGCACATGTTTAGAATCTAATCAGCCAAATTAATAGACTCCAGTGGCAAAGAAAGGAATTAAGAACTAGGATTTTGGCCTTTTTAAAAATTACTTCAAAAATGGGCATTTCTATTGCTTTGTAGTGTTTTAATTTTATTATTCAAATATAGTGAGCACCAGTACTGTACTAAAAACTAAGGGGGTTGCTTTGAGGTGTAGAAAAACACTCCATCACAAGTCATGCTGTGTGTAAGATATATTGCATATTAAAAAATCATTTAAATGCAGCGTGCCTTAAAAGAATAATGAGTGAATTAAAATGCATGATACAGATAATAAGGAATTTCAGTGGGGCAAATGGTGAATACAACAGAATTCAAAGATCTTCGTGGAAAGGGAAGGGGTGAAGATTAGAGGTTTTCAGAGACATACAGTATTAGTGTCATCTCCAGCCTCCTGGGTATTTTCATCTGTGTTACGTCCAGTTGTTTCAAGCACTGAAAATTTTCCAAAACAAAGTGATGATAAATGTTTGAGGTGATGGATATCTCAATTACTCAGACTTGATCATTACGCATTGTATGCTTGTATCAAAATATAACATATACCCCACAAAACTATTATGTATCCATAAAAATTAAAAAAGAGTAATTGTATCTATAATAATGAAGTCACTTGTTCAAATAATTTAGAGTGTGATTTTATTAAGGGGTGCTTATCCCTGCGTTTGGAGCAAGTTTGGCAAGCCTGTTGTTGCTTAAACAGCATCGCTTACAATTATGCATAAAAATGCCCTCTCCATTGTAAAGGCTGCCTGGTAGAATTTGCCACTAATGTCAATCAATTCCAACCACTAGTCAATCAAGTAGCTAGCATGGGGAAAATAAAACTCAGTCATGCATTTAATAAATATTTGCTGAATCAAATTGGCAGTTTCGGGAGAGACAGAATGTAACATGGAAATAAAGCTAGGCTTCTAGCCAGACAACTGGAGTTTAAATTCTACTCTCCCACTTTCAAAATATGTGACCTTGTTTATTCATCTGTAAAATGGGAGCAGTAATGCCTCCAGAAGCCATCACACAGAACTGTTATTTAAGGTGAAATTAAATGCATACATGTTTACTTCCTAAATTAAAAAAAAACAAAGTATCTTCTTTTCAGCAAAATAATATTAATCATTATTGCCATTACTAAATCTGCTTATTTTATACCTTTACTGTAAATTTTTAGGTTGTCCAATGTTTGTGACCAATACAAAAGTCGTAACAAGGCATAAAAGAAATGACACAATTATTTTTATGAAAAGAGTTAGATGTACTCCCAACTCCACTTTGTCTTTTAAGGCTGAGGCCAAGATAGACCACGGAGGAAATCGTTTCAAGGTGCAATGTGTCCTGTGGCTATGTTCATAGAGCTCATAAAGTTAAAATCCCTTCCAATAAAGAATCTCTAGGAGGCCTTGTCTGTATAACAGTGCAGTAGCTACTGCTACTTGGGTCAAGTGAAAGCAATTGTGCTATTCTAGCTATTACTGCCTGAACCAAAGTCAGTTGTGTTTGGGCTGGCTACAGAAAGGCTAAGTTTCTTTTAAATAAAAGATGAGTATAATGTAAGCTAAGAGAAGGTAGAGTGTAGCTCAAAAACAAAGTAAACTCAGTACTGGAGACAGTGTTTGACACATAATAGGTTGTTGAATTATTAATGAAAAATAAAAGTACTTCAGGTGAAAAATTCTAATCAATACTGAAGAGTGACAAATGGATCCCAAAAGATCCCTTCTTTGAAGGCGTGAATATTAGGTGACTCATCGTAAAACACTCACTATCGTATTATTTCTTAGTTGATACCTCTATTTTCTTTAACTGAGGATTTACAGTCTACTGACATCAACTATTTCATTGTATCTATAAAATAACATCTTTACTAATGTATTTTGTCCTTGCAAATTTCAAGAGCCTCATTATTGCAAAAAGAAAAATTTTCCCTTGGGTACTCAGTCTAGACATATTATTTTGTTCCACCTTTCAATACCTTTGGTACTATTGCAGCTTAAAGCACTTTGTATAAACATCTGCACATGCAATTTGCAGAGGGCACTAGCAGAATGCTTGCACTAGACAAGGGAGGCCCTCACTAATTTTTTTCTTTCATACACAGAAGTGTTAATGCCAGAAGTGACCCAAACAATAGAAATATTATCAATGAGTTCTCTTATGAAAACTAAAATTCTCTGTACTTTAGCTCTGGGTTTTGTAAATACTCTGTAACAAAACAAAAAAAAATAACTTTTATAAAAATAAGTGATCTTCCATGTGGAATAGTGATAAAAGGAGAATTACAGAATCAGGAGTAGGAAATCGGAGTAAAAATCCAAATACAAACCACTTCACTATAAAACATTAGTATTATAGTTAATACAAGATTCACAATGCAATTATTTCTGGATGTCACTTGAATTTGAAAATGCCTGTATACTCTCAAGTTATGTATTTAGCAAACGGTATATGATTCGCTATACATTTAGTACTGTGTGCTCACCCATTTTCAACTAAAGCTTTGCCATATTAATGTTGGTATTTAGGTTCTAATTTAAGAAGAGACATAAGACCAAGTGTACTCAACAGAAAACTGTAGTTACCATGTGTATTTCAATATTGAGCAGCCCAGAAATCAGTACTCTTTGAAAACAGTCATGTAGATTGGGCCCTCTCTTGCTTGAAAAGACAACATTTTCCACAGACATAGGGTATACAAATACTTCCCCCTGCAAGCCCTACTTCTTCCTATTATCAAAATCTACTTATCCTCCAAGTTCTGACCCACATCTCATTTTTTCCCTGAAGGCTTCCTCAGCTATTGTGAACCATGTAATCATTTAATATACGAAATTGTTATAGGTACTATTAGCTACATCACTTTTTGGCTATTTTATTAATGCATTCTTATTAATTTTTTTGGTCATCTCAGAGAAGAAGAGTTATTTGTTTTTATTTTGGATGGAGGAGGGCATGCCTTATTTAGTGTTTAACAGAGAAGAAAGCTTAAGTAAAGCATGGATAAGAAGTCACTGGAGGAATGGAAAGAGAAAATGGCATAATGTTTAGGAAAGTGTTTTCTCTGGCTGAATATAGGTGGGATACAGGGGTTACACAAACAGAGTCAGAATTTTCCTCTGATACTGTGTGGTGAGTCTAGTGCAAACAAAAAACGCCTATAAAAACTGCTGGCTCAGTTCAGCACATGGAACTGAAAGAGTCACCGAAGGAGCACAAAGGAGAGATCAAGAGCTCTGTAGGAAGAGGTAGAGCCACACATGGTGGCATGTGCTTTGTAGCATGTGCCTGTAGTTCCAGCTACTTGGGAGGCAGAGGCAGGGTGGATCCCTTGGGCCCAGGAGGTCTGAGGTTGTGCGCTATGCTCATCGTGTGTCCTCACTAAGTTTGGCATCAATATGGTGACCTCCTGGAAGTAGGAGACTGCCAGATTGCACAAGGAGTGAACCGGACCAGGTATGAAATGAAGCAGGTCTAAACTCCCATGCTGATCAGTAGTGGGATGGTACCTGTGAATAGCCACTGCACTCCAGACTGGGGCAACATAGTAAGACCTTATAAAACAATTTTTTTAAAGAAGTGTTAATAGAATGGTTCTCTCTTTGGACTACCAGACCTGAGTTAAAAGGGCAAAGATAAACACAATACTTAACTTGTGCATCACTTACTAGTAGCTGCTGCTACACATTGGAGAATTTCCTTTTCTTTCTATTTGTGAAGAGTAATTTAATAACTAATTCTACAATGGGCCATTTCAACCACTCAGGGAATTAATGGTCATACCTGGTAATGCACGCTTTGAATTATCAGCCTAGATGAGTGGAATTATCAGGGTAGGCTTCTGGGAGAGCATCTGTTGAGTTATCCCAACTCCTAACTAGTGTCTGTGGTCTGTAAAAGCTGTCCTAAGCCTAATAGGCTGGAATGATATTCCTCTTCTTTGAATTCCAACTTTTAAAGTTATTGGACAAAGTTATTAGACATGTAATGATTTGTGTTTTACCTTGCATTGTTTTTCCTTGAGATTTGTTTAATGAGACAATGTTCACATAATATTAAAATAACCATTTGATGAATAGTTCATTTTAAAGTGAACTATTTTATGGCAATTAATACACTCAAAATGTTGTGTTCTCACTATATCCACATTTTTAAAACGTTTTCATCATCCTGAAAGGAAACTCCTTGCCAATTAAGTAGTTGTTTCCTATTTCTCCTTGCCCCCAACCCATGGAATCCTCCAGTCTGTGCTTTATCTCTGTAGATTTTTCTGTTCTGGATAGTTTATATGATGGAGTCATACAAGATACCTGGTTTCTTTTTCTTAGCACAGAGGTTTTGAGGTTCATCCATATTATAGTATTTTTCAGTATTTCACTCATGTTCATTGCTGGATAACGTTTCACTGTCTCTGTGTACCATATTTTTATATTTATGCATCCACTGATGGACATTTGGGTTGTGTCTTCTTTTGGTTACTGTGAATGGTGTGGCTATAAATATGAGTGTACATGTATTTATTTGAGTAACAGCTTTCAATGACATGGGATATACTTAGATGTAGAATTGTGGGGTGGTAGAGTAATTCCATATTTAACTTTTGAGGAACTTCCCAATTATTTTTTTATACTGGATAAATAATTTTTCATTTCTACCAACAATATAGGAAGGTTCTAATTTCTCCACATTCTCATTAACACTTCTTAGTTTCCATTTAAAAATATTACAGCTACTCCTGTAAGCATGAAGTGGTACCTGATGGTGGTTCTGATTTACATTTTTCTAATGACTAATGATTTGGAGCATGATTTATATATGATTTGCATAACTTCTTAGAAGAAATGTCTATTCTACTTCTTTGCTGATTTTTAATCAGGCTGGTTTTCTTTTAGTTGCTGAGTTGTAAGCATTCTTTATATATTCCTAATTCAAGTCTTTTATCAGATACACGTTGAAAAATAATATTACTGAATACAGAATTCTTCGTCAAAGTACTTTTAAAAATTTTCTTTCAGAACTTTATATTATTCCATTCACTTTTGCCTATAGTGGTTGGTTGCCGAAGAGAAACCAGATGCTAATCTTATTAAGAATCATTTGCGCATGATGAATCATTTCTTTCTTGCTGTTTTTGAGATTCTCTCTTTGGAGTTTTAGTTTGATTATAGTGTGTCTCAGTATGGTTCTCTTAGGCTTATCTTTTTTGAAGTTTGTGAAGTTTCTTGTATGTGTAGATTCATGTATTTCCTCAAATATGTTAGATTTGGGGTCATTGTTTCTTTAAATAGGATTTCTGTCTATTACTCTCTTTCCCTTCTTCACTGGGACTCCCATAATGCATATGTTTATGTACTTGATGCTTCCTCACATGTCCCTTAGGCTCCCTTCATTTTTCCTTATACAAACAAAACAAAAGAGATAAAAACTTTCTGATCCTGAGATTGGATGATATTTTTCTCTTCAGTTGTGCTTTTCAGTTCCAGAATTTTAATTGTTTTCTTTTTCATAATTTCTGTCTATTTATTGATATCTCATTTTGCTCACACACAAAATGAGATATTTGCTCACACATTTTGTAATTTCTATCTATTGATATCTCATTTGCTTATACATTTTCCTGGTTTTCTTTAAATTGTCTGTGACTTCTTTTAGCTCTTTAGATTTACTGAAGACAGATAATTTAAAGTATTTGTCTAGTAAGACCAATGGGTTTTCTCAAGGGCAGGTTCTGCTGATTTTTTCCCCCTGTGAATAGGCCACACTTTTCCGATTCTTTGTCTCCCCTCTACGGTTTTTATTTTTAGTTTGAGCTTTAGTTCTGGGGCACATGTACAAGATGTGCAAGTTTGTTACAAAGGTAAATGTGTGCTTTGTAGTTATTTGTTGAAAACTGGAGATTTTAAGTACTTTAGCATTGTAACTTTAGAAATCAGATTCTTTTTTCTCCAGAGGTTTTTTTTTGTTTGTTTGTTTGTTTGTTTTGATGTTTGATAAACGTAGTGATCCATTTGTTTAGCGATATTTTCAAGCTAGTTTAGCAAGGACTATATTCCTTGTTGTGTGTGGTCAGTAATGTCTCTGTTCTGTTATTTTAATGGTCAGTCAGTGACCTGACAGAGATTTCCTTAAATGTGTGGAGTCAAATGAAAAAAATTAAAGTAGGCTAGTCTTTGCCTCTTAGCTCTGAGCTAGGGACATGACTCTGAGCTAGGACTCCATTGCTAATCCAGACCATGTATGAGCCTGCCCTAATCATCATCTCCTGCATATGTGAAGCCCACAGATCTATCAAAGGTAGAAGTCTCTAGTACTTTCAAGTGTTTTCTGAGCATGAGTCTGGTCGTAGGTGTACACATGGCACTTTGCCTTTCCAGTATATGAAATGGCCCTTCTAAGTCATTATTTTCCCCCAATAATCTTCTTCCTTGAATTCTTTCTTCCTGGGAGCTTGGGTTCTGTCTGCCTCTCATCCCATTCATCACCTCTTGCCCCAGGTGAACATAAGGTATGTATGTCTTTAAGTCTTTGTGCCACCCAGAATACCACTCTAGCCCAGGGTGCAAGCTGATGTGGGAGAGTGCAAAACAAAAAGTCAGCCTCTGTGTCGTCCCTTGGGAAATGACCAATCAGGTCAAAAGGCACAATCACAGTATTTTAAGAATAAGGTCTTCAGTAGACCCTGATTTCAACAAGTCAAGCCAGGAATGCTGGCTATCATCCTCACAACTGAAAGGCTTTGAAAACAAATGTGTATAATATCTATGTGTGTTCCCCCAACCCCTTAGAAGAAAGCTAATAGGTAATACTAAATTTGATGTTCAGTTATGTTGAGCTTTTTATGACTATTGTTAATGTGCATCCAAATATGCTGTAAGGCATCATGCCAGGAAATTTAGGTGTATTTTTTTACTCAGAACTGAAGTTGGAGTATTGAATTCTGCTGGAAAATAACGGGTAAAAAGGACCACCCTAAGAAAATTTAATCTATTTTTTTTTTTTTACTTCCTGTATTGAATTGCTAGGTTCTGGACTGAAGGATTCCTAATGTGGTAAATAATTTAACCCAGACCCACATAATTTGCTGTTTTGATAAGGATACACATTAGAAATAAACCTGAAAATCCAATAGAGCTCATAAGCATTGGAGGACGCTGTCTTACACTTTATTTATATTCTTCTAAGTATCCTATGTACCAAGCTGTTCAACTGCAAGGAAGAAAAGGGAAAAAAAAGAAAAAGAAACTGACTTCTTCTTACTGAGGGATTTTTTTTTTTTTTCTAGCCATGTTCCTATCAGAGTGTGTGGTACTTGCAAAATATAACAACTAATTATGTGGTCTCTGTTATAAATTTCCCACCATTATTTCAGATGAATATCCCTTGTTATCTTCAAAAGGTTACACAGCATTTGAAATTCAAAAGGAAGGTGTTACCTGCTATCTTGCATAAATCTCTAACAATTGCAAATGGAATATATTATCGTCAGATCCGATTGCTTATATCCGTCCAATCTTGCCTAGGCCCAGCATTTGTAAAGGTAAATGCATGGTAACCTGCTTCTTATTTTCTTTGAATTCAAAATTGTGCATATAAATGAGATTATCCCTCTTATACAATTTCTTGCAGATTGTTTTTTTCCATTACTGCTCTCATACCAAGTACATTACATTGAATGGTGAGAAAGGCTGAAAAACTTTATTAACTGTAACTTAAATATAACAGCACATTCTTTTTACATGCAAGTGGGGGAAAAGAAATATCAACTTTATTCCACTATTCAGTGTAACCCTTACGGATATATACAATACTAGTTTAAATGCTCCTGGATTGTTTAAGGTCATTTGTATTGATTGACTATTGTGAAGTTTCACACTGTAATCTCCTTATTTAAAGTTTTCCAGAATGTAAATCCATTGGGAGTATAATTTGCATACTATTAATGATATAGATTAGTAGATTAGAATTACTTAAATCAATCTGATAAGCATTTATTGAGTACCCTGTCTTTACTCATCACTGTACTAGGTGCTAGAAGAATAGAAAGTCAAGCAGGGCCCTGTCTCTGTAAAGTTCACCATTGAGTTGGAGATTGAATAGCCTTAAAATATTAATATCCATTGAGTAGCAGCAAATATAATCAAAAAGGAATTTGGAAAACCACAGTGGTAAGTCTGACTCAATCGGAGTCACTTGAGGAGGTTTAAAACAATAGAGATTTCTGACCCTTTTCTACACTTACTGATATGGTTTGGCTTTATGTCCCCACCCAAATCTCATCTCAAATTGTAATGCCTACCTGTTGAGGGAGGGAGATGATTGGATCATGTGGGTGGCTCCCCCATACTCTTTTCATTATAGTGAGTTCTCACAAGATCTGATGGTTTTGTCAGAGATGCTTCCCCCTTTGCTTTCTCCTCTCTCTCCTGCCACCCTGTAAGATGTGACTAGTTCCCCTTCCACCGCAATTGTAAGTTTCCTGAGGTCTTCCCAGCCAAGCAGAAGTGTGAGTCAATTAAACCTCTCTCCTTTGTAAATTACCTAGTCTCAGGTAGTACTTTACAACAGTGTGAAAATGGACTAATACACTTACCAACCCAAAATGTCTCAGAGTATTGCCCAAGAACATGCAGTTTTAAAATTTTCCCTGGATGACAAACATGACTAGCTCTTTTGGCAACCACTGGACTAGATGACCTTTGATGTCCTCTGAAAGCTTTGGAGTCCAGAGTTCTATAATTGAATTACAGAAGTTCAAAAGAAAGAAACTATGTGGAGGCACAAAGGGCATACACATTCAACTTTATTGTTATTAAAATAAGCATTCTTCTCAGCCTATTCCTAACCAAGCCCATGAAAAGCTATGTTTTGGTAATATGTCTATCACCCACAAGAGGGCTCTCCTGAAAAAAAGAAATCTCAACCAAAATATCCTAGTCTGTTAAATAAATCTTAGTCTGTTGAGAACAACTTCACTGATCTACTAATTCATTGAAAAGCATAATTGCAATGTATTCTGGGCAGTTTTTGAACCCTGTGTAGAGGACCTTATGCTGAAGCATCAAGAAGACCAGTGGTTTAGTTTATAACTTTTAAGCATAAGGACAGGGGGAGATTATCGTTTAAAAATTATTTCATAATATATGTAACTTACAGTGTATGGTAAATAAAGACATCATTTCATAGTCATGTACATATTCTAATTTTTCCTTAGAGCCACAGTTTACATTCTATCATAGTGCACTCAGGTGCTTAACCAGTGTATAGGCAGGGTGTATTCCATGAGAGTGTTAAAATGCTAACATCGCCATCAGCAACCTAGCTGAGGTGTCAGTGAGGCCATTGAGAGAGGGGATAATATTTTCTAAGAATCCGGATCTGGTCCTTGTCTTTGATTCCTTGGAGCATCTGTCCAGTGTTTAATCTGTTGGAAGTACAAAGGTGCGGTCTACTTGGTGGCTAAGTAGCCTACCACAGAGATCTTTCATTGACAGATTATTTAGGATTCAGTGTCTTAACAGTTTTTCCCTACTCCCTCTCTCAACTGGCTGCTCCATTGCATACAGTAGTAAAAACAGACTCTTTCTTTTCCTAATATTCTTTCACTCAACACAACCCAGAACACTTCTGACACCGGTTGTGTATTTTGCTTTGTTTTGTTTCCCACATGTTAATTCTGCAGCAGACAGCAACTGGGCATTCTAAAATTCCGTTCAGTTTTGACACTAACTGTGGTCAGTGCAGACTCCACATGTTAAGGAGTCAGTCCCACATGACTTTCCCTACCTCAGATGCCAATTGCAAGTCTCAAATTGTCACCTGTGCTATTGCAATACCAGCTATAAATCAGGAGTTTTCGTGACCTCCTCTTTTGGTTTGATCATTTGCTGGAATGCCTCACAAAACTCCAGAAAACACTTATATTTGCTTATTTATTATAAAGGATTACAAAGAATAGAGAAGAACAGCCAGATGAAGAGGTATAGGGAGCAAAGTATATGAGAAGGGGTATGGAGTTTCCATGTTCTTTCAGGGAGTACCACCTTCCCAGAACCTCTATGTATTCAGCAACCTGAGAGTTCTCTGAACCTTGTCATTTTGGGGATTTATGGACACTTTATTGCATAGGCATAATTGATCATCCTTGGCCATTGGATATCCAATCAACCTTAGTACCTTGCCGGGGGATGTGGCGGGGGCTGAAAGTTTCAACACTTCCATCACATGGTTGATTCCCCTAATAGGTGGCTCCTTTCCTGCAGCTATCCTGGATCCCCCAGCCACTAGTCACTTCACTCTCATGCAGCCCAACACTTTTCACTTTAGTGTTTCCAAGGGTTTTAGGGTTTGTGTGCAGGGAAACCAGGAAACAGGACAAAGAACAAACATACATATAAATTATATCATAAATCATAATATCACGGCTTCCTAATATAACATTTTATTCAGGAGAAGTCCATGGATCTGTGTTAGCTCAGGATAGTTGAATTCATGTCATTGAGTCATTTAGTACCTAAAATCACAGCTTTCCTCAGAGTTGCCCCAACAACCTATGCTCCTGTTCTCATTCTGACTCTGCATACCTGAGAGACAACTCCTATGCTCTCTGGGCAGCAGTTAAGGGCCATTTTCCGAGTGGAGGTGTTTGTTTCTCTCAGTGTGGCATCTGAGTGCTGCTGTCTGGTAGGGATCATTCTAGGCACCCTCCCTGTCTAGTCCTTCATCACAGATCTGGCTGTGCGTATTAGACTCCCATATCATATATTGACTGGTGGCTCTGAAAGTCCTGTGTTGCACCTGATGATCAGTCTGTGGGACATTCACATAAACTGGGATATAGGTATAAACTCTCATATGATTTGGGATTGGAATAATCTGAGTGGAGATGAGCTGATCAATTGACCATAGCTGCTTAATTCTCAAATCACCTGGTTACCCAAAATAGAAATGGCACTGATATATTCAATGTAGCTAATTCTGTTATCATTTGCAGGAGCAAAGAATGTAATCCCCTGACTTCTGAGAGCTCAAATATCAATCAGCAGATTAAACTGAGAAATGTATTATCACAATTAGGAAAGAAGGAAACTGAACTGTACAAACTCATTTGAGTCTATGGATTCTGTATTGCAATATATATCGATTGTCTATTGTGGGACTTAAAACCTTGCTCTATTTTGCTTAACTTAACAATATATATTGATTGTCTATTGTGGGACTTAAAACCTTAGTGTATTTTGCTAACTTAACAGCATACAAAGCTGTTGGGAATTTAATTTACTGCCTATACATAACCCAGCAATACAGGGTACTTGTACTGCCTATCTCTGTTTAACACACATCCATTGAGCACCTGTTCTGGGTCAGGTTCCATAAAGAATTTAGCAGAGGATTCACAGGTGAGTAGGACATTAAGTGCCCTAGAGGAGCTTATCATAACCTGGGGAAGAGAAGGTCTACAGAGGAATATCAGTGTAGACAGGGTATAATCAACTGTGTATCTATGTTCAGAGGGAAGTATGATCAGAAGAAACATGTTCATCAAGCCTCAAGGCAGAGACTTCTGTAATGGAAGATGAGGTTTGGTGCGAAGTCAAGAGAGGAAGAGACTGCATAGGCAGAGGGAGACAAAATGCCTAAGGTTATTTTAAAGGCTACTAAGTAGCAGCCATGTAGGTTGTGACAACCAAAACCACATATCCCACTTTCTGTGATTGTACATTCCACCCCAAAATGCAGGATTCCTCCTCTTGGGTGCTCCACTTAATCAGAGAGCCATCACCTCATAAGAAAACACACAACTGTTTCTTTCTTTAAATTGAATAACAAGCTATGTGTGGTAAGCAGAATTGTAAGATGAACCCCATGATCTTTGCCCACTGGTGTTACTTTTGTGATGATGCTACCTCATCAGGTAGGCCTAATCTAATCACATGAGCAGTTTAAAAGCAAAGAAGTTTCTAAGACTACAGGCAGAAGGAAAAGTCAGAGGAGTTTCAAGGGTGAGGACTCAATGGGCTTTAGTGGTCTGAAGTCAGAGGAGCACGTTAGAACAAATCCTGTAGCCTTAAGCAGGTGAGGTGGGGGGCCCCAACTGACTTCGCACCAGAGAACAGGGACCTCAGCCCTACAGCCGCAAATAACTGAATTCTGCCAACAGCCAGAGTAAGGGTGGAAGTAGATTCTTCACCAGAGTCTTAGGTTAGAGCACGGCCTGGCAGGTGCCTTGTTTTCAGCCACGTGACAGCCAAAGTAGAAAACCCAATCAAGTCTGCCTGGACTTCTGACTTACTTAACTGGGACATAATAAATGGGTATTGTTTAAAGTCACTGAGTTTGTGGTAACCCATTATGCAGCAATAGAAAACTAATATTCCGGGTATGAGCATGTTTTCCTGAGACTTTTTATTATATATTTTTGCTTGTCAGTTTCTTTACGTGTATATTCCACGATTATAATTACATCTAAAGAAGGGGAGTTCTGTCTTGTGTATGGATAGATGATACTCCTGCCTCTCCACCAAAGCACTTTGGCTGCATTTTGGGAGGTGAGAATTACTGCACAATCCACCTGCCTCTCTTTGTCTTGCTGCTATGGAAACCACTGATGTACATATTGGAGGTAGCTATAAGAATTCCAGAAGGCCATGGCCAAAATGCCCTGACTTTAGATTCAAATTTATATACTAAATTCGTTCTTTGAAATCGCTCTGTGAAATGTACTTTTTAAATCCTTAGTTTTTATATTTTGGTATTTTCCATATGACTCTGGTACATTTGTGCCTCCTCCACTAGAAGAGTTGGTAATCTGCACAGTTTGTTTCTATTCAACTTATTTTTATTCTGTAGAATACTTGAAGTAGTTTTAGGAGTCTGCGAGGACAGTTCCATAAGTTTAATGCTTCCATAATAGACATTCCAGATGGCCTAACCATTTAGGACAGGAAATGCAGATCCTTGCCACAAGAATTTTTGGAAGTCCTGCCATTATCTCAGGATATGGCTGGGATGTGGGCCAGACCCCTGAAGGCTCAGACTTCTGCTAATACCTCTTTTTCCTTGCAGAGCTGCCAGAACTAGAGGAAACACTTTTATTTTTCCCCATCAGAATGAAGACACACTGTCAGCCTGAAACTTTTTGTAGTCTTAGGAGTCTAGTGTAGTGCAGCTGCCTTTTGACTGGAGCTGGTTTATATGTCTTCAAAATCCTCTTTTTCTTTTTTTTTTTTTCCGGTTCTTGCAAAGCATAACTTACCCCTTGTGATTCTACTTCTGCCAGAAGAATGAACATGCACCACTTTGAACTTTTGACCTGGTATTTTCTGTGCATTTGAATCCATCTCATGCAGGGAAAATGGCCTTTGCCATCACTAACTTTCTTCTTCTCATCAACAGACTTGTATGATAGAACTGTCCCCCTGGTATGCACCAACATAGGCAAGACAGGATTGTCCAACAGACATTTAGACTTCCTTATTAAATACCAGGTAGAGCATCACACATCCCCAGACTCCTGAGGGGTTCACCTAAACAGTCTTGGTTCATTGGGCCTCCCTTGCATCTGGGGCTCAAGCATCTTGCAAAGAGACTCCATGGGTGGGCCATTTGTGAATGCTGCTTTTTAAACATCATCGATGCTTTGGATTTAAAAACCCTTGCTTTGCTCTTTCATAGAGTACAAAGAGGAAATAGGCTGTTTGAAAGAGAAACCACCTAAACAGTCAGCATTACCTTGCATATAGCAACTCAACCAGGGTACAGGGATTGAAATCCAGAGGGGAAAAAGAAGAGGACCGGATGCTCTGAGGCTGCATAAGTGAAGGATGAAAGCTAGAAAAGCTAGAATCTGGGACTGCCACACACACTTTATCCTTCTGATAAGAGGGAGACGGGTGTTTGCTTTTTTATTTTATGGGTTTTGAAACTGAGGTTAAGGGAGATTGGATTTGCTTCTGAATCTGAGGAGTGTTTGGTTAGATTATAAATGCCTGTAAAAAGGACGAGGCTACAAAAAAATTTTGTAGCCTCAGTGTGTCTTATTCATTCAATTAAAGCTCTGCATTCAATCACCTGCGTGAGTTACAAGTAATATTTTTAATGAGTACTCACTCACATTTTTCCCCATGTACCAATAAGTCCCTTGGGTCATCATGCCATTTGAAAAGAGCAGCAGTAGATGTACTTGGATATCTTTTGTTACCAGTGGAGTTCATTTAACATCATTAAGCATTCCCCACAGTTGGACTTAATGATGAATTCACTTTCAGTTAAGCTATCTGCTGGAAGAATATATCCAGATTACTGTTTGTATGCTTTGTCTCTGGATATTTTCCTAGGCTTTTGACTTTCAAGTCAAATTTTAGCCCTTCATCCCTTATTAAAACCTCTCAAAAATCTACTACCTCTATGAATAATTGCATGCAAAAGATATTCAGCTTAAGACCCATCAGTTCAAAAATCAAGTAGAGTATTCTTCCTAACAGGTAGCAAACACAGAGGAAAGATATTGAAAATAACCTATATTCCTGAAGTTAATTTTCAGAGAGAGAACTTAATCAGGCATTCATGTTGTAATGTTAGTGATTAACTAGGAAACAGAGAACAAACTGGTTTACATGAGTTTGATTATACCAATTTATTTAGCATACCAGAGCCTCGGTTTTCCCATCTGTATATCAGGGCCAATAATTTTGACCCCGGAGAATGTTTCTGAGGATTAAATAGGTGATGTATATGTAGCACCTTCCAAGCCATTTGCCACAGACTCATCATTCATTAAACATAAGCATCTATCACCTTAGTTCTCACACAGCCCAATGAACATCAACAATTCTTTCATGTACATCACTAGTGAACTGGGTGCTTGGAGGAAGGAGAAAATACTGTATGAATGACAAGAATTTTCAGTGTATTTAGAGACAAGGAGCAACACAGAAAAATAACCTCTGTGTCAATTTCTGTCCCATTTGTCCAATATTCCATTGAAATATGTAATTTCACCTCCCATTTCCAATGGACGGTATTTTCTTATGCAAAGAGTAATTCCCAGTGGTGCAAAAAGATCAACCTGTGGACAGCTTCACTTTTCCTCATGAACCCCTGGCATTTACCGCACTCCCCTGAGGTCTTCTGTGATAAGTTAAGAACATCATGGATACCTTGCACAAGCCTGCAGCAGACACTGCTAGGGTTTTTAGTATAGTACCCCTTTTACACATGATATTTTGTTGTTGTTGTTAATGACAGAGAAGGAAAAATATAGATTCTGGAACAGTTCCAAGGAGAGCTATTTGTTACTACAGTTTTAATCATTCAGTTTCTCAATTAATGTTGAAATTCCTGAGGCTTGCTTCTGGAGCTGCCTCCCAAAGAAGACAGCTTCTCTGAAAACAGATTCTCCATCTCTAGGTTTTTGGTGGATTTCTGTAGTTTGCATGACTCTTTCCTATGACAACAAATCAGTTGTGCAGAATCCTGTGTCACCATGTGTAAGTAGGTTGAAACAGATAATTATGTAAAGGGATCAGTAAGTAAAATCAGTGGTAAAGGAAGATTACCTTCCTGTTTTCTTGCTGTTCCTTTTCATTTTTCTTTTTTTTTCCTGCTTTATTTATTAAGCCTTTTGAGACTGTTGCTCTAGCCTTGAGATTGTCTGTTAGTGCAATACCCATTGAAAGTAACCATTAGAACATCTAAATAATAGAGAAGATACTGTAAGGCAAAGGTCATTGCAAATGGGTTTCCTTTTCTTTCTAAAAATACGAAAGTTTATAATATACAAAAACCCCAACTACTCTCATGGATACGGTTCATGGATATTCAAATATAAGTTTTGGACAAGAAAGAGGGCATTGGTGGAGTCAGTTGCCACTGCATCTCTAGCTAATGAAAAGAGAACATCAAAGTAGAATAGAATTATAGAAGTAATATCACTTTGCATTTTTACTGTGTGCTAAGAATGATTCTGGGTGATTTATATTTAGTAACTTTTAAAATTTTGTGTATAAGATATATTCCATTTTGTAAGTAATGAAACAGGCACAGCAAGGTTGAGTACTTGCCTGAGAATATACAGTGGAATGTATATAAGACTGCAGGGCTGGGTTAGATGTCTGTCCCCAGGCTACATAAATACAGTTTAAAAATAATTCTTTGGTTATGTGCAAACATGGGAAAGAATATCATTTCCTGCTATATCAAGTGAGAAGTAGGAATGTGAGCAAGGACATGAGCTGCTTAACACAGACTTGCAAGGGCTCGTGTGGTGGAAAGTTAATTCAACATGTAAAATATGATCAAGTCAAGGTCATCAGAAAAAGATTCAATGCAGCCAGACTCACCTACTTGACGTCCCTCTGCCATTACTGGTGCACTAAATCTAATAGTGTCTCATAACTGTGACAGGTCTTGCACTTGACTTGTATTTTGCAATGTGAGTTCTTTAAAAGAAGGAGCCATGAGCATCTTTCAAACATTCTTCATCATTAAATTATGAGCTTCTTTAGATAAAAGAATATGCCTAGTCATCTTTTGCCTTCCCTTTCTACTGATTCCTGGCCTAGCAAAGTGCCTGAATGGTGCATATTAAGGGGTCAGAAAATGGCAGATAAAATGTTGAGTACTGCCTTTCGTAGATTTGAAAATGCAAAAGATAATTTGAAAACAATTTTCTGCTAAATGAAGGAGCATGGGAGGCACACTTGGAGAAACAACACTGGACTTCCTTCACCAAGATCTTCCGTCTACCCTGACTTATACTTGTGATGACGGTGAGCATCGTGGCTGTAAAAATGGGCACAGTATATAAATATTTAAAGAAAACATGGAGAAAAATAAGTTGTAATATGATTAATGGAGTTAATTATCTAATTATATAATAATGGAGCATTATGTCAAAAGTACTTCATTTAAAAAGGAACAATTACCTATAATTAAATTTTAAATTTGATTGAAGAATGTTGAATTCATTACTGCATTGAGGGTGCCCCACAATCATTTCTTTCTTCTTCTGTTTCTTTGAGGTTGAGCCTCAAACTAAAAACAAAGTCTGTAAACATTTTTTTAAATATTAACATAAATTTGTATTTAAAAATAAGACTTAACCAAAGGCAGAGACAGCTGCATAAAAAAAAGTTACAATATTAGAGGATAAAAAATGTATTCACTGCTGTGCAGTGCTGGGGCTAACAGCTGAGTGACCTCAGCAGGCATAGCTCTATCTGTTATCATCTCCCTTTAAAATGGGGAAGTGTGGGAATAAATGCCAAATACCATACTTGAGAGAGTAGAGATACTCTAGCAACACCTGAGACAATTGAAAGGCAGGAAAAAAGTATGCCCTTACCTTCAGCAAATACTCACTTGTAGTAAGTCTATAAACCTAAGTGAGATGTACTATGCAGTTGAATCTCTGGATCCTGTACTAATATCCAGATTTCTCAGGAAACAGCTTGACTATAGCCTATTGAGAATTGGTGAATAAATAAACATTGCATTCACAGTTACATTGGTGCAGGCACCCATCACCACCAATGGGGGAGAACAGGAGTCAGAAGGGCTACATGTCACTCCCAGCTCTCTTGTGAGTGGCTTGGCCAATGTGCCACTTCCCTTCTTCACTGAGACTTCATCTACAACAAGAAGCCTAGTTTACTTCAGTGTTCACAGGTTGCTCTGGCTGCCAAAGGAGTCATGTGTATGACACTCTATCTTAGGAACCGTAAGGCAGTATTCAAGCACCAGTTAACAGATCATCAAGACCTAAATGATAGCCGCTTTGTCTCGGACACCAGGATTCCAGCTACCTAATGCGGATCTTTTCCAAATGCTTAAGACATGAGGTACATGTAATGTTTTTCATAATTCCAGTTGCCATCAAGAATTATCGATGACTTAGAGAGAACATTGATTTTTTTCTGGCGGTGTTTACATGCATTCTTTCTGCAGCCATTAGTGGTCCTCATAGAATTGATAGCTTTTTGAACCGTGACAATGAGATTATTGATTCTTGAAAGGGCCCTAATCTAGGAAAACTTTTTAAATGCTTGCTATTGGCTTTTATTAACATATAATGTAGCAACAGGATTGAAAAATTCAAGTATTGTGTGATTGCCTGGAAATCTCAAAGTAAAAATCAATGTAGTTAATCTATTTAATAAGTCATGAAACACACACACACACATGCACGTGTTTGTGCACAGGCACATACATTCACACA
This sequence comes from Sapajus apella, assembly GCF_009761245.1. NCBI lineage: Eukaryota > Metazoa > Chordata > Mammalia > Primates > Cebidae > Sapajus > Sapajus apella. The sequence continues at coordinate 3,971,583 of NW_022436971.1, read as the reverse complement.
CACAGGGAAAGTCCACTAAGATTCATTATTAAGAAGGTAATTTTGTGTAAACATGCTTTGCTGTGCCAGCTAGCTTTCCGGCTAATTTCTTGCCCTTTCGTGCGCAGCCATTTTAGCTGGAATCTAATATGCCAACCTTTCTTGGACTCCATTATGGCCTCTCCCTGGCCACTTCTGACCCCAATTTCCCTGCCTGGTCACATAAAGACTCCAAATCCCCCCATCTCTTTATTCCATATCCTCTTTTTATAATAAGCCAGCAGATTGAAATACACTATTAATTGGGTCTTCATAATTCAGCATGAAGTATGCATTCTACCATCAGGCAAGAAATAGAAGCCGTGATATCTTCACAAACACCAGCTTAGTGATGGCTTGTAATATCCAGGGCACTGGGCATGGAAAAGTCAGATACAATAATTTAGAAAACCAAGATAATTAACATTTAAATGTCCAAAGTGATAGTGAATCAGACACAAAGTGCTGCAGGGCACAGCTTACTTAACCACAAAATTAACAACCAAAAGAGTGACCCACAAGTATCTCACTCCCTCCAGCACACACTTTTAATTAACAGAGCTTGTCCACGCTTTTTTCTTTAGATTTAAAGAGAGTGAAGAATGTACTCTTAAATAGTAATATATATTTTTTTAAAAAAAATGATACAGACAAGAGAAATTAATATGTAGCATGGACAATAATCTATTCACAGTGAGGAAAATCTCCCAAGTAATAATTTTGGAATTCCTACTAGCTATCTAAAGAAGGAGAAAAAATCAATTCTATTTCTCTTTACAAATCTATTATTTTTAGTCCTATGGAAAACAATGAAATATACTATTAAGGTAGATAAATCTGAGTGTCCCTTGGTGATAATAGAGCCACAAGGGGATTAAAAGACAGGGCAAGAAAATGGGATCATTTTTCTACCCAAATTTCGAAATGGGTGGCTAAAGGGTAACCAGTGGTTATAATGCTCTGATTTTCAGAAAAGCCTATTGAGGCAATCTTCAAAGTCCTAGGGTGTTAATCTAGCTTCGGGCATATCATTAATAAGAAGATAAGAAGGTATCCACCAAGCAGCATATCTATTTATCAGGCAAGGCAATGCCTCTGGAAGCTTTACTAATACATACACGCTCCCATCAAACATATAATTTGGAATATTAGCAATCTGGTCAAGAAGCGATTAAAGGCTACATTCTCCAGAATACAGAGGTGTTGTCTGACTTGGGCTAGAGTGGGCTAAGGCATATACAATGTTGCCCTTGTAGGAAACCATCTTTCCTCTACCCTGATACACATATACACAAATACATATACACGCCCCATACACACAGACATACTCTATATACAGTACACACTATATTTACTGTGAAGAGGAAGAAGAGGCATGGGTTTTGCAGGTAGGTTCAAATACTATGTTTTGTGTATAGACACACTTTTTAATCCTCCCCTGTCAAGCATCCCACCACCACTATCCCCATAGAACACAGGACGTTGTAAAGCCATCTGTGACCTACCATTGACGCCATCTTTGCACAAGTATCTGTCACCCACAGATTAGCTGAAAGCAAAGTTTAACCTTCCCTGTGGTTAGAATAGAGGCTTAATTGGGTATGTGGGGCATAGCCTAGACTACACACACATTTGAAAGGATGACTGCTTTCTGAGATGAAGTGAGACTATAATGAATGATAAAGTCCCTGAGAAGAATTTCACCCCTACACCCAGGTTCTTTCTTCTCTTTCCCCCAAATGCCTGAAATTCAATCATTAAAATAGCTCTCTTTCAGTGTGGCATTGTGCAACAAGAGGAACAATAAGACATATTCTTAACAAGCTACCAAGTTACTCTATGAAAAAATTTTCTCTTTACAGAGGCAACTACGACCAGGAAGAGTTCAGTCAGACTTGTGACCTGCAGGGTTCCTTATCTGACACAAACGAGAATTAATTTTATAATAAAAATTATTATAAACACATTGTGAAGTATTTTTCAAAATATTCCTTGCTTTTTTATCAGACTTAATCTTCACAACACCTTTATAAGTATGGCTTTACTTATCAGGTGAAGCAAGTAAAACTCAAAGTAAAAGGGATTTGCTTTAAATCACTGAGCTTATTGATGACAAAGCCAAAAATGGGACTCAGATATTTTGATGCTTAATTTAATGTTATTCTCAGTAATCCCGGAGGTGTTGATTAGGAGACTTACATTCTAGTTCTGGATCTGATTCTAGATCACTGCCTGGCTTTGGACTAATCACTTACCCATTCTATGATTCTTTTCATCTTGAACAAGAATAGTCTGAAGTAGATAAGTACCTTGTTTTTTTTCTCTTTCAAATTTGTATTTAGAAGCATATATCATACCAAGAAACTGAAATAAAACCATTCACAGTCTGGTTTCTCTGAAGACAGAGGGTATGTTCTAACAGAAATCCAAGACTAAAACTAAGGAGATGAAATTTTCTAGGGGTGGATGTCAGGTCATCAGGGATTAATTAGTGAATATCACATTTTAAATATGCCCTGAAAATTTGGACATCATATAAGCAATTTATTTTTCACCTCCCGGTTATTTTGGGGATGTAATATACAATATAAACATTTTATTATATTGAGTTACAACTAATTATAAGAATTTGAGCAAGACATTTAAAATCGTATATTGCTGTAAGACACCCACAGTGAGTAAAATCCAACAAAGAAAGTAATGAATAAGATGTGTGGTATAGGTTATGCATAAAGTGCTTTGAGATTTCCATGTAAGGACTTGCCAGAAATTTTAGAAAGAGAGCTAATGTTTGAATCAGATATAAGATTATCAGAAGTATTTTCAAATTAGATATATATGTGGAACTAGGAACCTCTAGGTAGAAGAAATAGCATATACCAATGCGTGGAAAATATGTGTAGCTGTAGCTTAGAACAAAGATTTAAAAACCTCAAAAGGTGATTCTAGGAAAGCATGTTAGGATTTGGTTGTAAGATACTTTCTTGCTATGCGAGAGAGTTTGGTAGTTATCCTATAGGCAACAGGGAGCTAGTAGGGCTTAAAACAACGGGCATTATACTTAAAAATAAATAGGCTTTCCATAGAGTTGATTCTTTTGGCAATGTCTCCGAAATTTCTCAAGTCTAGGTCAAGTCGTCTTCTGGAAACAGAGATAGATAATTTAACACAATGAACACTGTCAGTCATCTTAACCACCAGGCTCAGATAATCCAAGAATGTAAGAATTCATGTATATAACTCAGAGCCCAGCTGCTGAATTGCTCTCAACAATTATTTTGTCAGTAAGAAAATATTCCAAATATGACCAATGAGAGGGGAAAATAATCACTAACACAATTAAGGAGAGAATTTTTAGGAAATAGAAATGAAGGAAATGCCAAACATGAAGGTGTCTAAGAAGTTTTAGGAATTAGGGATTCTCAAGGATTGGTTTTACTGACCTATTATTAATTTGTAATACTCTAAATAATGGACAAAATCAAATCTGTAACACAGAGTAGAAATCATTTGGTGACTCAGTGTCTTTGGTATCAGAGCTTTTAAAGTCCTTGAAATTTTATTTTTAGAAAACTGAAGACCAGGCAGCCTCAGGAATGGCCAATTTTAAGTGGAAGACTGTAGAATTGAGTCATTCGCCAGGAAAAAGAGTTTGATCTCTCTAGAGTCAGGCACTTCTCTGTTGAGTCACCCCTTGCATCAGATTCCCTATAAACAGCTCTGGAATTTTCTTCATGCTCTGGCCATTGGCTTCTGCTAAATGAGCCCTTCACTCCCTCTGGATCCACAGAGGGATGAGTAAATGAGTCATATCTTAATTTTAAAATGAGTGTCAGTACTTCAGCTTGAAGTCATAAAAGTGTGTAAAGTATTGGGGTGGGGTTCTATTATTCTATTGATTTCCTACATCCTTCATGAAGCTTAGCAATTTAAATTAGAATTACCAATTGTCTTGGAAGGTCATACTCCTGGAGGGTACATAGACACCAGGGAATCCATGAATGGTGCAGAGACCTGGAGCAGGCAAGGGACATGAAGGTGGGAGATGCAGGAGGGTCGGGAATCACTCACACTTCATCACTACCTCATGCTCCCCATTCTAGATGAAGAACAAATCATAAAAAGCTGTGTGACTGACCCAGGTTCTCTCTCTAACTGCAACTGGTCTCTTGCCAATTCTTCCCATGCTAATTTATTGAAAGGTTTTCTACCCTCTTCCCAGTTTCCCCTCCTTCCACTCACTGCTCCATGTACCTTGCAAGGTTATAGCTGATCTTCATATTGCTAAAGCCATTAAACTTTTAACATTCCTTATCTTACTGGACCTTCTTGAACCACTTGATAGTATGTCTTCCTCCTTTTGATTTATGATAAGCACAATAATAGAATACTAGCTAATATTATTAAATATTTTCCAGGCAGTATGCTACTAAATATGCATTAACACTCCTCTTTTGGCTCGGAAATACAAATTTTGCAAATTTCTTGGTCAACAGGCTACGGCATGTGTATTTTATGGTAGGAGTTCAGTGAAGAGTCCATATAGGCCTTTGTATACCTAGGGACCCCCTTGCTTTCCCAGAGATCCTGTTAAAGAACACTGAGATTGTTTGGCCTGTCCCCACCCAGATGTCATCTTGAATTGCAGTTCCCATAATCCCCATGTGTTGTGGGAGGGACCCAGTAAGAGGTACTTGAATCATGGGGGTGGTTCTTTCCCATGCTGTTCTCATGAATGACAGTGAATAAGTCTCATGAGATATGATGGTTTTATAAAGGGCAGCTCCCTGGCACACATTCTCTTGCCTGCTGCCATGTAAGATGTGCCTTGGCTCCTTCTTCACCTTCTTCCATGATTGTGAGGCCTCCTTACCCATATGGGGAGGCCTCTACACATGGGTAATTTATAAAGTAAAAGAGGTTTAATGGACTCACAGTTCATTAAACCTTTTACTTTATAAATTACCCAGTCTTGGGTATTTCTTCATAGCAGTATAAAATTGGACTGATACAAGTACCCACTGATCCCTAAACTTCCCTGCTGATACTGAGGCTCTGATCTTACTCCTTGCAGGATGGCATTGGATAGATGGAAAAGATCCCAAATAGTCCTTAGAGAAATAGAGACTAACTCATCAGGCAGTAAAAGATACAGGAATGCTGTGAAACATCCATGGCCTGAGACTTATGTAGTGTCTGCCTGTCTTCCTCTCTCATTCTGCTTCTCTCTTTGAGGACCTCTGCTCTGAGCTCCTATGACTACACGAAGAACAGGGGAAGCTGAGACCAAAAAGGCAACAGTTTCCATGCAACTTTACTTGCATTCCAGGGAACAAGCCATACAGATAATCCCAGAGTGAATTGATAAGGCAAAGGAAAACAGAAATGGATCATGTTTGTTGATGTTGATGGCCACCAACAGAAAAGATTATATTAATTGATACAACATAAATGTCAAATGACTATGTTCTTTGGTCTGATACAGACACATAGCCAGAACCCCAAACCGAGGAGCCCATCCTGAAACCACACACAGCTCCCTACACGCTCTGGGGCCTCCTTGTGTCATTAAGGAGGTTTCTTTGTAGTTTTTATTAGAGTGGATAATAACTCACTAATGTGTTTCTTGTATCCTTTATGTAATCTGTTTCATGTTTTCTCTCACTTGGTCTCTAAAGGTATTTAGTGGAAATACCTTCAAGTCCAACTGATATAGGATTTCATCAGATTTATTTCTATTTAAGGATATTATTTATCCAGAAGAGTAATGTATTCTATCTCTACATTCATGTATCAATATGACCATATTATTTTTTTCCTCAATTCTTTACTTATACCAGAAAAATAATGAGTTCAGGAAAAATAACTTTGCATAAAGTGCCATGAGCCTTTCTCCTGGCTCTTGAGATGTGCATTTTATAAGATTACCCTAAGAGGAGTCTACATCCTGCTCAGTGCAAGGGTGGTGCAATAAGCTAAGGTGTCGAAATGGTCAACGTGGATAAATAAGCAATTTCTTGTCTGATCATCTCTGGTGGGTTATGCCTGGATTTATAAACTTCACGTGGTTCAACTCATTGAATCTTCACACTAATTCTGCCAGGTTACTATTATCACCCCAATTTTATAAATAAGAAAACTGAGGTCAGAGAAATTAAAATTTCTAAGACCCACAGATAATAAGAGGTAGAATCAGTGTTTACATTTACTCTGAAGCTTTTGTCCTTTATTCTGTATAAGGCTCTCTTTGCCTTCATTTCTGTATTGCTGATACGTGAGTTTAGGACCTCATGGTTCAGCTGGAGGGTGGCGGGGCGGGGATGCTTCATGAGCTAGACACAAACAGAAAGGTAATTATTAGCTGGGCAGAATACTCCATGTGGCATTCTACATTGTAAAAACAATCAAGTGAGTAGGAGTTCTGAGAAACACAGGAGGGCTTTGGGAACTGAGCCAGCAAGGAGTTAGAAGGGTTGAACAGAACCTATTGAACATAGCTGTTTCCTTTGTGATCAGCATATGATTATTATATGAGTTAATAAAAGAATGATTACAGAGAGATACCTGATCATGATCATTGGGTATTTACCAAACTCTTGAGAATTCAAAAACATTGCAGGCTTATTCTCAAATCTGAATGAAAATATGGCAACACTGTTAAAAGAAAAATAGCCCTAGGGTTATCGTTTGCATTAGTTCTTCAACTTGGCTGCATTTTGGAATTATCCAGGCTGTTTCAAATAGACTTTGTGATCAGGCCTTAATCTATACCAATTATATAGAAAGATCCAGTGGTGGGACGCAAGAACCAGTGATTTTTAAAGCACTCCAGGTGATTCCAACATAGGCCCAAATTTGAGATCCTAATAGATCTTTGTCTTCCACCATAGCATGGTATGGAGTGTCCTGTAGTAAGGGCTATAACCTCACATTGGATGGAGACTTATTTGGGGATCTCAAAACTAGAGAATTTGGACAAAGTTGATTTTTACCAAAGCATAATCTGTGAAATCCTAGTTCTATGACATATTGGCAAGAATTAATTATAGAAAAAACAGGGCATGACAAGGCACAGTGGCTCACGCCTGCAATCCCAGCACTTTGGGAGGCCAAGGTAGGTGAGTCATTTGAGGTCAGGAGTTTGAGACCAGCCTGGCCAACATGGTGAAACCCTGTCTCTACTAAAAATACACAAAGATTAGCTTGGCAGAGTGGCACACACCTGTAATCCCAGCTATTTAGGTGGCTGAGGCATGAGAATTGCTTGATCCGGGAAGGTAGAGGTTGTAGTGAGCCGAGATTTTGCCACTGCACTCCAGCCTGAGTGACAGAGTGAGACTCTGCAAAATAATAATACATTTGTAAAATACTGGGTTAATCATTAACCACACAGGTGTTTTTTTTTTTTCTTATTGCTATTTTGTTATTTTTTTTAACTTAGGCCTTTTCAGAGCCTTTAAAATTCATGCATACACTATAGCTATCAAAAAGAGAGTCTAGTATGTATTGCTTTCTAAATGCATTCACTATATGTATTTGAACTAGTGTTTCATGAATAACAACAAAAGATTAATAAAACCAATCATAGCTTATTGAGATCTAGATAATCTATGAGTTACTTTAAATATATTGCATTGTTTAGTTTGAGCCACAGAACAATAGAATAATTATATCTTACCGTACCTATTTTATGGATGATGAAATTGATGTTTTAGTGGTTCAGTAACTTGCACAAGTTTCCACAATAATTGACAAAGCTGGAATTCAAATTGGGTCTCATAATTCTTGGTCCTATAACATTTCTTTGTATTAAAAGTATCAATATTTTCAGGAAAGTCCTCTGCACAATAGATTTGCCTAACAAGGAATTATTATACTCTAACAGTGCTGACCACTGTCAAGTGATTTTCATTCTTTTAGGCACTGCAATGTTGGAGTGAAATTTTCCCACTCAAAACTCCCTGGATTCTGCTTATTGCACTAAATATACTTTATGTGCATTGCAGAATATTTTCCCACAATCACCTTCAGCCCAGCTTTCACTCCCCTAAGGAACCCACCACTCCCACCCATGCCTCACATGGCTTATATCCCTTTTTCTGCCTCTCAGAGCTCTTGAGTTCGTAGGTGATTCTTCAAACAAACAAGCTCTTGTGACACTGGCTCTTTTTTTTTTTTTTTTTCCTTTTTAATGATTGACTGTGCAGGGTACCATGGGAATATGCATGAAAGCTTAATTATATTTCCTGCCTGGCTGAGTGAATGTTGGATAGAAAGATGGCTCTGCTCTGCCTGTAGTGTAAAACATCGTAGAGATCAGATCGGTTCCCTAGCATTTGCATATGGCTGATAATCAGCTCTCCACATAAACAGGCAGACAGATGAAGTCAGTTATCTGAAAAGGTGTCTATGTCCTGTTAGCATCTGTATCTGTCTTGACTTTACACTCTCACTGCAAACTCAACAGCAGGCTGAGCAAGCCAGAACCTCTCCAGATCAGGACAAGTCAGTGGTGCTACCCGGAAACAGTCAATACAACACTTCATATTTCTGGAATCACAAGAGAGTCAATACCCACCATGAGCATCTTTGTCGGATAACCAAAACGTGTGCTTTTAAGTACCCAAGCATTAAGCACATTCACATTTTTCTGATCAGAAACCTCAATATGCACAATATGCTTTCTTGATGCAGCACTTGTTTACTGAGCACTAACAGTATTCCAGTGACAACTACTGAAGACAAAAATAAAGATTAAAAAATGGATGTAAGATGAACACTCAAGAGTATTTCCTTTGGATAAAGCACAGATTTTAATTCACAGACCTCAAGGTTACAACCATTCTGATTGTTCAGAAGAGCTTTGTCTTTTCTCTCTGATTCTTGGCTCTGCTGTTGATAGGTGAGGCTGTTGGGGAAGTGACCCCAAGATAAAAGAGTTGTTTTTGTAAATACCCTCCCCTGATCATTCCTTAGGAGCCAACCATATGCATAGCACACCTTAGTCACCGGTGATACTACATTAAATGAAACAAAAGCCTTTCCTTTTAGCAGGAGAGACACAGCTAATCAAATCCTAGATAAAAGCTTATGCAGAGGGCAGTAGGAACATCAGAACTACATCTACATTCAAATAGTCATATGTTTATTCAATTTCCAGGTATTCTGCAGGGCAGAATGGTACACTGCAAGTGGAATCAAATTAAGAGAGGTCCACAGAACTCTCTGATATGCTCCTACTTCAATTAGTAAAGCTTGAAGTTTCTTCTGTCTCAGAAGGAACTGACATCATTTCTATTCAGTTGTATGTTCACCAGCCTCCTTAATACAGCGCCCGGGATTAAATGTTTCCCAATAGACAATGCAGGTGTCACTTCTGAGAAACGTGCACACTCTGTTAACACTAAAGGTGGCAGCCAATTCTGGAACTATAATTGGAGCTTTTCTTCTCCATTCCAGTTGCATGATTTATCTTTCTCTTCAGTGACTTCCCTAACTTTATAAGTGAATACAAAGGCTCAGCTTCATGCTGCAGCAATGATATTTGCTTAATCCCTTTAGCCATCTGTAAAGCAGGGGTAACACACTCTATCAAGTCATCAGTTATGTGTGTCTGTGTGGGAGTGCACTGGCATAATGCAGATATTACATCTAGTGAAGCCCACCTGAAAGCATATTTGTGTTTATTTAAAGATTTAAATACTACAGGGCAAAAGTGAGGCTTTTGAGCCTAGAATAATGTTCAGAGCTAGATAGTCGTATTGCCCATTTTGCACATGACTGTGGTCATTGCTGTTTAATTTTTATTCTAGGTTTATGATGACATATGCTTAATCCCAGCACTTTGGGAGGCTGAGGCAGGAGGATCACCTGAGGTCAGGAGTTTGAGATCAACCTGACCAACATGGAGAAACCCTGTTTCTACTAAAAATACAAAATTAGCCGAGCATGGTGGCACACGCCTGTAATCCCAGCTTCTCGGGAGGCTGAGGCCGGAGAATCCCTTGAACCTAGGAGGCAGAGGTTGCGGTGAGCTGAGATTGCACCATTGCACTCCAGCGTGGGCAAAAAAACAAGGGCAAAACTCCATCTGAAAAGAAGAACACTACATGCAATTCTAGAATTTGCTTTCGCCAAATTCAAATTCTGTGTAGTGTTAACTCATTTGTTTTTCAGTAGGTTCTTTATTAACAGCCAAATCCCTTGATTATGACACTTCTGTGAACTTTCTTGTTAATCTTACTTACAAGTCACATAATGCCTGAATACATTTCTCTGAAATGTTGTTGGGATAAAAGAGCTGACAGCGACAGTAATTAACTTCTAAATAAATATTAAAATGAGAGGGCATTCTAAATACCCCCAGTGCAATGGATACATGACTGAGTTTTTAGGACATTAGGCAGCCAGTCTGTCACCATCTGAGCTGAGGGTAGCTCTGCCACTGATTTTGAAAGATGTTCCTTTATACTATTTAGCCTATTTAGCCTCTTCTTTCAGCTCTCGGTTTTAGCTAAAACACATATTTTATAGCTTGCTTTTCACACATTTGGCCGCTTCACCATATGTTCTCCTGTCCAATTCTCCACAGCTTACATGCATATCTAAATTCTCCCTAGGTAGGGACCAAATTTAATGGTTTTCTTTTCCCACCTCCCACCCCATCGTGGTGGATCCTTGCACACAGCCGGCTGAAAACCCAATTGGTGCTCCACATGTCTGTGTTGAATTGAGGTTCATTTGCTCACAAGGTATTCATCTCAAATCTGTCAAACAAAAACTGTGAAAGTGCCATGTGATTGGCTGAGGCTGTCTGTGCCATAGGAAAGCAGAAATCACACCAGCCCAAGTGCCAAGTCTGGCATCCGACTGACAGAGTTGAAATACGAGCTCCAACACAGATTAGAAGTAACTTTGGACAGGTTACTTAAAATCCCTAAGTCTTAATCTCCTCACACATGAAATGTGGAACACACAGGACTTTTGCGACAGAGACGTTGCAATTATTAAATGGCATGACACAAGTGAAATGCTTCACCTAGGGTTTGGCAAGTGGTCCACCACCGGCAGCTATTACACTTTATTAGGAGTTCAGATGAGAGATCTCTGAGTTATGGTGCTTTGGGGAAGCTTCCTGCAAAAGGCAAATAGAGACCAGCTTCAGTACCGAGATTTACCTGAATATTTTGACTTTTAAAAAATGGTACCAGCAGTAAAAGTGATGCGGCTTGATCTGGATTCTCAAGGGAGTCTTGTCTTTAGCTCTGGAGGTAATGAACTGCTGTTTCTCTCTGCCCCTCCCCATAACCTGCACCCATCTCTTGGAGGATAGGAGTAGTGGTGGGTGGCCAGCTGCCTGTTGTTAGTTTTGTTACCCCTGTGTCAGTGGGTGGCTCAAGAATCCTAAAGCAAGTCAACTCAAAAACTTTCCAAACCAGGCAAGTACAAGAAAGATGAGCATAGATGAAGTCAAAATGCAGAGTAAAGGCAACTGCAATATAAAAAGCTGAGATCCGGGAGTAACAAGGCAGATGGAGTAAAGACTTCCTGGATGCATTGTGGAAATGACTGCATGTGATGACAGTTTGATGTTGCCATGTTCCTAGATATGGGGGCTGGGGGATAGATCAGGAGTATTTAAAGGGGTAGACCTGAGTGTGCACCTGTGAACCTCTCCGACCTCACAGATCTCAGGCAATTTAAGAGTAATCTGCTTGTGAAACTTAATCAGCTTAAATGTTGGTTTGTCTGTCTGTGTGTGTGTGTGTGTGTGTGTGTGTATGTGTGTGTGTGTGTGTGTGGTTTATTTGAACATTGTGATGCTATCAGGCAAATAGAATTGGCAAGAGGTCACAGGGCCTCCTCTGTCTTATTGAATAATAGCTTAATTAAGCCAAAGTAGGAAATGCTGGAGCAAACACATAGATTGATGAGTGCACTGAGCATGTAGCATGTAGGGGAAGGAGCACACTGTGGCGGAGGGACCTCTGTGCTGGCTGAGAGGTTATCCCAGCTCTAGTCCTGGCACTGCCATTCATCACTGTGTAATACAGAGCAGTGGCTCTCAAAGGGTGGTCCTGAGCTAGCAGCATTAGCATCACAGGAACTTGTGTTAGAAATACCAATTTTCAGGTCTTACCCTACACCTACCAATGAAGCATGCTGGGGTGGGGCCTGGAAAAATGTTTGAACAAATTCTCCATGTGATTCTGATGCTCACTTAGTTTGAGAACCACACTAAAGTGTTGAGAATCGAGGAGTTTGCACTCGTGTTCTTTGTATTTACACTGCATCTTCAGGCCGTTGTGTGTTTCATCAGCTCCTTAGAGTCAGAATTTTGCAGCCACAGATACACACATCTCTTGTTGTCTATTCCCTGGACATTGATGTCCCTCCACTATATCTAGATCTTCGAAAAAAAAAAAAAGGAAAAAAGAAAGTGACTTGTTACCAGGGCTAGAATCTGAATGGGTTCTGTGGAAAACATTCTCAGGTTTTGTAGAACACCTTGTTCCTTCCCTTAGAAAGAACAATGATACTAATTTTGGGGGTTGCTAGTTATAAGACTGGAAGGCTTTCTTAATTTCTCCTACCTTTTGGAAAGCTGTCAGGGAGCTATTTTCAAAGCTCACCACAAAAATTCAGCCACTGGTTATTATTTCTCCATTTAAGTCACACATTTATATTCTAGTCATTGGGCCTTGGATTAATCTGGATTAATCCAAGGCTAAGGGCTGTAAAAGTCCTCTGCAGTGGAATGTGTCTACTGGGTGGTAGAGGACCCAACTTTTTCCAGAAGGAAGTCAGACTGGCACTTTTAATATTGCCGCTTTCTCCTGTCTCTGCCTAGGATTTATTTCTCCATCCATTTTCCAATCTTGTTTTTCTAAATTCAAATAGTTTCTCAGTTTGAACTCGCAATTGTTATGTGCAATCATTTATAATTTTTCATTTTTCTTCTAACATGTTTCTGTCTCTTATGCCATAGACACCCCACCCCTATTTTTCTTTCTGCCATTTCATTTAGTCTTCTTTATAATTTATTCTGGAAATGTACTCCTAGTGATAACCTTATATGAGATGTCATTTCTGTGATGATAGCAGGCCAATAATTCAGAAAATATTATTTCTGCACCTCTTTGCCCAACCTCCAGGAATTACTTATAAATAATGTTGATTAATTTGCAATCAGCACTTTTTAAAGCAGGATTTCATCTATAGCATAAAAATGCAATTTTAGATCTTATTGCACTGACACACATTCGTAAAGAATAAAATGTACTTAAAACTAAATGATGGAGGTGCCTTTTCATTGATGTAGAAGTTTTATTTTCAGGTCCTCTATAATTTTTTTTATAGTCTGCTCACTTCATCCTTCAATATCTCCAAATAACCTTGTACAATATATATGGTAAACTAGTCCATTGCATTCTATACAAATAATTAAAACTTATTCATTCTTCAAGCTCTTGTGTAGCATGGGCTGAAAGATTAGGAGCTGCAGGATCAAGAGTGCTAGACCAGAAACAAGGGGGCTAAGGGTCTTTACTGTCTCCTTGTCTTCCTTTTCCCTTCTTTTATTTCTCCCTTTCTGAATATCTCTTTCTTTTTCTTTCTTCTTTCATAGAAACCAGTGTTATTTAATTATTTTTATTGTGTAGTTTCAGGTTATGCAACATGATGTTTCGGTACACATATGCATAGTTAAGTGATTGCCACATTCAAGAAGAATAACAGATCCATTTGTTCACGTAGTTGCTTTTTTCTCTCTTTATTTTCTTTGTGGTAAAAGCACTTGAAACCTACTCTTTCAACAAATTTTCAGTATACAGTATAATACTGTTAACCCTAGTTCTCATGCTGTGAATTAATTAGATCTCTGGATTTATCCATCCTACATACGAGAGGACTTCAAAAAGTCCCTGAATACAGGGAATTAAAAGATAAAAATAAAAACGCAAACTTAATTTCTCATCACAAGTTCCATCAAGTTCAATGCACTTATATAAGCAACGATACCAGCCATTTGGCCCATCCCTAAGAAACTCAGGGTCCTGGCAATTTAACTGTGTAATTGCAGTCTTTTCTCATATTATTAACTGAAGAAAAATGAGTGCCTTATAAAGAATTTTTTGTAGATTAGGAAACAAAAAGAAGAAAGAGCCAAGTCAGGGCTGTAAGGTGGATGCCTAATGTTTTCGCATTTATACTCACAAAATTGACCTTGTTTGATGAGAGGAATGAGCAGGATCATTGCGATGGTGAAGGAGGACTCTGGTGAGGCTTTCTCAGGTGATTTTCTGCTAACGTTTTGGTTAGCTTTCTTAGAACACTCATAATAAGCAGACGTTACTGTTCTTTGGCCCTCCAGAAAGTCAACCAGCAAAACACCTTGGACATCCTAAAAAAACCGTCGCCATGACTTTGCCATTGATAGGTTTCCTTCTGAACTTTTTGAAGACCCTGCGTATCTGCAACTTTGTCTCTTTTGACTGTCTCTTCTTCCCTTCCCAGACCTGTTCCCACCATTCTAAGCTTTGTTTCTCTGTATTTAAGTATTTGAAATTCCACATATGTGATTATGCAGTATTCATTTTGCTGTGTCTGATTTATTTTATATAGCATGTTCATTCATGTTGTCACAAATAGCAGGATCTCTTCATTTTTTAAGGGAGATCATTATTGTGTGTGTCTGTGTGTGTGTGTATATGTAATGTAGATAAATATACATATTATATATGATATATATTTTATGTGTGTGATGTATAAATATATATATCAATATTTTTTATATGTGATATATATATCACAATTTCTTCATCTGTCAGTGGATACTCAGATTGTTCTTTTTTCGTCACTATTTTGAATAATACCACAATGAACATGGGAGTGCAGATAGCCCAATGAGCTTGTCATTTCCTTTGTTTATACCCTGAAGAGGGATTGCTAAAGCGTGTGTTAGTTCTATTTTCCCTTTACTTTCTGTGTGAACATGGGTGCAACTGACCTGTTTAGATCACAGTTTTGTTCCTAAAATGTCAATTCTACTTCCCATGACTCTGTGAATCAGATGACATGATGCATGTGAGATAACTCTGTGCATTGTTTTCCCACCTAATTTCCTACTGGACATTATCTCTTGAAGGTAATAGAGCCATCTCAAAGTATACTATGAACTTATCATTTCCTTCCCAAAGCTTCCTTTGTTAATTAAAAGTAATGACAAAAACCACAATTACTGTTGCACCAACCTAATATTTCAGTACATGAGAACAACAGAAACTGAGATGTAATCCTGGGTTCTTCACTTTCCTGCAACACAGATCTAACTACTTAACTTTGCCCCTAATCTATCTGTTGTTTTTACTCTAGCTGTAATTACTTTAAAGGCTCAATTCTTCCAATAGCTACATTGCTGATGAATATTCGTAATCCTTGTCCTACTTCCAGTACTGCATGACTTTAATCCTTTTTTTCCCCTACAATATAAACAGGGGAAAGCATAATATTTTTATGCTACGAACATAATCTTTGTATTTCTTCTTTAAACCATTCAGTGGCTTCCTCCTGATTTTAAGACATAGTCTAAACCCACTTTAAGAAGTCTTACAGGGTGTTCTTGGCCTAACATCTAATTACAAGGGATTTTGGGGCTCTGTGTTCCATGTTTTCCTTTATCTGTTGACCTTTGTTCATCTCTTCTCTGTTCTTAGCCCACTTTCTCTACAGTAAGCCTTCACTTCCACTTTCCTGTTTGCCCTGCCAAATCTTACTCATTTAAGTTTAAATATTACTTTCCATGGGAAGCATTGTTGAATTATCGCCCCCCTCCTCCTCTGCATACCATTGCTATGTGCCTTTATAGTATTCTGTGTTTCCCATTAGAGTTCTCAACACTGGTTATAATTACGTATTTAAACGTCCTTCTCAGGGACTGTATGCTTCATGAAGTAGAGATATCGTCTATCTTGTTCATCATTTCTTCTGCAGAGCCTAACAAACTCCCAAATAAATGTTTATTGCATAACTGGATTGATGTAATTATTCAAATGTAAATGAGACATGAGGTTTTCCTTCAAGAAGTTTAAGGCAATTAATCCTTGATAAATCACTGTGATATTAGGAAATATATAATAGGTGACTAGTAATAATGGTAATTATAATAGGGCAATAACATTTGCATAGTGCTTATTCCATTCTAGGTGTTGTACTGAGCTGTTATTATGTGAGCTCACTTCATTTGTACAACAACTCCTTAAGGCTCCTAATGTCATCATAGTATTATTTTCATCCTCATGTAACACAAAGAGGGGCTCTGTGACTTGCCCACAGCCACTCGCCTGGTACATGAAGTCATGTACTTACATGATGCCAAATCTTACTCATTCAAACTCCAAGTTGTCTGCCTCTGGAGTTCATATTCTTAACCTGTAGATTATACTGACTCTTTTAGTAAATGATCACTGTACATTTATTGGAGGAAGGAAGTGATAGAAAAGAAAAAAGAAAGGATGGAAGAAAGGAAAGAGGGAAGGAAAGAGGAAGAGATAAGAGGAAGGGGACAATGAAGTGAAAATGAGTCTATTATGCACTTGAAGGCTGGGTTAAATTTGGTCATATGGTATAAGAGACTGTTTACTGCTGTGAAGAAATTGACATGCACAAGGGAGAAGAGGAGAGGGACTCTTAGTAATGGGGAATGAACAGATTATCACATTGCAGCCCAGAGCCCTCTTCTGAGCTCCAAACACTTAAATCAAATGACCAACTTCATTTTCCACTTGGACGGTTTATATGCATGTTTCTCAACATGTATAAAACCAAGTCCGGATTTTTCCATGCCCTCAAATGTGTTCTATCTGAATCCTCACTATCTTAGTTACTGGTAAGTTCATCCTTCCATTTACTGAGAAAATTAACTAGGCAATCATCTGTAACTCCTCCCCTTTTCTCATCACCCATATTCCCTTAACAGGAAAACACTCTTGGCTTTCCCGTCAATATATACTTTAGTTCTACCACTGTGACTACCCAGTAATGCCTCCATGATCTGAATAGAGGGTCTAGTTTTCAAGGTCCCCTTTCAATACATAGCTAGAAGCAATGCATATAAAACTTCAATTAGAATATTTCACTTTTCTGTTCAAAACTTTGCAGTGATGCAAGTCAACATTCTTTTGTAACTTAGAAGGTACTACGTGATTTAGGTTCTATTATTTCAGTGACTTCATGTCCCACTCTCCTTGCCCTCTCCTACCCTGCTGCAGTTACACTGGCCTCCTGACTATTCTTCAAGCACATTAGGCACTTTAGGACCTCTACTTCTGCTTCTCCCTTAGCTTGATCAAACGTGTGTTGTGTCCCACAAGCCTGGCTGAGACCTTATTCCTTATCACTGTCCCCCAGTTAGGCTGCTGCCTTTTTTCTTAAAACTTCTTAACTTGTAATACACAATATCATTCCTTTCTCATTATGTCTATTGGTTATTTTCTGTTCCCTATGGCAGAAATGGAAAGCACATAGGACAATTGTCCTTAACCAGGAAATAGGGCCAGCTCCACAGATATATGCTAGGGCACTTGCATAGGGCCCTGAGCTTTTAAGGGCCCTACACTTGAAGCTTAATGCTCTGTGGTTTCTATCACGAAATCCTTAGTACTTTCCCGTGTTTTGTCAGTGAAGTCTGTCAGGACAGTGTAACATGAGCTGGGAGGGGCCTCTATGCCTTATTTCATGCTCTGTCCTGAGTCTTGCTACCTCCTTTCCTCCTTAGGATCATTTTTGGCTGCATACATCCAAATTCCTGGCTTCCTGGGTCCTGCCTGACCTTTCCTTTTCTTTTTTCTTTTTAGAGACAGGGTCTGTCTTTGTCACTCAGGCTGGAATGCAGTGGTGCACTTATAATTCACTGCAACATTAAACTCCTAGATTCAAGTGATCCTCCCACCACAGCCTCCTGAGTACCTGGGACTACAAGTGAGCATCATCATGCCTAGATAATTTTCTTTTAAAGATAAGGTCTTGTTGCATTGCCCAGGCTGGTCTCAAACTGCTGGCCTCTAGCAATCTTCCTGCCTCACCTCCCAATGTGCTGGGAATGCAGCGCCTTTCTTTACCCTTGAAGTTTTGGTAACACAGAGGTCTATATTTCAACATTGCCCTCCATCCCTAAGGGGAACTGGGTGGCAGGCGAATGTGGATGCAAGTTCAGAGATGTCTCAAGATGGTAATGCAGCAGTGGCTCTTGCCTTGGATTGGCAATTCACACATGTTCATTAAGTGGCTAAGAGGGGGTTCTTACCCAACCCCAATGTAGGTATTGAGCAGTAATGTTTCTGCACAAAATTTTAAAGTCCATGGTTTGCCTGTCTGCAGGAAATTAGTGCAGTAGGTTTCTGAAAGAGAAAGGACCCTGGCCAAAGTCCTGCAATTTTGTTTTTCAGTGGGCCCCACAAATTATATAGCAGGTCCTACTCTGACAGTCACTGATGAATTTTAATTGCCTAGATATGACCCTTTCATCCAGTAGGTACTCAATAAGTATTATTGAATGAATGTAAACCAGAGTCATGCCATAATGCTTCCTCATGTCATATCTCTCAAACCATGGAAGAGGGACAGTTATGATGTAGACATACAATTTTAAACTGGATTGTATTGACTTTTAATAACTCTTAAACATTTAATATTGTTTTTGTCATGGAATCTGCTGAAAACATTATTAGAATATGTATTTGCCATTCGGAAGCGGAGGCTTCCATAGCATAGTTGAGAACAGCTATTGGAGGAAAATAAGACAGTTTCATGCCTGTGCCTCCGCTATTGAGCTGACGAGCTCGCTAAAGACAACGATCGTCATGGTGGATGTAATAGGCCTGGAAAGAAGCAAAACAAGAGCCAAATAACTTGGAATCAGAAGCTGAAAAAAAGCTGAGGGAATGGGACTATAGCCAAACAAGTTAGAAAGACAATGCAAGAGGTCAAGAGAGGAAAGCTATGGTGAGAGATGTCATAGGGCAGGAAATTGAATGCCCCATGAATGTCACTTGAATGGCCCTGTGTGCAGCTAGCGCCTAACAGTTACACACATTCTGACACTCCCAAAACAAAGACTGTAAAGCATCCATTTTGGAGTGGGGATAGGGCATGAATTTTTACATAAAATTGGAAAAAGTAGTGATGTTCTACTCTTCTTCAACAGACTTTTTTTCAGTGCTCAGGGACTAAGTATATTGGGATATAAAAATTATGGTGGAGAGCTAAATTATCCTGGCATCCTGGGTAAAGTCATGTTTTACACTTGGGACCTATAATAGAGCACCAAATCTGTCCTCAAATATGACCGCCTTCCATCCGTGGTAGGGATGGCGGAGGGGATAGCAATAAGAAAACATCAGCAAAGCAGCAGCCCCTGGGTTGTGGGCATAGATCATTGCATCCAAAGCTGCACATCCTATTAATCTGTTTTGTTGTGTTTTGTTTAATATAACGTCTAGTATTAAGTTGTGCTTATTTTGGGTTCTCTTCAAAGAATTTCTTCAAGGATCTTGATATCATCTTCACTGGTTGTCCCATTTAAAAGGAATTAAGAATTATGATGAGCATTTCTGGTTGCTGACCCAATCCCTAGAATGCCTACTGAGGGCACCATTATTGCTGTTATATTTCCATTAGCAGTTCTCAAATTAGCTGTTACTCTGAGAGTCAGATGCTACTCAGAGTTTTGCAGCATCCTGTTCTCCTAGTCATGAAAGGGTCCTATAGACTAGCCCATGTCTTCTGGCTAGTGAAGTGAAATATATCTATGATCAGACTATGGAAGAAGCAACAGAAGACAGAGCTAAAATCAAAATAAATTTAATAAAATAAAATTAGCTGAAGACATCATAGAAACATACACAGTAAAGATAAAAATATGGCAGCTGATATACAGAAAAGACTGGAATATTTAGACATAGCATAAAGATATCCAAAAACTTAGTAGGACGAAGGAACTGTTTTCATTCTAATGATACTATTAGGTTGATATGTAAATAAGTCAGAAACACCATGAACCCATCCTATCACCAGTGCCAAATATCAATGAGCCTTGAGTGCCATAAAGTTTAAGCCTGAAACAATTCTATCTTAAAAATTAAAATAATTTATGTGCTTTCTTTGAATCCTCAAAGGCTCCATTTATAGACAAATTATTATTTAAAAATATCAAGAGCTTCTAAACTATGTTATAGTTTGTATTTATAGTTTATATTCACATTATAGAAAATTTACCATTTTTTTCTCCTTTTATGGTAAAATTTTTAACTATTACACAGTAAAGAATGTCATTTAAAATAATCAACAAAGGAATTAAACCACAATGAGAAAGATCAATATGAGAGAATAAAAATGAAAATATGCCAAAACTATTATTAAAATGAACAGATAGTTACAATCCCAACAATTATTAAAACTATTTAATTTATAATTAACTCAGAAAATTTTTAGTGACAATCATCTTGGAAGAAAATTAAATGACATTTCAAGCATACCAAGTCAATCTCTATGCAAATTTCAAAAGGAATTTTATGGACTTTGACAGGCTGTTTCTAAAATAAACTTAAGGACGCATATGAATAAACAAAAGTTAAAGAAAAATAAATATATCTGATCCCTATCAGATGCCAAAAGATATTATCTGTAACAATGATTTCTGAAAAGCTCTAATGTAGAAGTACATTAATGCGGAAAAGGGATTGACAGTCCAATAGCAGACTCACTAATAAGCAAATTTTTAAAATGTATTATTGAATTCACATAATATAAACACAAGTAGGAAAACAAAAATCATTTGCAAAAATAAAAGCTGTGAGAGGCCTTTTACATAAATAAAAATAGTTAATGTTTATAGGTAATATTTGAATTTCCTGAGGAATAAAGAGTGAATTAAAACAAAAATGGAATCTGATTTTTGTCTAACTTGTCAACAACTTAATTGAGACTACTAAATAAAATGTGTATGCCAATTTCTTTGGCATATTTGTTAAGTGAAATAAATATATCAATTTCATATAATGTAAGGGGAAGTACTTTGGTATAACTTTTCTGGAAATTAATTTGGCAATATACAACAAGGGATATAATTTTAATACACTGTCTTTGAGCCTTTAATTCTGCTTTGTAAAAGTATTCTAAATGATAAATACAGATAAAAATTCATGTACAAGATGTCCTTTTTTATAAACAAAATATAAAAGACTAACCAGTTGAATCTTAGAATGGCTAGAACATAGAGAATTTAGCCATCTCATATTTGATATGATCATATGTAAACTGATACAGTTTGAAAATAAATTAGGACCAAAATGTATGAAAGTCTTTAATGTTGCACAAACTTTGTGAGCTAGCAATTCTACTTCTGAATTATATTTACCCTGAAAATATAATTGCTTTTTTTTTTAATGATTTTTGTATGAGTCATGGTTCCGAATTTTACTTTATGTAGAGATCAGCATACTTTTGATTTAAGGTGCCAGATAGAAAATAGTTTAGGCCACACAATCTCTGTGGCAAATGTGGTAGTGCAAAAACAGCTACAGATAATGAGAAACAAGTGGGTGTTGCTGTGTTCCAATACCAATAACATTTTATTTACAAAAACAGCCTGTGATGAACTAGTCTCTGCTCTGTTTAATTACCATGTAACCTATTTAAAAATGAAATTTATTTTCCTATAGAAAATAATGTTCTTCCTCATAAGCCTCCACTTACCATATTCAATGTTTTAATATTTAGCTTAGTATAATAATTTTAAAATTATTTCAGGTAATTTCCAGTATTTAGGTAAAAAATCTTCAATCTTTCTTATGCCTGTTTCCTATTCCTCCTCTACTCAAAGATGTATTCGGGAAAGTGGTTTAAATGACCTCCTGCCTATACAGTGAAAGAGTCCTCAGACCAAGATGCCCTAAGATCCACTTTGGGCTTGGATGCAGAGCCATCCATTGGGATGTGTTTGGACTACTCTCATCTTTTGCTGCATTCAAACAAAGTTGAAAGCTTTCACAGTTCTCTGGGTGCACTGGGCTCAGCTGGGTGGTTCCAGCCTCAGATCTTTCGGGATTGCAGTTGTACTAGAATCATCTGTTGACTTGACAAAGCTGAATGTCCAAGATCTCTCAGTCACATGACTGATAACTGATGCTGTCCATGGATAAACACTTGCTTTAAGTTGTCAAATGGAGAGCCCACTCTTGGCCTCTCTATGTGTTGGGTTTCTCATAACATGGTTGCTGGTATTCTAAGAAACCTACATAGAAGCTTGAACACTTCTAATGACTTAACCTCAAGAAATCCCAGAACATTACTTTTACCAAATTCTACTGGTGAAGCAAGTTCCAAAGGGAAGCTCAGATTCAAGGAGAGTAGAGGCACAGGCTCTATTTCTTAACAGAAAGGAAAAAGAGATAAAGATGGTGGCCATTTTGGAAACAAGCTACCACATTATCATTGTCATTCTGCTGGCATTTATATCTTTAGTTTTATAAAATATAAATTCCTGATTTCTATTGAAGCTTAATGATCTCTCCCTGCTTACTTAATTGATGCTTGGTTCTAGTTCAAATTCTAGATCTTCCTGATTTTGTGTTATCTCCATCAGACAGCCTACCAAATCGGTCCTCCAGCTTTGTTGTAGGATCATCTTGCCCCTGCCATGCAGGATCCAGGCCACAGAGGAATTAAGGAAAGCTAAGAAAAGCAAACTAGAATTCTCTCCACTGCACAGTGCCATCCATTAATTGTGCAGGGCTCCTAAATGTTTGTAAAGGACCAGATGAAGAAGAGCTGACTCCTGAACTCAAAATGTTTTGTTTTGTTTCCTTTTTTTTTTTTTTTTTTTATTCAGTCACGGACACATTTTGAACCGATTTGGGTTAAAGTTAAAAAAAGAACTACTGACCCACCCATCTGACTACTTCTCTTTCCATTGCCTTCCTTTCTTCTCTTTCCACAGTCATCCAACACAAGCGTATTAAGTTTATCTTCTTAACTTCACACTCTTCTTCTTCCTGAATCCAGCCTTGTGGTTAAACCTTTGTGAGGGTAAATATCATCTCTGAACTAAATGAAAAAATACATTGTTGACTAAGTTTATTACATATTACACCAAAATAATTTCAAGCAGTTTCTTTCCATAGTAAACATGGTTTTCAAACCAATTTTCTTGCTAAAAACATCTTTATTCTCTTTTTCTGTGTCCATATACTGCATGTCTCAGATTCTGAGGTGGAAGGCTGAGACTGGATTAAAGGAGATAAATTTTAAAATAACTGGAAGTAAGAAAATGTCTTAAAACTGAGGAAAGATTAAATAAATTGTGGTATAACTATTTGGTGAAACATTTAAAGATGTTTAAATGTTTGCTTATAAAGAAAAAAGATGGAGATACTTGGTGAAACATTTAAAGATGTTTAAATGTTTGCTTATAAAGAAGAAAAAAGATGGAGATACTAATTATTCAGTGTTGAGTCTAAGAGTCTACATTTGCAATGGAATGACATATCCTTTTTTTAAAATGATATCTACTGTTTCCACTTGTGCCTTCTTCATTTATTCATATTTCTAACACTGTAGTCTTAATTAGGATTGATTCTTAATACTCAGTTTTTGTTCTTTTCCAGTGTCTTAATAATCTGACTTGCTTCTATGACACTGACATTGCTTCTTCTATGAAGAAGATTTTAAGACTCACTCTGCACTCTGGCTTCTCTTGTGTGTTTCAAACTTTGTAACTATGTGCCTGCAATTCCTTTTGAAAATCCCATCTCCTAGACCAACTTGTGCCAAATCAAAGCTATCATATTTCCATCAAGACTGACACCTCTTTGTTCTTTTCCTATTTCTCTCAATAATAATCTATTTCCCCATTTCCCAGGATGCATGGTCTGTAATAGTTTTTGACTCATTTTCTCTTGCTCTTATTCTCGATCTCTGTATCTGTATCACAGACACTGTTTGTTGCCTACCCAGAGCCACTTCCCTGCCTTATTCTTGACAATAGAAATTTGTTTCTTGACAATAAAAATTTGTGGTTTTATTTTTTTTAAGTATCAGAGGCCAACCTGTCATGTCTCGAGGTCTAAATCTTGATAATTATAACACAGTAACAGTAATTTCACTTTTCTTGCCCATGGCTGATTAGGGTTGAGCATGCCATGCAATCTGGACACTGAATTCTGAGGAATGTCTGCTGAGGAGTATTCTGGGAAAATTGTCTTCATGCTTAAAAAGTGACAGAAGGAAGGGACATTTTTTAGTTTTTGGTAAAGGGAATGTACTGTGTGCATGTATGTGTATATATACATATACTCATTTATATACATATGCTTTTTAAAGTTGTGTGATGTGAGAGAAACTACTTAATTTCTGTAAGTTCCTACATCCATGAATTCACAACATTATCCAAACATTTAGTGGTTTCACATAAAAGAAATAATGTATACAAAAGTTTGAAAAGGTAAAGCACAATATCAATAGAAGATTTATATTATAATTTTGAGTGTGATGATTGATTGAGCCACAATTCCATTGCCACTACTCACTTACAGAAGTATATTCTATCATATTTGGTGGCAGAGGTCTAAGTGCTAAGTCTAGCTGCATTATCAGTAATCTCTAATACACACAGATTAATATTTATCAGAATTTCCCTTTTTTAGAAGTTTAGTTTTCTGAGAGAATAGTTCTTTTATTATACTTCAGTTTCTGAGGTACATGTGCAGAATGTGCAGGTTATACAGGTATACACGTGCCATGGTGGTTTGCTGCATTTATCACCCCATCTACATTAGTTATTTCTTCTAATGCTCTCCCTCCCCTAACCCCCATCCCCTGCTATCCCTCCCTTAGCCCCCCACCCCTCGACAGGACCCAGTGTGTGATGTTCCCCTCCTGTGTCCACGTGTTCTTGTTGTTCAACACCCACTTATGAGTGAGAACATGCGGTGTTTGGTTTTCTGTTCTTGTGTCAGTTTGCTGAGAATGGTGGTTTCCAGCAAAAGACATGAACTCATCTATATTTATGGCTGCTTAGTATTCCATGGTGTATATGTGCCACGTTTTCTTTATCCAGTTTATCATTGATGGGCATTTGGTTGGTTCCAAGTCTTTGCTATTGTGAACAGTGCCACAATAAACATACGTGTGCATGTATCTTTATAATAGAATGATTTATAATCTTTTGAGTATAAACCCAGTAATGGGATTGCTGGGTCAAATGGTATTTCTATTTCTATATCCTTGAGGAATCGCCACAGTATCTTCCACAATGGTTGAATTAATTTACACTCCCACCAACAGTGTAAAAGTGTTCCTATTTTTCCACATCCTTTCCAGAATCTGTTGCCTCCTGATTTTTTAATGATCGCCATTCTAACTGGTGTGAGATGATATTTCAATGTGGTTTTGATTTGCATTTCTCTACTGACCAGTGAAGAAGAGCTTTTTTTTTTTTTTCATTTTTGTTGGCTGCATAAATGTCTTCTTTCTGAGAACTGTCTGTTCATATCCTTTGCCCACTCTTTGACGAGGTTGCTTTTTTCTTGTAAATTTACCTTATTTATAGATTCTGGATATTAGCCTTTTGTCAGATGGGTAGATTGCAAAAATTGTTTCTCAGTCTGTTGGTTGCTGGTTCACTCTAATGATTGTTTCTTTTGTTGTGCAGAAGCTGTTTAGTTTAATTAGATCTCATTTTTCAGTTTTAGCTTTTGTTTCCATTGCTTTTGGTGTTTTAGTCATGAAGTCCTTGCCCATGCCTGTGTCCCTAATGGTACTGCCTAGATTTTCTTCTAGGGTTTTTATGGTGTTAGGGCTTATGTTTAAATCTTTAATCCATCTGGAGTTAATTTTTTATAAGGTATAAGGAAGAAATACAGTATCAGCTTTCTGCATATGGCTAGCCAGGTTTCCCAATACCATTTATTAAATAGGGAATCTTTTTCCCACTGCTTGTTTTTGTCAGGTTTGTCAAAGATCAGGTGGTTGCAGATGTGTGGCATTACTTCTGAGGCCTCTGTTCTGTTCCATTGGTCTATAGCTTTGTTTTGGTACCAGTATCATGGCTGTTTTGATTATTATACCCTTGTAGCATAGTGTAGTTAGGTAGCATGATGCCTCCAGTTTCTTCCCCCTTAGAATTTTTGGCTATGTGGGCTTTTTTTTGGTTCCTTATGAAATTTAAGGTGTTTTTTTTTTTTTTCCAATTCTGTGAAGAAAGTCAATGGTAGCTTGATGGGGATAGCATTGAATCTATAAATTACTTTGGGCACTATGGCCATTTTCATGATATTGATTCTTCCTAATCATGAGCATGGAATGTTTTTCCATCTGTTTGTGTCCTCTCTTATTTCCTTGAGCAGTGGTTTGTAGTTCTCCTTGAAGACGTACTTCACATCCCTTGGAAGTTGTATTCGTAGGTATTTAATTCTCCTTGTAGCAATTGTGAATGGGAGTTCATTCATGATTTGGCTCTCTGTTATTGGTGTATAGGAATGCTTGTGATTTTTGCACATTGATTTTATATTCTGACACTTTGCTCAAGTTGATTATCAGCTTAAAGAGATTTTGGGCTGAGATGTTGGGGTCTTCTAAATATATAGTCATGTCATCTGCAAACAGAGACAGTTTGACTTCCTGTTTTCCTAATTGAATACCGTTTATTTCTTTTTCTCCTCCCTGATTGCCCTGGCCTGAACATCCAACACTATGTTGAATAAGAGCGGTGAGAGAGGGCATCCTTTTCTTGTGCTGGTTTTCAAAGGGAATGCTTCCAGTTTGGGTCCATTCTTTATGATATTGGCTGTGTCTTTGTCAGAAATAGCTTTTATTATTTTCAGATACATTCCATCAATACCTAGTTTATTGAGAGTTTTTAGCCTAAAGGGCTGCTGAATTTTGTTGAAGGCCTTCTCTGCATCTATGGAGATAATCATGTGGTTTTTGTCTTTGGTTCTGTTAATGTGATGGATTATATTTATTGATTTGCATACGTTGAAGCAACCTTGCCTCCCAGGGATGATGCTGACTTGATCATGATGGATACGCTTTTTGATGTGCTGTTGGATTTGGTTTGTCAGTGTTTTATTGAGGATTTTCATATCAATGTTCATTAATGTCCTGAAATTTTCTGATATTTCCTGATTTGTCCTGAAATTTTCTTTTTTAGTTGTGCCCCTGTTAGGTTTTGTTATTAGGATGATGTTCGTCTCATAAAATGCGTTAGGGAGGATTCCCTCTGTTTCTATTGTTTGGAATAGTTTCTGACGGAATGATACCAGCTCCTCTTTGTACCTCTGGTAAAATTTGGCTGTGCACCTGTCTGGTCCTGGACTTTTTTTGGTTGGTAGGCTCTTATTTGCTGCCTCAATTTCAGACCTTTTATTGGTCTATTCAGGGATTTGACTTCTTCCTGGTTTAGTATTGGGAGAGTGTAAGTGTCCAGGAATTTATTCATTTCTTCTAGATTTTCTGGTTTATTTGCATAGAGGTGTTTATAGTATTCTCTGATGATAGTTTGTATTTCTATGGGATTGGTGGTGATATCCCCTTTATCATTTTTTATTGTATGTATTTGATCTTAACTAGTGGCCTACCTATTAGGTCAATCTTTTCAAAAAACCAGCTCCTGGATTCATTATTTGAAGGTTTTTTTGTGTGTCTCTATCTCCTTCAGTTCTGCTCTGATCTTAGTTTTTTTTTTTCTCTTGCTAGCTTTTGAGTTTGTTTGATATTGCTATCTAGTTCTTTTAATCATGGCATTAAGGTGTCAATTTTAGATCTTTCCTCATTTCTCTTGGGGCATATAGTACTAAATTTCCCTCTACACCTGGCTTTAAACGTGTCCCAGAGATTCTGGTATGTTGTGTCTCCTGGTACACTGTGTCAATCTCCTGATTGACTACTGGATAAATAATGAAATGAAGGCAGAAATAAAGATGCAGGTTGTTCAGTTTCCATGTAGTTGTGTGGTTTTTAGTGAGTCTTAATCCTGAGTTCTAATTTGATTGCACTGTGTTTTGAGAGACTGTTTGTCATGATTTCCGTTCTTTTGCATTTGGTGAGGAGTGTTTTACTTCCAATTATGTGATCATTTTAGAATAAGTGTATGTGGTGCTGAGAAGAATATATATCTGGGGATTTGGGATGGACAGTTCTGCAGATGTCTATTAGGTCCTCTTGGTCCATATCTGAGTTCAAGTCCTGAATAACCTTGTTAATTTTCTATCTCAATCTGTCTAATATTGACAGTGGGGTGTTAAATTCTCCCACTATTATTGTGTGGGAATCTGAGTTTTTTTTGTAGGTTTTTAAGAACTTGCTTTATGTATCTGGGTGCTCTTTTATTGGTTGCATATAAATTTAGGAAAGTTAGCTCTTCTTGTTGCATTGATCCCCTTTACCATTATGTACTGTTCTTCTTTGTGTCTTTTGATCTTTGTTGGTTTAAAGTCTGTTTCATCAGAGACTAGGATTGCAAACCCTGCTCTTTTTTGCTTTTCATTTGCTTGGTAAATCTTCCTCCTGTTCTCACTACACACAAAAAGTAAGTAAAAGGTAACTATGTGAGGTGATGGATATGTTCATTGGCTTGATTGTGGAGAATATTTCACAAGTTATACATATATCAATTCAAGGTATACAACTTAAATAGAGTAAATACTCTTTTTATTTGTCAACTATGCCTCAATGAAACTGGGGAAAGAAGGAGCAAAGATATGGAAAATTTGAATCAATCACTAGACTTGATTTAACTGGTAAATATTGAACTCTATGTTCTAGAAACAATGTGTCAACATGTTTTTCAAATGCTTTTGGCGTATTTAGGAATTACACTGATTATATTCTACTCAAAAAATAATTCTTAAATACTCTATAAACAGTAAATATTTTATACACAATGAGATAGTAGCTAGCATGTGCTAGTGGATATTTCAATACTAGGTCACAACAAAAAGATAAAGTATTTTGCAAAATAATTGCATTGAAAGTAATTAAAACTGTTATTGGAATACTATCAATAACCATGAAAAATTTTATTTTAAAATGTTTTATATGAGAACAAAAGTATAACTGGGGAAATTTTGTACCCTTAAATGCTTTTATTTTTATTTTCAATTAATATTCTTTCTCTTCTTTTTTTATTTCAATAGTTTTTGGTGTATAAGTGGTCTTGGTTACACAGATAAGTTCCTTAGGGTTGATTTCTGAGATTGCAGTGTATCTATCACCTAAGCAGTGTATATTCTACCCAATATGTAGTCTTTTATTCATCACCCCTTGTCCAACCTTCCCTCAATGATCCCCAAGTTCATTATAAAAATATGTAAGCTTAAGTAAGATTGTAAAAGGACAACACAGTAAATCTTACGAATCTGGAAAAATGAGTTTAAGGAAGGTACAATTATGATTAATAAAATTAGCAGAAGTAATCATAGTGTGATTTACTCAATAACTAAAATTTTTAAAAGATCCACACAGAGCATCATCAGTGAAATAAGAGGGAAAATACAGTGTTCCTAGAATTATAAATAAGATAGAATCTATATCATAGTTACAGAGACAACTATCTATCTATCACCTATCTATGTCTGTCTATACATATAAATAGATAGATGGGGGACACAAAATGGAAAACACTAGGAGTCCTGCACTTGCTTCTGTTGTAGAAAGTTTCAATAAACTGTAACATTCACCCCAAACACCAAAAGGAGACTGATAAACTATAATATAGTTTTGAAAACCCAATCGAGGATTGAGGACACAAAGAAATTGAAATAAACTACATGACAGAAACCGAGAAGCCTTTCATAAAAAGGAAGAGACTACTGCTCTCATCCTTGGCAATGCAGAAGAGGAAGAAATCTGCTAGGAAGTGGTAAGCCAATGGAATATCCCTCAGGCTGCCAGTTGACTAAGTATGAGCTGACATGGTAAGACTCTGGAAGCACCTTTCCAACTCATTTCCAGGTCCCTTCAAAGAGCATTTGGAGAATTGGCTAAAGGCTGAGGGCAGTTAGAACAAGAGGGCTGAGAGGGATTCCCCTTCCCCAGTAATGGAGGTGAGGGACAGATGAAGGGAGCTAAGAGGAACTCATCATGAGCGCTCTGGGCCAAAGATGGGACAGAAAGACTTAGAAACATTCCCAGCCTGTCAGTCATTTCAGGCTTTCAGCTAAAAAACATTAGGAAAACAGAACATGGAAGCTGAGGGATGAACCTGGCATGTAGAAAGGAGGGAGCCTATCTTGTCATAGTTATAACCCTACCACATGGGCTTATAGTTAGATAAAAGCTCAAAAGCAGTATGCTTAAGATTCACCCATCTCATTGCACTCAAGTTATTCCTTAATGTAAAACAATATTTTTGTAGGAAGAGGACTTTGGTGGGGGTATTTTATGCAGAATGAAGGGAAGAGCATGCTCAATCCCCAGAAAACATATGTTTTAACATTTTATTTTTGGGCAGGAGGGGGAGCTGATTTTTTATTATACTTTAAGTTCTAGGGTACATGCGCAGAACGTGCACGTTTGTTACACAGGTATACACGTACCGTAGTGGTTTGCTGCATCCATCACCCCGTCATCTACATTAGGTATTTCTTCTAATGCTATCCCTCCCCTAGCCCTGCACTCTCTAACAGGCTGCAGTGTGTGATGTTCCCCTCCCTGTGTTCATGTGTTCTCATTGTTCAACACCCACTTATGAGTGAGAACATACAGTGTTTGATTTTCTGTTCTTGTGTCAGTTTGCTGAGAATGATGGTTTCCAGCTTCATCCATGTCTCTGCAAAGGACATGAACTCATCCTTTTTTGTGGCTTCATAGCATTCCATGGTGTATATGTGCCATATTTTCTTTAGCCATTCTGTTATTGATGGCCATTTGGGTTGGTTCCAAGTCTTTGCTATTGTGAACAGTGCTGAAATGAACATACCTGTGCATGTGTCTTTATAATAGAATGATTTATAATCTTTTGGGTATATACCCAGTAATGGGATTGCTGGGTCAAATGATATTTCTACTTCTAGATCCTTGAGGAATCACCACAGTGTTTTCCACATGGTTGAACTAATTTACACTCCCATCAACAGTGTAAAAGCATTCCTATTTCTCCACATACTCTCCCACATCTGTTGTTTCCTGATTTTTTAATGATCATCATTCTAACTGGCCTGAGATGGCATTTCAGTGTGGTTTTGATTTGCATTTCTCCAACGGCCAGTGATGATGAGCTTTTTTTCATATGTTTGTTGGTTGATGGGGTTGTCTGATAGGGTTGTTTGGTTTTTATTTCTGTAAATTTGTTCAAGCTTTTTGTAGATTCTGGATATTAGTCATTTGTCAGAGGGGTAGATTGCATAAAATTCTTCCCATTCTGTTTGTTGCTGGTTCACTCTGATAATAGTTTCTAGCACTGTGCAGAAGCTCTTTAGTTTAATTTGAACTCACTTGTCTCTTTTGGCTTTTGTTGCCATTGCTTTTGGTGTTTTAGTCATGAAGTCTATGCCATGCCTATGTCCTGAATGGTATTGCCTAGGTTTTCTTCTAGGTTTTTATGGAGTTAGATCTAATGTTTAATGTTTAATCCATCTGGAGTTAATTTTTGTATAAGGTGTAAGGAAGAGGGATCCAGTTTCAGCCTTCTGCATATGGCTATCCAGTTTTCCCAATACCATTTATTAAATAGGAAGTCCTTTCCCCATTGCTTATTATTATTTTTTTTTTAGTTTGTCAAAGATCAGATAGTTGTAGATGTGTGCAATGCTTTTGAGGCCTCTGTTCTGTTCCATTGGTCTATGTCACTGTTTTGGTACCAGTATCATGCTGTTTTGATTACTGTAGCCTTGTAGTATAGTTTGAGGTCAGGTAGTGTAATGCCTCCAGTGTTGCTTTTTTGCTTAGGATTTTCTTGGCTATGTGGGCTCTTTTTTTGGTTCTATATGAAATTTCAATTTTTTTTCCCAATTCTGTTAAGAAAGAAAGCTTGATGGGGATAGCATTGAATCTATAAATTACTTTGGGCACTCTGGCCATTTTCAGGATATTGATGCTTCCTAACCATGAGCATGGACTGTTTTACCTTTGTTTGTGTCCTCTCTTATTTCCTTGAGCAATGATTTGTAGTTCTCCTTGAAGACGTCCTTCACATCCCTTGTAAGTTGTATTCCTAGGTATTTAATTCTCTTTGTAGCAATTGTGAATGGGGTTTCATTCATGATTTACCTCTCTGTTAGTCTGTTACTGATATATAGGAATGCTTGTGATTTTTGCACATTGATTTTGTATTCTAAGATTTTGCTGAAGTTGCTTATTAGCTTAAGGAGATTTTGGGCTGAGATGATGGGGTCTTCCAAATATACAATCATGTCATCTGCAAACAGAGACAGTTTGACTTCCTGTTTTCCTAATAAATAACTGTTTATTTCTTTTTCTTGCCTGATTGCCCTGGCCTGAACTTCAACACTATGTTGAATAGGAGTGGTGAAAGAGGGCATCCTTTTCTTGTGCTGGTTTTCAAAGGGAATGCTTCCAGTTTGGGTCCATTCTTTATGATATTGGCTGTGTCTTTGTCAGAAATAGCTTTTATTATTTTCAGATACATTCCATCAATACCTAGTTTATTGAGAGTTTTTAGCCTAAAGGGCTGCTGAATTTTGTTGAAGGCCTTCTCTGCATCTATGGAGATAATCATGTGGTTTTTGTCTTTGGTTCTGTTAATGTGATGGATTATATTTATTGATTTGCATACGTTGAAGCAACCTTGCCTCCCAGGGATGATGCTGACTTGATCATGATGGATACGCTTTTTGATGTGCTGTTGGATTTGGTTTGTCAGTGTTTTATTGAGGATTGTCACATCAATGTTCATAATGGATATTGTCCTGAAATTTTCGTTTTTAGTTGTGCCTCTGTCAGGTTTTGATATCAGGATGATGTTGGTCTCATAAAATGAGTTAGGGAGGATTCCCTCTATTTGGAATAGTTTCTGACGGAATGGTGCCAGCTCCTTTTGTACCTCTGGTAAAATTTGGCTGTGAACCTGCTTGGTCCTGGACTTTTTTTGGTTGGTAGGCTCTTATTTGCTGCCTCAATTTCAGATCTTTTATTGGTCTATTCAGGGATTTGACTTCTTCCTGGTTTAGTATTGGGAGAGTGTAAGTGTCCAGGAATTTATTCATTTCTTCTAGATTTTCTGGTTTATTTGCATAGAGGTGTTTATAGTATTCTCTGATGGTAGTTTGTATTTTTGTGGGATTGGTGGTGATATCCCCCTTAATATTTTATATAGCATCCATTTGATTCTTCTCTTTTTCTTCATTAGTCTGGCTAGCGGTCTATTTTGTTGATCTTTTTAAAAAACCAGCTCCTAGATTCATTGATTATTTGAAGGGTGTGTGTGTGTGTGTGTGTGTGTGTGTGTGTGTGTGTGTGTGTCTATCTGTGTCCTTCAGTTGTGCTCTGATATTAGTTATTTCTGTCTTCTGCTAGTTTTTGAATTTGTTTGATCTTGCTCTTCTGGTTCTTTAATAATGACATTAGGTGTCAATTTTAGATCTTTCCTCATTTCTCTTTGGACATTTAGTGCTATAAATTTCCCTCTACCCCCTGCTTTAAATGTGTCCCAGAGATTCTTGTACATTGTGTCTCCATTCTCTTTGGTTTTAAAGAACATCTTTATTTGTGCCTTCATTTTATTATTTATTTATCCAGTAGTCATTCAGGAGCAGGTTGTTTAGTTTCCTTGCAGTTGTATAGTTTTGAGTGAGTTTCTTAATCCTGAGGTCTAATTTGATTACACTGTGATCTGAGAGGCTACTATGCCTTCTTTTGTATTTGCTGAGGAGTGTTTGACTTCCTGTTATGTGTTCAGTTTTAGAATAAGTGTGATGTGTTGCTGAGAAGAATGTATATTCTGTGGATTTGGGGTGGAGAGTTCTAATAGATGTCTATTAGGTCTGCTTGGCAAGATCTGAGTTCAAGTCCTGGATATCCTTGTTAATTTTCTGTCTCATTGATCTGTCTAATATTGACAGTGAGGTGTTAAAGTCTCCCACTATTATTGTGTGGGAGTCTAAGTCTATCTGGGTGCTTCTGTATTTGGTACATATATATTTAGGATAGTTAGCGCTTCTTGTTGCATTGATCTCTTTACCATTATGTACTGTTCTTCTTTGTGTCTTTTGATCTTTGTTGGTTTAAAGTCTGTTTTATCAGAGACTAGGATTGCAACCCTTGCTTTTATTTGCTCTCCATTTGCTTGGTAAATCTTTCTCCATCCCTTTATTTTGAGCCTATGTGTTTCTTTGCACATGTGATGGGTCTCCTGAATACAGCACACTAATGGGTCTTTCCTCTTTATTCAATTTGCCAGTCTGTATCTTTTAATTGGGGCATTTAGCCCATTTACA
Source organism: Sapajus apella (assembly GCF_009761245.1). Classification (NCBI taxonomy): domain Eukaryota; kingdom Metazoa; phylum Chordata; class Mammalia; order Primates; family Cebidae; genus Sapajus; species Sapajus apella. The sequence goes on along the minus strand of NW_022436971.1, from coordinate 3,937,117 downwards.
TTTAAGTTTAATATTGTTATATGTGAATTTGATCCTGCCATTTTAATGCTAGCTGATTGTTTTGCCTGTTAGTTGATGCAGTTTCTTTATAGTGTTGATAGTCTTTACAATTTGGTATGTTTCTGCAGTGACTGGTACTAGTTGTTCCTTTCCATGTTTAGTGCTTTCTTCAGGAACTCTTGTAAGACAGACCTGGTGGTGAAAAAATCGCTCAGCAGTTGCTTCTCCATAAAGGATTTTGTTTCTCCTTTGCTTATAAAGCTTAGTTTGGCTGGATATAAAATAATTCTGGGTTGAAAATTCTTTTTTTTTCAGGATGTTGAATATTGGCCCCTACTGTCTTCTGGCTTGTAGGGTTTCTGCAGAGAGATCTGCTGTAAGTCTGATGGTCTTCTTTTTGTAGGTAGCCATTCTCTCTGGCTGCCCTTAGCATTTTTTCTTTTATTTCAACCCTGGTGAATCTGACAATTATGTGTCTTGGAGTTGCTCTTCTCGAGGAGTATCTTTGTGGTGGTCTCTGTATTTCCTGAATTTGAAGGTTGGCCTGCCCTGCTAGGTTGGGGAAGTTTTGAATAATATCCTGAAGAGTGTTTTCCAACTTGGTTTCATTCTCCTCATCACTTTCATGTACTCCAATCAAAAGTAGATTTGATATTTTCACATAATCCCATATTTCTTGGAGGCTTTGTTCATTTCTTTTTGCTCTTTTTTCTCTAACCTTGCCTTCTTGCTTTAATTGAGCTGATCTTCAACCTCTGATATCCTTTCTTCCACTTGATCAATTTAGCTATTGAAACTTGTATATGCTTCATGACATTCCTGTGCTGTGTTTTTCAGCTACATCAAGTAATTTATGTTCTTTTCCACACTGGTTATTCTCATTAACATTTTGTTTAACCTTTCTTCCAGGTTCTTAGCCTCCTTGCATTGGATTAGAACATGCTCCTTTAGCTTGGAGAAGTTTGTTATTACCCACATTCTGAAGCCTTCTGTCAATTCCTCAAACTCCTTCTCCATCTAGTTTTGGTACCTTGCTGGTGAGGAACTGTGATCCCTTGGAGGAGGAGAGGCATTCTGGTTTTTGGAGGTTTCAGCCTTTTTGCACTGGTTTCTTCTCATCTTCATGGATTTATCCACCTTGTTCTTTGGAGTTGGTGACCTTTGGATGGGGTCTCTGAGTGAACATTCTTTCTGTTGATGTTGAAACTATTAGTTTTCCTTCTAACAGTCAGTCCCCTCTGCTGCAGGTCTGCTGGAGTTTGCTGGAGGTCCACTTCAGACCCTTCCTGCCTGGGAATCACCAGCAGGGCCTGTAGAACAGCAAAGATTACTCCCTGTTCCTTCCTCTGGTAGCTTTGTCCCAGAATGGTACCCACCAGATGCTAGCCAGAGCTCTCCTATATAAGGTGTCATCTGTCAGCCCCTGCTGGGAGGTGTCTCTCAGTCAGGATACACAGGGGTCAGGGAACCACTGTAGGAGGCAGTCTGTCCCTTATCTGAGCTCGAATGGTGTGCTGGGAGATCGGTCTCTCCCTTCAGAGCTGCCAGGTAGGGGCATTTAAGTCTACTGAAGCTGTACCCACAACCACCCCTTTCCCCAAGTGCTCTGTCCAAGAACGGTGGATTATAAGTTTATAAGTCTCTGATGGGGTGCTGCCCTTTTTCAAAAATGCCCTGCCCAGTGAGGAGGGAGTCTAGTGGCACAGTCTGCCTGCAGAGGCCTTGATGAGGTGCATGGGTCTGCCCAGTTGCTGTGTAAACTTCCCAGTGACTTTGTTTATACAAGCGAGGTTACAACTACCTACTGGAGCCTCAGCAATGGCAGATGTCCCTCCCTCCACTGTGCTCGAATGTCACAGGTTGAGCTCAGGCTGCTCTGTTGGCTATGAGAATTTCAAGCCAGTGGATCTTAGCTTGCTGGTCTTTGTGGGGGTGAGATCTGCCAAGCCAGATCACTTGGCTTCCGAGCTTCAGCCCCTCTCTTCACGGGAGTAAGCAGTTCTGACTTGCTGGTATTCTAAGCTCCATTGAGGTATGAAACAAACAAAAATACTGCTGTGGCTAGCTTGGTGTCTTCACAAATGGTAGCCCAGTTTTGTGCTGGAAACCTGGGGTGCTGGTATTGTAGGCACCTGAGGGAATCTCCTGGTCTGCGGGCCGTGAAGACCGTGGGAAAGCTGGGAAAAGTCCCTAATGGCTTCTCTTGGCTAGGAGAGGGAGTTCCCTGGCCCCTTGTACTTCCAGGATGAGGTGACACCCCACCTTGCTTCAGCTCATCCTCCTTGGGCTGCATCCCCTGTCTCACCAGTCCCAACGAGATGAACCAGGTACCTCAATTGGAAATGTGAAGATCACCCACCTTCTGTGTTGCTGTCACTGGGAGCTGCACACCAGAGTGGTTTCTATTCAGCCATCTTGCCTGCAATCCTGCTTTAACATCTTGCAATACAATGTCTTTCCTCAAAGATTTGTATAGAAGAATGTTGGCTTATTTTAACAGAATATTTGAAAGCTGCCTGAAAATGAAACAATATGTGATTAGTTGAATAAATTCTGATACTTTTTTTTTTGCTGCCAAACTATATAGTTATTATACTTGATGCTATACATGTATATTTAGCTATAAAACATTCTATATTGTTCATGCCCACACAAAATCCTGCAAGTGGATGTTTGTAGCAATTTTATTTATAATTGCCAAGACTTGGAGGCAACCCAGATGTATGGCAGTAGGTGAATGGATAAACTGTGGTACATTCAGGCAATGGAGTATTACTCAGCACTGAAAAAAAAGTATCAACCCATTAAAAGAGATGGAGATAAATTAAGTGCTTATCGCTAAGTGGAAGAAGCCAATCTTAAAATGTGATGTTCTATATGGTTCCAATCATATGAGGGTCCGGAAAAGGCAAAACTATGGAGATGATAGTACAGAGATCAGTGGTTGCCAGGGGAATGGGAGGAGTGGAATGTGAAGAAATGAACAGGCAGAGCCCAGAGGATTTTTGAGCAGTGAAAATACTCTGTATGAGACTGTAATGTTTAATGCATATCATTAAAAATTTGATGAAACTCATAGAATGTGCAACACCAAAAATGAACCCTAATGTAAATTGTGTGCATTGTGTTACAATGTAGGTTCATCGTTTGTAACAAATGTTCCTTGTAATTTAAATTTTGCTGTAAACCTAAAGCAGCTCTAAAAATAAAGTATTTCAAATAAAACAAATAATTGCAAATCAATATGTACACTGTCTTCAAAAATGCATGTTAAAAGCAACAACCAACAGAGATAGAAGGATAAAACCTAAAAACCAAATCGTGATTATTACCTTTCTTCTGTTTTTCTACTGTTTGATTTGTTTCTGCAATAAGTTTGTAGCATTTTTATAATGAAGATTAAGTTATTTTCCAATAACCAGAAAAAAAAAAACATTCTGATAATTAAGATAAAGGTCTCAGGGAAAAGAGCTAACATATTAGAACATAAAGTAATTTAAGTTATATGATTAAACATTACTCAATACCATTAATTAATGTTATGCTTTCTCTTAATGGCATAAAGAAAAAAATGATGGTCATAGTGGCACTAGTGGCTGAACAGTCACTTGATAAATTTGGGACAAGCAGCTAATTTTTTGAGGAAAAACAAAAGCAATCCGTCTACTTTAGATAATTCATCAAAATCAATTTTTGAAAATTAAAACCATAGAAAACAATACAAAATGAGAGCAAATAATTCTATAATCTTGAGATTATGAAAGTGTTTCTAAGCATTAAACTCAGAAATGCTCTAAAGAAAAATATTGATATATTTGACTATAAATTTGAAAGCTTTTTTTTTTTTTACAACTAAAACCTCTAAAACTTTGCTATAACAATGGGAATGATCATTGAACTCTACAAAACACAATTACAAATATATTAAACAACAGTAAGATCACTTAAACACAAAAGAAGAGATATAAATTAGAATTAAACATGAAATTATTTAACATTTTAAATTTATAATCAAAAATTCAAATTGAACCTATAATGATTAACATGGAAATTGTTAAACTGTCAAAGATAAAAAAAGATGATCATTTCTGGTGAGAATTTAAAGAAAGTTATCTCAGTATCTGATAGGGCAATGCAAATTGGGAAAAATTTTTCTAGAGAGTGATTTAGGACAGCCTATGTCAAAATCCTTAAAAATATGCATATCCTTTGATCCAGTCATTTCACTGCTAAGAGCTGATTTTTCCTGGAGGTGTGTTTGCAAAGATAAAAATTCATGCAGCTTTGCTTATCATAACATTTTTTAAAAATGAAAACAAACTGTTTACCCAAAAGAGAACTGAGTACCTTCTGATATAGCCCTACTAACCAGTAATATAAAACTATTAAACGTTATTTTATTGTAAAAAGTTTATTATCTAAAAATATACAGCAAACAGAAAGCTTAGCATAGCTTTTAGCTTTGCATTTAGCAGGCTCTGGAACCCAAATGCCTAGGTTAGTTTGTTTTCCAATCCTACCTTTTATTACTATCCATTCTTGAGCAAGCTTCTTAGCTTTTCTGATTCTCAGCTTGGTTATCTGAAACAGAAGTAATAGTAGCAAACTCATTAAATTGTTTTGAGGGATACATGAGTTCATAGATATAGAGGAACAGTGTTCAATATGCTTTAAGTCCTTACAGTGTTTGCCGTTGTCAATAAGTATTGTAGATCTAATTTAAAACATTACCTGTATCATAACCTTATTCCACATCAAGGACATAGAGTGGCTTCTAAATGTATAGATGTTGAACCTAAATGCTTCCACTAAACAGAAAACCCACCCTATTGTAAAGAGTAAACAGAAAATTCCTTGCATATGGACACATTAGGATGCCTTCTGGCTCTCCTGTGGCACTTCTCCCAGCCACTCCTGCAAAATATGGATCTTCTGCTCCCTTGTCCTTCTTGAATCGGTGCCCAAAGCTATTATTACCATTAAACTATCTATGCCCTTTCTCAACTTACCTAGACTATACCTGGCCTTTAACACTCATAAGTCATGCTTCCTATATAAATCTTTCTCTCTACTCTCCAACTTGTGGAAATTATTAAGTCTGACATTAAATTCTATGTCATATTCCCTGGTCTTTACCACATATTTTTCTTAGAGATATGACTATCCGATTCCCCACCCAACCCCCAAAAAAGTCCCCAAGAGTGGATTTAATGCCACTTCTCTCAGGAACCATATTAGTACTCTACTAAGATACTATAGATGCAAAATTAGCCATGCATTTAAATTTAGAGCACACCAATACCTAAATGTACATTCAGACTTATAGCATCTGTGGTCCAATCCACAAGAGTATTGGCTTCTCTGGTGGCAATCTCAACAAGGCTTCCAGATTGATTTTAATAGAGATGAAGAGCCCAGCCTCATACAATAGCAGGAATCAAATGGGAAATTTGTGAAATCAGATGACTTTCTGAGATTTATGTCACGCTGTTCCTGTCTCTACAGAATCCACAGATTTCTTCATATATTACAGAACTGTGCTTTCACTCTCATAAAAATGAAGGCAGAGAACATTTCAGAAAGAGACATGTGCAGTGTGCAATAGTTTCTAGGTTGTCTAAAAGCTTAGGAAGTCAGAATGGTCTCAGTTTAATCAGACCAACTTTTTTTCATCACCCTTTCAAATAATTTGATGTATCTGGTGTTTGCAGGGACTGCAATAATTTCAAAGTCTAGCAAAACCTGATCAACTTTATAGAGTTCTTCAATACTTCTCAGGCTAAGTACAAATAATTTTCCATTTGTCGGAACTTGGTGACAATATCAAATCACATTATGTTCATGTGGAAAGTAATTGAACGGTAACTCTTTAGCTTTGAATTCAGAAGTTGGTAAAAAGTCTAATATTTTCAAAAGCTATATCATTTTGAGAACGTGAAGAAAATTGCATTTTTCTATCTTTCAAAAGAATCTAACAGTATCTTTTATTGTATTTGTAAGTTACCTGGGCTGCTACTATGATGTTAAAGGAAGAAATTAAGAACACAAGATTGAGAGATACAATGTGGCAGATTTCAAACAGGACAGCTGAGTACAGTATTAGTTTTTTTCTTTTTTTCCCAAGGGTCGACATAGTAGGAGAAATATATAGACTGGTAAATACAACTGGAAAAATAAAGAAGGTCATGTAAAGCAGTATTTCATCTGAACAATGGTTAGGGGTCCATTCTTTTACTAATTCATCCATCCTTCCTTCCATCTCTTCATGCATTCGTCCATCCCTCCAGCCATTACTTTTTTTTTAAGTGTTTTATTAAGCAATCTTTGTTCCAGAGTCTGTTTTAGGAACTGCACAAGCAGCAGGAACAAGGCAGATACAGGCCCTGAACTCATAGTGCTTATTAGTCCAGCGAATAAAGAATGTATCTGGTGGTCTCATTCATCAGGAATTAATGAGGAAACACTAGATGTCACTAGTATGGGAATGTCTTTGGGGAAAAGCCAAATTGTTGGCTTCTCTGAGGGCACTTTTCATTTTTCTACTGTGTACCTGTTTAGTCTTTCATAGAAAAATGGGAGCTCCTCAAGAATAGCTTCTATAGTGCAGCAGTCTCCAACCTTTTTGGCACCAAAGAACTGTCTCACGGAAGACAATTTTTCCATGGACTGACTGGGAGCATGGCAAGGAGGTGGCGGTGGATGGTTTCAGGATGAAACTGTTCTACCTCAGATCCCCAGGCATTAGATTCTTATAAAGAGCTTGCAACCTAGATCCCTCACATGCACATTCACAATAGGGTTCACGTTCCTATGAGATTCCAATGCTGCAGCTGCTCTGACAGGAGGCAGAGCTCAGGCAGGCAGTAATACTTGCTCACCTCCTGCAGTGTGGTCCAGTTCCTAACAGGCCACAAACCCATACTAATCTGTGGCTCTGGGGTTGGGAACCCCTACTATATTGGATCCACTTCATTATTACCTTAGCACCTGGCCCAGTTCCCTGCCATGCAAGCTACAAACAACTATACCCTTTAAAGACATTTTACTATTATATTTATTGTATTTCTTAGAGTATATATTCAATAAACATTATTAATGCAAGATTATGCTATTTCATGTCTTTCTCAAATCCATATAATTAATTGGCTCTACTTTTTTACCACTCACATATTTCAGAATTCCTTGAGCTCTGGATTTCATACTGACCATTGTGTGACCATTTCCAGAGACTTCCTTTTAGACATTGCTCTGCTTTGTCCCATGTGACTACTTCTTGCTCCTTCTATACTTCTGCAACTTAACTATCTTTGTGTCCTTCTAATTGTTTACTTTTTCTCTGTTGCACTTGATGTCCCTGTTAAATCGAATTTTGTTTTGTGCAAATCAATGCATTTTAATTAATATTTGAACAATTTCTATGTACTCAAAACAATCACCACCTCTATTTGGAATGCTCTAAAATTCAGTCCTCTACCATGTGATGGATCTAATCCACATTGTTTATTGAATATCATCTCCTGGATGACCTTTAATATCCCCATTCTCAGCACTTTCTAAAATTAAATATTTCATTTTACTTTAAATCTAAGGAAAAAGCACCTTAAACTTAATATGGAACCAAAAAAGAGCCCGCATAGCCAAGACAATCCTAAGCAATAAATAAATAAATAAATAAATAGAAAACAAAGCTAGAGGCATCATGCTACCTGAGTTCAAACTATACTACAAAGCTACAGTAATCAAAACAGCATGGTACTGGTACCAAAACACAGATATAGACCAATGGAACAAAACAGAGGCCTCAGAAATAACTCCACATATCTACAACCATCTGATCTTTGACAAGCCTGACAAAACAAGCAATGGAGAAAGGATTTCCTATTTAAAAATGGTGTTGGGAAAACTGGCTAGCCATAGGCAGAAAGCTGAAACTGGATCCCTTCCCTACACCTTATACAAAGATTAACTCCACATGGATTAAAGAGTTAAACATAAGACATAATACCATAAAAACCCTAGAAGAAAACCTAGGAAATACCATTCAAGACATAGGCATGAATAAGGATTTCGTCACCAAAATATCAAAAGCAATGGCAACAAAAGCCAAAACAGACAAATGGGATCTGATTAAACTAAAGAGCTTCTGTATAGCACTAGAAACTATCATCAGAATGAATAGGCAACCTATAGAATTGGAGAAAATGTTGGTAATCTACTCATCTAACAAAAGGCTAGTATTCAGAATCTATGAAGAACTTTAACAAATTTATAAGAAAACAACAACCCCATTAAAAAATGAGGAAAGGATATGAACAAGACACTTCTCAAAAGAAGGCATTTATGCAGCCAACGAACATACGAAAAAATGGTCATCATCACTGGTCGTTAGAGAAATGCAAATCAAACACCGGTTAGAATGGTGATCATTAAAAAATTAGGAGACAATGGATGCTGGAGAGGATGTGGAGAAATAGGAACACATTTACACTGATGCTGGAGTATAAATTAGTTCAACCACTGTAGAAGACAGTGTGGCGATTACTCAAGGATCTAGAACCAGAAATACCATTTTACCCAGCAATACAATTACTGGGTATATGTCAAAAGGATTGTAAATCATTCTATTATAAAGACACATGCACAGGTATGTTCACAATAGCAAAGATTTGGAACCAACCCAAATTGCCATCAATGATAGACTGGATAAAGAAAATGTGACCCATATACACCATGTAATACTATGCAGCTATAAATATGGATGAGTTCATGTCTTATGCAGGAACATGGATAAAGCTGGAAACTATCATTCTCAGCAAATTGACACAAGAACAGAAAACCAAACACCACATGTTCTCACTCATAAGTGGATGTTGAACAATGAGAACACATGGACACAGGGAGGGCAACATCACACACTGTGGCCTGTTGGGGGTGGGAGGGCTAGGGAAGGGATAGAAGGAGGTAGGGGTTTGGGGAGACATAGAATCAGGAAAAATACCTAAAGTAGATGATGGGGTGATGGATGCAGCACACCACTATGACATGTATATACCTATGTAGCAAACTTGTATGTTCTGCACATGTACCCCAGAGCTTAAAGTATAACAAAAAAATAAATACATAAAAAGGAAGAGCCTATCAACTTCTTACCTAAGGTAACAAACATTTTTTAAGGCAGCAGCATACAAATCATCATGCTGTATTTATTTCTTTAAAATTTTCCCTAAATAAAGCAATTTTATTCCATATGTGACTTACCACCAACCACAAAGTGCTCTTAACTTGCCTTATCATTTTTATAGTCTCTTTCCTTACAAGACATGGCATATATGCCTAGATTACAAAAATAAGTCAACCTCAGTGACACTCCAGTCTTACAGAAGCTCTTACAGATACCTCAATGTGGGGTACAGTAGCTTGGTGTAAAATATCTTTAGCATCTTTGTCTTATTTGTACTACTGCTATACATATTTTCTGCGTTCCAAAAAAGTATGTCTTCCTGATTGCCATGTCAGTTCTTGCTTCTGATTTATCTCTACCTACTCTCCTCCTTTGATTTCCTTACCATTATCATTCTGGGTATTAAAATATCCACCTTTTAGACCCTAGTTTAAATCACATATTATTAATGATTATATACTATGGCGAAAATAAATTTTAAAAGAGAAATAAAGAGCATGGTTTTTAGAAACATTGAGACTTGAATTAAATTCTAGTTCTAACACTTTTCATGCTATGTGATTACTGGCAAATTCCTTAAAATTGTGACATTGCTCTGTGGGGAAAAAATTCTTTATCTTCCAAATAAAGATAATATGTACCTTGAATTTAAGAATTAAAAAGGTGGTTATATAGCACTATTTGACTGACATAAATGTGAAGATGCGCAAGTGATGCTGGGTTTCAACTATTTTGAATGTAAGATATTATTGTTAAAAATGTAGGATGAAATTTAAACTTTTAAAGCATGATTGTGATCCTGGGAAAGAAGAATTCATCTAGACAGAAAAAGGGTAGATATTTTCCATCATCTTCATCGCGATGATTCATTTGTAAACAAACTGTCAGGTAATCAAACTCTGTATTTTTACCCCCAGAAATCCCTTACTACATGGTAGTAATTTCTGAAGTTTTGAGGGCCATTTCATTCCTGAAAACCTCTTCCTCCTGCCCTCTAACATGAATGGCACCTTGTACATTTATGCTAAGATCTAAATTCCAAGTAAAATCATGGCAAAAAGCTGAAACGGCTAGGCGGTGGTGCTTAATTTGACTTGTAAAAGTGATGAAATTCTATTGATTTTAGATTTTGACAAGTTTCTTCTAGAAAAGGACTACTAAATACATATTCCTAAGGTTTACTTACATACACTAAGTTTTGTTTTGTTAAAGCATACAAACAGAACCAGATAGAACAGTTTCAATCAGGATTATAAGACACTGGAAATTTGCTAAACCATTATGCCTATGCACTGACCCTCCAGCCAATGACCTTAGAAGCTGGACAAAGTAAAAAGACTGAGTCAAATCCATGCCCCTACTTAACCATGTACTGCCAAATATTGACCACAAATTGACTTCTTTCAGTTAAATGACTAAATTTAAAAATAAATACCTACAAAAATGTTGGACATCATAAAATTATGCTCAGATTCTAAAGGATAATCTAGCTTTAAAAACCCTTAGGAAGCAAAAGAAATCTTGACATCAGGTTAGCTTCTCAAAATCTCCTTAAGCTGATATGCAACTTCAGCAAAGTCTCAGGATACAAAATCAATGTGCAAAAACTACAACCATTCCTATAAACAAGTAACAGACAAACAGAGAGTCAAATCATGAGTGAACCCCCATTCACAATTGCTACAAAGAGAATTAAATACCTAGGAATACAACTAACAAGGGATGTGAAGGACCTCTTCAAGGAGAACTACAAACCACTGCTCAAGGAAATAAGAGAGGACACAAACAGATGGAAAAACATCCCATGCTCATGGTTAGGAAGAATCAATATTATGAAAATGGCCATACTGTCCAAAATAATTTGTAGAGTCAATGCTATCCCTATCAAGTTACCATTGACTTTTAATCACAGAACTGGAAAAAACCACCTTAAAATTCATATGGAACCAAAAAAGAGCCCACATAGCCAAGACAATCCTAAGGAAAAGAAAAAATAAAACAAAACAAAACAAAGCTGGAGGCATCATGCTACCTGACTTCAAATGAGGCTACAGTAATCAAAACAGCATGGTACTGGTATCAAAACACAGATATAGACCAAAGGAACAGAACAGAGGCCTCAGAAATAACGCCACACATCTACAAACATCTGATCTTTGACAAACTTGACAAAAACAAGCAATAGGGGAATGATTCCCTATAAATAAATGGTATTGGGAAAACTAGCTAGCCATATGCGAAAACTGAAACTGGATCCCTCCCTTACTCCTTATACAAAAATTAACTCCACGTGGATTAAAGATTTAAACATAAGACCTAACACCATAAAAACCGTAGAAGAAAACCTAGGCAATATCATTCAGGACATAGGCATGGACAAGGACTTCATAACTTAAATACCAAAAGCAATGGCAATAAAAGCCTAAACAGACAAATGGGATCTAATTAAACTAAAGAGCTTCTGCATAGCACTAGAAACTATCATCAGAGTGAACAGGCAACCTACAGAATTAGAGAAAATGTTTGTAATCTGCTCATTTGACAAAAGGCTACTATCCAGAATCTACAAAGAACTTAAACCAATTTACAAGAACAAACTACCCCATCAAAAAGTGGGCAAAGGATATGAACAAGACACTTCTCAAAAGAAAACATTTATACAGCCAACAAATATATGAAAAAAAGCTCATCATCACTGGTCATTAGAGAAACGTAAATCAAAACCACAGTAAGATACCATCTCATGCGGTTAGAATGGTGACCATTAAAAAAATCAGGAGACAACAGATGCTGGAGAGGATGTGGAGAAATAGTAATGCTTTTACACTATTGGTAGGAGTATAAATTAGTTAACCATTGTGGAAGACAGTATAAGGATTCCTCAATGATATATATCTGGAAATACCATTTGACCCAGCGATCCCATTACTGGGAATATACCCAAAGGAGTATAAATCATTCTGTTATAAGGACACATGTACAGGTATGTTTACTGTGGCACTGTTCACAATAGCAAAGACTTGGAACCAACCCAAATGCCTATCAATGATAGACTAGATAAAGAAAATGTGGCACATATATACCATGGAATACTATACAGCCATAAAAAAGGATGAGTTCACATCCTTTGCAGGGACTTGGATGAAGCTGGAAACCATCATTCTCAGCAAACTGACACAAGAACAGAAAACCAAACACTGCATGTTCTCACTCATAAGTAGGTGGTGAACAATGAGAACACATGAACACAGGGAGGGGGACATCATATACTGGGGCCTGTTGGGGGGTTGGGGCTAGTGGAGGGATAGCAAGGGGGTGGGGGGCTATGGGAGGGATAGCTTTAGGAGAAATACCTAATGTAGATGACAGGGTGATGGATGCAGCAAACCACCATGGCACGTGTGTACCTATGTATCAAACCTGCACATTCTACACATGTACCACAGAACTTAAAGAATAAAAAATTAAAAAATAAAAAACTAAAACACATACATGTGCAAACACACACACACATACACACACACACGATAAGCAAAATCTCATCATTAAGAGAGCTGAAGGCATCCATATTGCCCAGTTTATCCAAGTTCAGTAATTTGATTATACTACAGGCCTCTAGTGGTTTTGAATTTGTCATAAAGCTTGGATTTTCTCAACTTTATATAAAAAGAGTGCTCTTATTGCTGGTATTTGGCAATTTTCTATATTTTGATCCCTCTGAAAATTTATCCCAACTACTCTCTCTCTTCCAGAATTTCCTAAGAGACCCTTTCTTACTTTCTATTATTTATATAAAAGTATTATTTCTATAATTTCAGTTAACTTCTAGTGCAGAAATAGTAAGAAAAAAAATGGGCTCAGTTTACAATCTTGATCCAGCTCCTCTCTCATATGTTAATTTTATATGCAGGAAAACAATAAATGTTACTCTTAAAATATTGAAATGATTAAAAATAAATTAAAAAGGTAGTCTTCGCATATATAAAAAACAGTTAAGTAGAGCACCTCACTTCTCAGTGATGATCAATACAGCAAGGCATTTCTGTGACATGAAAACACAAGTTGTAGAAAATTCCTTTTGAGACTCATATTGGAAATTATTTAATTTTTTACAATCTGTTTTTCTCCTACTCTATGCTACTCTGAAAAGGACACTGTGGGTTTTTTTAAAAAAATATTTCTAATAACATAGTAAATGTGTGTGACTCTCTTCCCTAGGTATTAGGGTCAACCTTTAATTTAAATATCAAGTATTTATTGTGCCACAATTGAAGAGACAGTAAGTAGCAAAATATCAGTTCTCATACAGTATTTTAAATCCATTCCAAAGTGAGAAGAACTATAGTGCTAATATTTGCAAAAGCTTTGTCAAATGAGATTAAAGTATAAGCCATTTTAAAGCATTTAATGTGCACTGTAACTAAATATGCCATATCTTTAGAATATGTTGCATCCTCTGCATCCTACTAATAAGAATACATAGCAGGTGTTATTGTTCAGTCCCAGGCATATAAAGACAGCTAGGAATAAACACACACTTACCTGACACTTAAGTCTAGCACATTATCACTAGGTGTTGTAGTTATTTGTGTACATGCGTATACATGTCTATGTATATATACATTATACACATAAAAATATATCCTTGCCTTGTTCACCTTTTATTAAAATAACTAAACCATAATATGACAAATATTGTCTCTCTGTACTGAACTCCATTCCTACCCACTGTTCTGTGTTCTGTGTTGAAGGCATTGAAAAACTAAAAATGGCATTCTTTGGCCTCCTTTTCCAGTTGGATTCTGATTAGTTCCCATCAGCAGAAGTAGCTGATAAAGGATGGAAAAGCTGAGGTTCAAAAAGCATTTGTAGGTAGGGTTGATGCATTAATTCTCTTTTCTCTCTTTTGCTTCTCTACTCCTAAAAGAAGGTTGTTAGATGCTTCCTTGACTTTCTTATCTCTGGATCGTACCACCATTTCCTAGTGTTTCCTATAACCCTTTCTAACAACTTTTAGATATATTTCTGTGCCAAATTTTCTGTTCAAAATTCTTAAAGTGGTTTCTGTATGTTTGACCAGATCCTGGCTGTGGATATAATGAAGGCGTGAACTATAATAGTTGAACAAGGAAATCAACTTGAACCAAATTGTGAAGTTCTCTGCAATGAATTATTAAAGGTACAGATTAAGGTTTTCTCAGCTGTGTCGTTCCCACTTGATCTTACTGAAGCACAACTTAACTGCTTTGCTGTAGCTGTCAGTCCCAGAGGCCAAGTGGTAGAGGGGATAGATAGCTTATCCTCGCTCTCACCACCTAATTACACCTCCTCCAACTGATTTCTTGGGCACATAACATCTCAAACATCGCCTTTTGTTACTACCGAATACTGCTTACTTCTACATCCATAACAGATGTGGCCTTTACATGGCCTTCTTATCACCAAAAACCTTGAAGGATATGGACAAAAGTGATACGCCCTTTAAGTTAGTATCTGCTAAAAGCAGGACTGGGTTCAGATGAGATGGCATATTTGTCATGCGCAGCATTGCCTGACTGATCCATTTTGTCACATCACTTCTTCTAGTATGTGTCACATTATGTTAGGTCACACCATCAGAGATAACGGTAAGACATGCTACTGCCAGAACAGCAACACATTGTCTCCGTAGATTCAAAAAGCCCTGGTGCTTATACAGTCACCAGAGACACATGGGCTGGATCGTGTAGTACCAAGTCCTGCAGCCACCAAACAAAACAGGCATCTTATTTTTCCCAAGGGGGAAAAAAAAGAGTCAATAGACTTGAAGAAATCATGAGGTAGTATCCTGGGGAAAACAACCCCGTCAATGTTGAATTGTGAGCTCCAGTGCCTCTTTACATTCAACTCATGTCTCACAGCAATGGTAGTCATTTGGGATAAATTGTGCCTTGATGCTTTGGCACCAGACAGGTTTGCAGGAGCATCTTTATACCTTTCAGAATGATCTTCCATTTAAATAGATAAGATGGTCTGGGTCTTGTCACTTTGATTCATATTTAGAACCAGAACAGATTTCTCTTTCAGTTGCCTGTGGAAGACATATTTCTCCAAATCGATGTCTGGAATTGCTAAATACATTTCAAAGAATAGATTTTTATTCTGACCTTATTTGAATGTCTAGACATTTGTGGATTATTGAATCTAAACGATCTAAAACACTAGGCCCATGTTTCCCCAAACCAAATTTAACCTGTACATTAAGAACACACTCATGAATTGTAAAGTCAGAGCTTCATGGGCAGGCTTGTTGGAGGAGAACTGAGAAGTGGAAACAAACAAAAAAAAATGATCATTTAAAAACCTTCCGACTAGATGAGAAAAATATGGGGCACAGACAATTAGAGAATAATCATTGACCAATTTATTGGTGCTGATATTAGGGCAGAAAGGATACAAAGGACGGAAGGGGAAAATCTAAGAAAGTTAATGTAATTGGAAAGGGTTAATTAAACCTATTCTCAGATACTACACGTTTACATAAAACATGTTTCACATTTACAAGATACTCATCAGTTTTTTTCATTTCAAATTCAAAATATTGTAAACCTGTCATATTCTATTAGTAATTGCTATTAGATGGTAACTTAAAGAACATTTATATTATATGATGGCCCATAGGAAGAGGCTGTAACAGCACACTTAGAAATGGCAAAAGGGATTCCTTCCCCATTTGTTCCCTGCAAGGAGCAAATTGCTATAGGGACAGTTCAGTGGGAGGGGCCTCTTGAAGGTGTGAAAGTCCCAGCCCATCGAATACCTTCACAGATTATTTCCCATTTTTAACAAGTATCTCCCTTATCATGAAAAAAAAATGTGATTTTCCTTCTGGCCCATATTTAACCATCATATTTGTGCATATGATTGCAGCTCTTCTGAAAGGACTTGGAGTGAGCTGCCAGGCTGCAAGGGATTGAATCGAAAACCCCCTAACAGTTAAAGTATCCATTAGCTTCTCTACACTTAGCATCCGTCAGAGAGAAGATGGGCTGGGAGCCCCGGGCGAATTTCTAACTAGCCTAATGAGGAGAGAGATTCTGGGAGCAAAAAAAGTTCATTTGCTGAATTTCCAGCAAGAAGTCACTTCAATATTGCTTCTAGGAAACACTGACAGGCTTTGTTGGTAAGAAATCATTATGCTGAGAGAGAAATGGGATATTGTTATATGAGGTTTTTAAAGAAAATTCATTTTGATAGATGTCTAACTGTGCATTCAATTAAATTTCCTTCTCTTTCTTAAAAATAGATGTCAGGTAATTGTACTCAAGTTCTGTAAGCTGAAAAGTGTTATCCTTTCCTTCCAGTTATTAAAATTTCTTTATCAATATGTGTCTTTCTTGTCTTAATCCTTTGACTATGGGGGGCCCTCCATGGAAATACATGGAGTTCTCCCCTCCTTGCCTGTGGATGTGTGCGTGCCTCCCAGAAGAATTAGTAAAGACTGCTTTTTTTTTTTTTTTTTTTTTTTTTTTTTGGTCAAAACTGACTTCTGTATTTAAATTATGTAAGTGCTATGCTCCCAAAAATTGTTCTTAAAAAATCTATATGCATGACCATTTGCTAGACACAAGTCCTTTTAGTTATACAATCATAAGTCAGCATTATTCACAGTGATGCTTCACTGTTTCTTAACTATGTATCCTGCCATTTGGGAATTATCCTTTTGAAGTTTTTATTTTATTTTATTTTTATTTTTTGAGACGGAGTGTTGCTCTGTCGCCAAAGCTGGAGTGCAATGTCATGATCTTGGCTCACTGCAACCCACACCTCCAGAGTCCAGTGATTCTCCTGCCTCAGCCTCCCGAGTAGCTGAGATTACAGGTGTGCACCACCACACCTGGCTAATTTTTTTGTATTTTTAGTAGAAACAGGGTTTCATTATGTTGGCCAGCCTGGTCTCAAACACTTTTAACAATGACCAACCACCTGCTGCTCAAAGGATTTATCCCTTTCAAGCCACCCTCTTATACCCAGCAGATTCATAATTCTAAAATATAGCTTTGCAAATATATACACACCTGAGTCTAAAACATCAAAACCTCTAGTGGCTATGCATCCCTCATCTGGAACAACCCACTTCTGACTATCCAGTTGCCAGCAATGGTACTGTCATGTTCCTAATCAACCAGACACCTACTCTTGGAGTCATCTTCATTCACCTTCCCATTTCTCCTCTCATTCATCAGAGCCACTCACTCTATTCCAAGTCATATTCATGACAATTGCCATCTAATTAATTCAGACTCAGATATTTTGCCTTGGCTATTTTCATAGCCCATTATTTGCTTGCCTTATTCCAAATAATTTCACAGGTGGATAGCCATATACATTTTGCTAAGATAAACTTCAACCACATTCCAATCAAACATTCCATGACCTTCTCACTGTCTACTGGAAACGTAGATCTTTGCATTTAACAGTTTCCAAAATGTCACTGACACCTACATTCCAGAATTTACCTAATAGTTTCACATCAATGTATGTTTAGTTCTCACAAATTGTAACTACACATTGCCATTGTCATGTCCCATATTTATATTTATACCTCTACTCATACTCTCCACTTCAAATGGAATGTCCTCTGTCTCCACTATCACCACCACTGAAATCTTAATCTGCTTTTAGACTTCTTTTCAAATTCCAATCATTTCATGAGGCCTTTGCTGATACACCAACCAAGCATGATTTCTTACTTCTCTGAGAAACAGCACTAATAGCACTTTGTGGAAATGTCAAATAGAAGAAAATGAAGAGTAACAGGAGGTCTTAGTTTCCACAACAGTAAGATTTCTAAACTCTTTCTTTCCAATTCTTACTCTTTGTGAACAAAAGGTCTGTTGCATAATAGAGGATAGAAAAAGCATCACTTCAGAATGTCTTTATCAATGGGAATGAAATCTCAAAAAAGGCTTTAGAGCCTTGGAGAGAAAGCCAAGTGAGTTATCAGGTCAAGCTAACTCAGCCTAGCTATTTCCCAACTTTCAATATGAAATGATATAGAAGTGATGGGCAATTTGGGGCTTTCCTTTAGGAAAGCACTGGCACTAGGGTTAAAATGTAGCAGGCAGGCTGTTTCCAGAATAGAGTTATCTTTAACTCATTTCCAATCTTCCCATTTAAAAAAAACAGACTGACTACTAACCTATGCTTTCATGTTCATTGTCCTCTTTGGCAATACTTCCTTAAAGATTTTTAAGAAACCAGAGAACAAAGACTGTAACTGACTTATGTCTATGTTCCAAGTCATCAAAAAGAGATAAGGAAAGATATTTGATACATATTTACTAGATTAAAATCTCCCCTGTCAGGCTACCCCTTAAATATCTCACACTAAGTATCTAGCACTTAATTTACAGTGCACATCTATACTAAATAAAGTGGCATTCCCTTTTATTTATATAATACACGCAAACATTTTAATATTAATTCCTCAAGCTCAAGGTGTGAAATTCATTCTTCCATTATTGTAGTATATGTCTCCAAAAATAGTGCCACAATGTCTAGCACAAAACAGAGATGGATGGGCTCAAGAAAGCTTATTTGAGGTTTCAATATAGTTAAAAAATTGTTTTCTAAATCTATTTTCATATTAACAAGCTAAGCAGAGAAGAAGGATAACACTCAAAAAGCTGTCTATATGTTCCTCTGAGAACTTTGAAATGGCTCTTTCCTACAAAAGTTGGGGTAATACTTAACTCCCCACCACCAGCACACTCAAAGCTCAAGGCAAATGCATTTTCAAGACTGACAGAGTCTTGGATTCTGAAAGTCTTCGGTAAGTATTGCACTGCAAGTCTTCATATTCTACCGAATAAGTACCATATCTTCTGAAAATATTTCAAAAGACGAGCTTTTCCTCATAATTCCACTACAACCCACCCTCCTTCTTTATTGGCTCTCCTAATAATTCTTCCAACCCAGAAGTAATGCACCATGAAGTCCGCTGAACGGTATCAGTAGCTTCCTCCCTTCTTTATCATTGGCACTATCTAACACATGGTTTCTTTCCTGATCCCATCCACCAATAAGCCCAATATAAGTCACCTTTCATCTTTCCAGAAACCACAGGCTGCTTTATTTAACTGCTATTCTAGATTTTATTTTTAACAAAAGAAATTAAAATGCAGAGATAATTGCGTCCAGAAATACTAGCCACTAGTTATGCTGTCTCTGGTTTACCAAAAGGAGACACGTACAGACGCTCATACACACCCCAAACTGAGTTCTGAAAAGCCATACACTGAGGGTGCAATGAGTTCCTTCATGTGTTCTTAGTAAGACTGACGGGTCTACTCAAAGCTCTTTCAATACTTACTCTACAACGCAATTTGTTTAAAACCCAGGGAGATTCAGGGAGTTGGTTGATAGAGGACCACAAGACTTACAACTCCAATATTATTCAGTATTTTAAAGCACACAAAGGACTGATGCTTTTAATTTCTGGATGGGCTGTTACTGGAGCTGAAAAGTATATGTTTTTGGATTTGTTTCCAGGATGTCTGTAATTTCTGTGTCTTGTTGAATATTTGTTTCTCCTTTTTTTCTGTTTAATATATTTCTTGGTTTCTAGAAGTGTTCTCTGATGTCAGGTGTTCATAGCAGAGAGATCCTAATTATTTGGCTTCAATATACAGTCAAGAGATTCCTGTCACCTCTCTTTAAATCCTTCAGTCTTATCTTTTAGTCAATATATTGAGCCTCCTCTGGATGCTATCCTTGTTATAGATTTTAATCATCTTGATTAGATGATTCTTCTGTTACAAAGTTCTGTATGGGTTAGTACAATCACACAGTAATAACAAGTCTTACAAATTTGCATGACATTTCCTCGGTTTTTAAGTTCTTTCACATACATCAGGCATTTGTTACACCGGCACAACCATGTGAGTTAAAGCAGTTGGTAGTTTTCTTCAAATCAGTAGACAACGGATCAGAAAAATAAAGGAACTTGCTTTAGAAGCCATGGATAATAAGTGACATTTAAAATGCAACCTCCAGAGATTGCATATGAGACTTAAGGATAGTAAATTAAAATGAATAAACATCAAAACAATATCATATGTAAAAATAAAGTTGGTTTAAGAATGATATTTACCAATACCTCACGAGTGAGCTTGTATGATTAGCAGTGCTTAAACTGCTAATTAATCCTCAAAACAATCCTATAACACAAACACTTTGACTATGCGTACTGTATAGATAAGGAAACCTGAGACTGGAAGAAGGTGAGAAACACGTCTAAGTCTAACACGTCTAAGTCGCAGTGTAATGGCAAGGAGTAGTACTGCTACAAGAAGAGACAAAAAAAAAAATCATGTGAAATAAAACAGATTTGGGGGAATAAAAAAATAGAAGATATGTTTTGTTTTTAGTTATTGCCAAACTCCAGATCTAAAAGTGCATTAGTTCATCTGGTACTTTATATCTAAGTGACATTCTACACTCATTAGAAGACATGCAGATTTTTATTAGAGTCTTTTCATTACTATAAACTGACCAATTTCTTGACATTTTAACTAATTAACAAGAAAGTTGTTTATAAAAATGGAAGATTCTATGTCCCATTGTCAAAACATCAGCATTTTGAACCAGGGAAGACATGTAACATTGAGATCATGTGTTATAAAGAATATAAAATGTATCCCAGTATTTCAGGAAGCCGCTGGCTTCATCAGTCTGTGTCAGGGAATTAATTTTCAGTCATACATCCCTGCTGATACATCTGAAACCTGAGAAAGTCCAATTTCCTTCCTTCATATGTGTCTAATAGAGTATGAACAGTTCAAGTGTCTGAGGAAAATCAGAGGCTGAGATAGAGACTCACTTCCTCAGTAACAAGGAAGAGAGTGGCTTCGACCTGCTGCTGACAGAGGGGCTTGCATCTTCCTTGCCCCAGGAAAGGTTTTCACACCTGGGTAAGGTGCAAATTGCAGTCAGAAGAGAAGGGCCCAATGGAAACAGGATTTACTACTGGGCACAGGATGGCTATCTGCCTATCCTTTCACCTCTCAAAACCAGAGAAATGGCAAAATCCTGTGGGTTTGTAGGGGAAGACCGTGGAGCTACAGCTCTTTGTTGGTTAATCTCCCTCTCTTTTCCCTCCTGGGAGAGCTCCAGACAGACAAACAGATCCAAAGGTACAAAAACTTCCATTTAGCAACATAAAAGAAACAGGAGAGAGGATGTAATCAATTTTGGGGCCATTCCAAATTCCCTTCCAGCAAGCCACCTAAAATAGTGGGATGGGGAATCTCACCTGAAGCATTGGTAATTCCAGACAATGCAAACTTGAGAGTCAGATATAAAGCAGTCATCCATTAAGGAGTCCTAAATTAGTATTTGCTGTGCATCTTGCTCAGAGTTCATGTATTTTGTAACAGTGAGCATAAACACCATTGTTTATAAAGTATGCTGTATTTATGAAATTTGTTTAATAATGATAGGGCTCATGTCATAACAGGGACTGCTTTTCCATTTAGTATTGAGAAATGATGCACAAAGTATGGTCCTGGGACCAGCAATATCAGCATCACTTCAGACCTTGTTAGAAATACATATTCTCAGGCCCCACCCCAGACAACCTGAGTCAGACACTCAGTATGGAGCCCAGTTTTCTGTACTTTAGCAAGCCCTTCAGGGATTCTGATGCACACTAAAGTTTAAGAACCACCCTAAAGTGATGAGCATTTATGAATCTGCACTTACATTCTTTGTCTTTCCAATGCATTTACATGTCATTGCATTTTTTATGAATGTAAAATCAAGGAATGCCTTAGAAGCAACCATCATAAAAAAATTTATAAACACTAATAATGCAACTATAAAAAAAGAAGGCACCTTTATGTAGTAATTAATTTATTGCAAATTTATAGTCTTTTGGAAGAAGACCAGGGATTAAATCCCAGGCTTGCCATTACACTGTGACTTAGACATGTTAGATTTAGACGTGTTTCTTACCTTTTTCAGGTCTCAGGTTTCCTTATCTATACAGTATTCATAATCAAAGTGTTTCCATTATAGGATTGTTTTGAAAATTAAAATGTAAGTACGCTTAAAGAATGAGATATCATGCCTCGAATACAGTTTGTGTTTAATGTACATATATGTATGCATATTATCACATAGTTCATGCATGAATCTGTGTAACAGTAAAAAAATGAATATATATATGCTGCAGGTGAAGCATCTTATGTTTAAAGTGTAAATTTTGACCACATGCATATAGAAATTGAGAATTATCCGCAATTAGTATGTGAGCTCAGATCTATTATATAAAATGGTATCTTGGCTGGGCAAAATCTCAGCTCAGATGCTTCTGACAAGTGAAGTAGGGCTATGCAGCTTAAATCATTTATACCATGGATTGAGGTTACCTAGGGGCACCAGGGACCAGATTTCAGGGAGGAACGATGTAGATCCCAAAAGAAAATTCATTGCCAGGTAAGTCAGGAAGACCAAATCTCTTGGGCCAAACTGAGTAACAAAGCCAAGCATGGTATATTTATTACCTCATACTAGAACTCATTCTGATCTCTTCATTGGGCTATATGTAGCCAGGAGGAGGGAGCTAGGTGTGGCTGTCGGAAAAGTTGTGTTTCTTAATGCTGTGACCCTTTGGAGTACAAGGAACCTTGCTCTAATTTCCATCTGAGCTTAGCCAAAACACACTATTCTACTTACTTCCTGAAATCTGTGCTAGCATGAAGTGTGGCAGGGCACATGGATTGTCTAGAGACAACAATGGTGAGGAATTTAGAATTCTGACCTACCTGAGTATCCCCAGCAAGGCTGGGCATCCATAACCTCCTGGGATCATCAGGCATGAACACCATGTCACCACTACAGTTCTCTTCAGGTTAGGCAATTCTTCTACGGAACCCTAGCTACAAGTAATAATGAAAAACTATTTTTTGTCTTTCCCTGGGTAGGGAAAGTTTTATCTTATAGCAGTGTTCATTTGTAGTGTGTCTTCATTATCAACTGAGAATATTTTTTGGGAAATGTGAAAGTACAAAAATAATGTGAGGTACAAACCCACAGCAGTATTTTGGAAGTCCCCTTAAGATATGAAGCTTAAGTTACAGCAGTGAGTAATAACCAGAGGGAACATCTTTGCTTTGGAGAATATTTGAAAGTCTTGTGGGGAGGTAACCTTATAAAAGACTGGATTTTGTAGTAAAGCAGTTGGGGACTTGGAAACAAGGAATATCAGGTGTAATCGGTGATGGATCTATTAATGCTTCTCCATTAGGACCTGAGCAAAATCATCTTATGCAAGAGTATGGCTATTCTACACAGAATGACATAAGGTACCCATGACATGAAACACAGAAGAGAATAATGGTATCTACCTTATAAGAAGACATACTATATTCTGGACCACATATTTGGTAATTCTTATAGCCCTTTAAGATAATATTCTAGTTAGGATTATCTTTATTTTGTAGCTCATAGGTTTCAAAAGACTAGCTCATAATTTTATTGCAGGTACATAGCAGAACCAAGATTTGAACTCAGACCTGTCTCATTCCACAACTCCTTTTCCTTGAAGTCAATAGATGCCACTGATCTCTAAATATCTACAGAAGGGGTTCAGAGGTGCAGAGGGGATGTCTGAAGAGCCTTAGGACCAGCATCCAATGGTTCATCTTTAGATACAACTATTATCACCAAGCTCCCTTTCACACATACTCCTTCTCATGCTCATTTCTGTTCATGGACTTGGTTCTCAGTGTAAGATTTTGTTAGAAGAAAGGGGCATGTTGGTAATATGAGATAATATATCCAGAATAAAATAAAATTGTTTGAAAGTCTCTGTGGTGCTTTAACTATGAAAGAAGCATCTATGCACGCTTTGTAGTTTGCTAAATAGCTAATTGATTCAGTTAGAAAACCATGTGAAGCCGAGGCAGGCAGATCACAAGGTGAGGAGTTTGAGACCAGCCTGGCCAACATGGTGAAGCCCCATCTCTACTAAAAATATAAAAATTAGCCGGGTGTGGTGGCTCATACCTGTAATCACAGCTACTATGGATAATGAGGCAGAATTGCTTGAACCCAGGAGGTGGAAGTCGCAGTAAGCTGAGATCGTGCTACTGCACTCCAGCCTGCATGACAGAGCAAGACTCTATCTCGGTAAAACGAACAAACAAACAAATTATGTAGAGTTATTTCTACAAACTGGGATTAGGCATTGTCACTGAATATTTATTGCTCTTATATAGAGTTCTGAGAACCCCTGAAGTGATTACTAAATATAGAATTTAGGGTAAGAAGAGTAACACGGTACAATCATAGTCAAATTGTTATGCCTGGATTGGTTAAGAATGTTGATATCCTCACTCTAATATCCCCTGACCCAAACAGACATATATCTTTAAATGCTACTTTAATAAGCCTTGTTCCACCCTATGTGGGTGAGTCACAATGTTAAAGAGTTCAGGTAAATATAACACAACAACTGGCTGAACCTCATCACCTAGGTATGCCAGCAGGACAGAAGCACATGAACAACTAAGACATGATATGGTTAGCCGTGCACATTGTCTGCATTGCAAAGTGAGAGAAAGAAGATCAGTGGTGGCTCAAGTGGTCAGAAAAGGCTTCAAGGAGAAACACATTCATGTGGTATATGACCCTAGAGAAGAAAGCGATGCTGCTTACTAAAGCAGGAACTGGGAAAGCACTTGTCAAGCTCCTGGGGGGTCATCATGGATTCAGGGCTTTTCAGCTACTATTACTGTAATGATACAGTGGGTCTCAGTATTAGTTTGCTTTCACACTACTGATAAAGACATGCCCAGCAAGAAAAAGAGGAACAATTGGACTTACAGTTCTACATGGCTGGGGAGGCCTCAGAATCATGGCGGGAGGTGAAAGGCACTTCTTACATGGAGGTGGCAAGAGAAAAAGGAAGAAGATGCAAAGGTGGACACTCTTGATAAAACCATCAGATCTCATGAGATTTATTCACTAGCACAAGAACGGTATTGGAGAATCCACCCCCACGATTCAAATTATCTCTCTCCTGGTCCCTATCACAACACATGGGAATTCTGGGAGGACAATCCAAGATGAGTTTTGAATGGGTACACAGAGCCAAACCATATCATTCCACCCATGGCCCCTTCAAATCTCATGTTCCCACATTTCAAAACCAATCATGCCTTCACAACAATCCTCCACAGTCTTAACTCATTTCAGCATTAACCCAAAAGTCCATAGTCTAAAGTCTCATCTGAGTCAAGGCAAGTCCCTTCCACCTATGAGCCTGTAAAATCAAAAGCAAGCTAGTTACTTCCTAGATACAATGAGGGTACATGTATTGGGTAAAGCCATTTCAAATGTGAGCAATTGACCAAAACAAAGAGGTTACAGAGCCTGTGCAAGTCTGAAATCCAGCAGGGTAGTCAAATTTTAAAGCTCTAAAATAATCTCCTTTGTCTCCATGTCTCACATCTAGGTCACACTGATGTAAGAGGTAGGTTGCCATAGTCTTGGGCAGCTCTGCCTCACCCCTGTGGCTTTGCAGGGTATAGCCCTCCTCTTGGCTGGTTTCATGAGCTGGAGTTGAGTGATTGTGGCTTTTTCAGGTGCATAGGACAAGCTGTGGGTGGATCTACCAATCCACCATCTGGAGGACTGTGGCCCTCTTTTCACAGCTCCGTTAAGGCAGTGTCCCAGTTAGACACTCTGTGTGGGGGCTCATATCCCATATTTCCCTTCTGCACTGTCCTAGCAGAAGTTCTCCATGAGGGCCCCGCCCCTGCAGCAAACTTTTGCCTGGGCACCCAAGCGTTTCCATACATCTTCTGAAATCTAGGTGGAGTTTCCTAAAGCTCAATTTTTGACTTCTGTGAACCTGCAGATTCAACACCACATGGAACTGCCAAGATTTAGGGATTGCATCTTCTGAAATCATGGGCACTGCTGTACTTAGGTTCCTTTTACCGATGGCGGGAATGGCTGGGACGCAGGGCACCAAGTCCCTAGGCTTCAAACAGCACTGGGACACTGGGCCCAGCTCAGGAAACCATTTTTTCCTTCTGGGATTCTGAGTCTGTGATGGGAGGGGCTGCCATGAAGACCTCTAACATGACCTGGAGACATTTTCCCCATTGTCTTGGGGATTAATATTCAGCTCCTTGTTATGTACAGAAATTTCTGCAGTCAGCTTGAATTTCTCTTTAAAAAAAAATGGGTTTTCTTTTCTACTGCATCATCAGGCTGCAAATTTTCCAAACCTTTATGCTCCGTTCCCTTTTTAAAAAGAAATGCTTTTAACAACACCCAAGTCACTTCCTGAATGTTTTTCTGCTTAGAAATGTCTTCCACCAGATACCCTAAATCATCTCTCTCATGTTCAAAGTTTCACAAATCTTTACAACAGGGGCAAAATGACACCAGTCTCTTACTAAAACATAACAAGAGTCACCTTTGCTCCAGTTCTCAACAAGTTATCCATCTCCATCTGAGACCACCTCAGCCTGGACCTTATTGTTTATATCACTGTCAGCATTTTTGTAAAAGCCATTCAACAAATCTCTAAGAGGTTCCAAACTTTCCCACATTTTCCTGTCTTCTTCTGAGCCCTCGAAACTGTTCCAGTTTCTGCCTATTACCAAATTCCAAAGTCATTTCCACATTTTTCAGTATTTTTTCAGCAACACCTCACTCTGCTGGTACCAATTTACTGTATTAGTTTGTTTTCACACTGCTATTAAAGGCATGCCTAGGACTGGAAAGAAAAAGAGGTTTAATTGGACTTACAGTTCCAGATGACTGGGAGGCCTCAGATTCATGGTGGGAGGTGAAAGGCATTTCTTACATGGTAGTGGCAAAGAGAAAAAGAAGGAAGATACAAAAGCAGAAACCCTGATAAAACCATCAGATCTCATGAGACTTGTTCACTACCATGAGAACAGTATTGGTGAAACCATCCCCATGATTCAAATTATTTCCACCAGGTCCCTCCCACAACATGTGGCCATTATGGGAGTACAATTCAAGATGAGATATGGGTGGGACACGGAGCCAAACCATATCAGTCTCCTACCAACTCCACACCAGAGTCTCATATGGCAGTATTGACAGCATAGGTTAGATATACTAGATGGTACATATTGATCAGAAAGTGTTCTCGGATCTTACTTTGGGCTTACTCGTTTAATCCTTACAACAGTCCTGGAAGGGAGGCACATCATTGGCATCATTTTATACCTGAGTAAACTGAGGTGCAAGGAGGTTTTATAACTTCCCCAATGTCAGCATGCTAACTGCACTACTATGGTCAGCAGAAATTTGGGTTTTTTTAAGTTGCCTGGATACTATAGATTCATGAATCCACAGGAGGTCAGGGTTCCATTCTTTGACCTCCTTGCTGAGGGAGCACTAGTGAAAATTCATCACGAAGATGATAAAGGGTTTTGTGAGGTGGGAGAGAATGTGCATGTTGTCCGAGGCTGTGGAACATAACAAGTCACAATACAACGGAGAGGAGGGACTGCCCAGATCACCTGGGTTTCTGGCACGATGCACATACCATGAAAATCACACTTACATATGCCAGATCAGGCACTCTAAGGGCAATTCAAGAAGAGTTTGACAGACGACTTGGGGAAGATTTTGCTGATTTCCAGAGAGCGCTCACTTTCTAAAAGAGCAAATCGCTTGAGGATCTGTTTAGTGTTGTGACCTCTAGGCAGTTCTACTCACTGTGAAACAGCATACCTTCCAGAGGCCTGACATGGCTCTCTGTATAGTTCTTCTGGCCTAGTTCCTGGAAAGGATTTACGTACTTTAGATCACATTCACATAAACACAAACACATATAGACACAAACATATGGGATGGGAGAAGAATGTTAACCATATCACATACAGTACTCAACATGAAGTGCTTGGAAATGTTGATGCAGGAACAATCTTAGTAAACAGGGAAACATGACTGGTTTTATAAAAAAACATACACATCTCTCTTTCTCTTACTCCCATTGAAAGAACAAGACAAATAAAAAAGTTAACAGGAAATCAAACAAAGTCAACTAATTGCAACCATTACAAGCCCATTGCTGTCATTGGCTGCAATACACAAAACGGGATGTCCATTTTTTAACCACTTATTCAACACACGTTGATAGTTTTACTTTTGTGGAGCTCTCAATTTATGTGAAAATAAAGTATTTGAAGATATAAAATATTCAGAGTACCATTAAATTGCTGAAGTGACTTCTTCCTTTTCTAAATACTGTGTTCATTTTGAACGGGCTAAGCAATTTGTAGGAGAACATTTGCCCCTTGACCTCCACATATTATTCTCCCCAGCACCAGTCACACAACAAGAAGAAAAATACGAATCTAAATCTGTTAATCCTGCCATATAGCTTGGCTATACGTGCTAGTCACTGGCTTGTAAAACTATAAGAAAAATATCAGAATAAAATTATTTCTAGAGCATACCTTTATTGATATTCAATAATATGAATTTATTTGTAGGACTTGCTAGCAGTTGAGATATAACAGAAAATAAAAACGTAGATCTTGTATTCAAGGAGCTTTGTGGGTTCAACAAAGTGTATAACAACCCTAAATTTCAGACAACAGTGTTTATCATGAATTTATTTAAAATTCCTTTCATTCTATCTTCTGTTTTTCATTATATTATGTATCAACCTCTGTTTCCTCCAGAATTGTACCTTGATGACAGTACCCTCATATATTCCTGCATTCTCAGTGACTCGATCATAGTAGGTGCTGAAAATGTTTGGTAAAATGAAGACAATATGTCTTCTCATAAGTATGAGTCTCTAAAAGAGAAAGATATAAGCCTATTTGCTTTTATTGCAATCTGAACAAGGTTAAGAATTGAAAATATATGATGCATCCTTTTTACTTAAGCAGATATGGCTTTATTTGACTTTGCAGAGAATACGTTAAAAAAAACAAAAACACGTTCTGAAATTGATTTACCACTCAAATACTAATCAATCAATCAACATGTCAGTTTTCTGAACCCATGATTGTGTAAAAACACTAGCCCAGGCTCAGAAATGGGTCAGAGATAAATAAGACAGTTTCCAGCCACATTCTGCTTGAAAAGAGAAGCTTGAAATATGCCAACAGATAATTAGCTACAGAAATAGTGGGTAATCAGTGAGAAAGTAGCAGCCAGAGATATGAGAGCTGCTGAGATGTGAGGGTCTTCCAGGAACCTAAGGTACCCCAGTGCTAATCCCTCATCTCTGTAAGTGGATTCAAAAGTCAGAGGAAAGTGATGTTGGCTACTCCAATGTGACCCGATCAACTCATACATACCTATTTAAAAATCTTTTTCCTTCCCTTTCATTTTTTTAATATTAATGACAGCTGCAGCAAATAAAATGTTCTATGTTAGTTTGTCACTGATAACATTTGCTAATTAGAGCAATTAATCTTACAGTGCTAATGTATGCCATCATAATTCTTACTAAAGAATAAATGCAATACAAAATATTTTCCAAATTTCAGAAATACCCAGTACTTTTATGGGTAAATGATTAACAAGCCTACATAAATGTATTCCCAAAATAAGTTCAAGTGTTAGGTTAGATGTGCAGCAAGTATTAGACATGTTACTAAAATGATACACAAATCCTCCATGCATATGGATTATCTCTTCTATTTTATATCATTAATTACTGATAGTGACCAAATGTGGGTCGATTGTTGTATCTCAGGGTAATTATCTGTTATTTGGGGCTACTAATTACCTAGTTCACACAACTCAAGGGGATATGTATTAACAAGATGAGCAAACTGTAGTTAGGGCTACTGTGGTTCAAATTAAAATGCTGTTTTGTTGTTGTCCATCATTATGTGTTTGAATATTGTATCTTTACCTAAGGGATTATGTGAGGTTTGTAATATTTATAAAGAGAGCAGCTACTCATCTCAGGGACATTTCGTGAGTATGTATTATTTATTTCCTGATCTACCCCCTCCAATGTTCAATATCTTTAAGAACTGTGATTAATAAAACATTCCAATTTGAACAGTGTGGTTTCTATTCACAAAACACAGTTATTCAGCCCATTTCTATGCAGACGTCAACAGGGAGAGTAGTTATCACCAAAAAAAATGCATAATCAACATCAGATATTTTGAATTAATGATTTGGGGGAGGAGGTTCATTAGACTCTTTGCTCATCCCTAAGTGGGACTTCTCAATTAAGTATGAAGAGATTGGGAAATATAAGGCACTTGCACATTAAAAATGGTGTGTCAAGCTCAGTTAAAGCTGTGTTAAAGCCTTTCATTCAAGATCTGTCAAGAAGTCATTATCATCTTCTTTTCCCTTTTTTTCTCTGAGTTTTTTTTTTTAAACTGAGGTTTAATGTATTATTAATAGAAGAAAAGGAATAAGCAACTCTAGACAGTTATTGTGTAGTGCAGCAGCAATTTTAGGATTGGGTGAAAGCACCAGGAGTTATTTCATCCATCTTTCATAAATGTAGGTGCTGGGAATGAGGTCTGTGCTAACGTGAGCTGAACAAAGCTGGTCAGAGCCACTGTCAAGCTGTGGGAGGGTGTCCTGAAAGCAACTGCCTTGGCGCTCATTTCAAGAGATACATTGAACTAAGTCCATGAAAATATTTGTGCTGCTATGTTTCAGGCATAAAATGGCATTTTGCATTCTATTTAGGGATGAAATGGAAATGAAACAAGCAAGTTGATTAACGGGCTGTTACCAGACACCTACTTGTGTGCTCTTCTGTGCTCTTTGCTTCAGGAGAGATGAAATTATCCCTGCCCATATGGCTACCATCATCCAATAGAGATGCAAAGCCAACATAAAAGTTGCCCATCTTGTAACATTTCTGTCAGATTAAAGAACAAACCTAAAAAAAAAAGTCTTAAATTCCTTCTTTGTTGACCTCAAAATATGAGGCTAGTATAAGTATCCTCTACCCTGCTAAATTCTTACTAAATCTTGGAATCTTAGGAAAACTTAAATTCCTTTTATCCAGCTTATGCCACAAAAAAGGGTGTGGTTATTTTCCCTAGTTTGTCAATATCAAATTCCTTTAACTTCCCTCTATTTACATCTTACTCTGTTCTGAATATTAAACAAAAGAGTCCTCTGGTGTTTTGTGATCTAATGTCTTATCAAAAATGTCACTGTCTTCATGTTTTAAAATATATATATATAAAGTTTTATCATTTCTAACAAAATACTTAAAAGTATTTTCTCATGAAACATAATTTAATATTCACAATAGCAGGAATTTTTGTAAGTAACACATATTGTTGTTATAATCATGTTGATAGATGAAGACAGGGGGTCATTTGACCAAGCTTCATTGCCAATCTAATGGAAGAGGCAGAGTTCAAACCCAACTCTGGACCCTTCCCTCTGCTTCGCTAATAGGCCAGTGACTGTTTTATTTAATGCTCTCAAATAATCAAATAGAAATTTAAGTTAAAAATAATAACCCTAATTGTTTAGCAAACACTGATATATATTACATGTAAACAAAGACCTGCCAGGTTAATACGGATACTGTATGTCATAACTTCCATAAAAGGGAGAAAGAGAAGATTTTATACACAGATCAATATCACCTTATTCACTTTACCCTGGTTGGTTTGCTAGACAGTAACATCTCTGAGAGATGGCCTAGGGCAAACATATAGCTTACAACAGACCCAGTTTTTATGGTCTTTCTAAGCATCTATTTGGCTAAATGGCTTAATTTCAAAAATTCAACATATATCCTGAATTCATCCAGAAAGCATCTTCTATGATATTGAAGATTTAACACAGCCAAGGTGAATAAGAACATCAGCTTCTGACCAAAATAAATGTGGCTGGATAAGTGTCATGTGAAATTAATTATGGGCCCAGTTAGTATTTCTTAGAGCTGTCAGGAAGTAGAATGAGGTCAGGGTAGCTCTGGAGAGCTTCTACCTTGAAGACCATGGTCCACCAGCATGAATGCATTAGTGATTGGATCAGAGATACTCCAGCACTCCCAGAGATGGTGTCGATCACTATCACTGGATATTCAAGAGGTGCGAAGCTCTTCGAGCACGAGATTGAATGTATAACACAGAAGGAAATACCTATGACCCTTTCCCACTTGGTCAAGTTTGCATCGCCCCATCAGGAGGACAGTGTATGAGACTAGAGAGGAGGGAGACTGTTTCTTCCTTCTGGAAGTTCTCTTGCTTTAACTGGTTTTATCAGTTCAGATAACACTTCTTACCTACCATGTGAACATGGAAGATTGTGTAAACATTCTTGGCAACAGATGAAATCCAAATCCATGACCTTAGAGTGTTTTTGGCTTACATAACCAGATTCAAAATAAAACAAATTCTAGTACTCTTTTCTTGTAAGACACTGAAGAATCTGATAGTAGGTAGAAGCCCAAGTTAATAAATACAGACCTGTTGTAACCCTGAGTCATTTCCCTCTCTAGGCTAATTCTTTCAGGGAGATGTTTTCCAGGAGATATTCTTTCGCACATCTTTTCTTCCTTCTTTCCTGGGAATTGCCCCACCCAGGTCCCTGGTCTCTTGTGCATTTTCATCCACATAGTATTACATCTGGACCTCCGGAAAATACTAAACACACCCAGTCATTCTTGTGTCACATATACTAAGCATCAGAGAATACAAAGCTGGGGTCCCCAACCCTGGGTCACAAACTTTTCACCAGTCTGTAGCCCCTTAGGAACCAGGTCTGCCCAGCAGGAGGTGAGCAGCGAGGGAGCAAAGCATCATCTACATTTACAACCACTTCCTGTTGCTCACATTACTACCTCAGCTCCATCTCCTGTCAGATCAGTAGTGGCATTAGATTCCCAGAAGTTCAAACCCTATTGTGAACTGTGCATGCAAGGGATCTATCTAGGTTGCACAATCCTTATGAGAACCTAATGCCGGATGATCTATCACTGTCTCCCATCACCCCCAATGGGACTGTCTAGTTGCAGGAAAAGAAGCTCAGGGTTCACACTGATTCTACATTATGATGAGTTGTATAAGTATTTCATTATATATTACAATGTAATAATAATAGAAATAAAGTACACAATAAGTGCAACGTGCTTGAAGTATCTCAAAGCCACCACGCCCTGCTGCCCTGGTCTGTGAAAATATTCTTACAGGAAACCAGTCCCTGGTGCCAAAGTTTTGGGGACTGCTGATATAAAGCTATGAGGCTAGCGAGGAAGCCACTTTTGTTTCTCCCCTTCAACTTTTAAAATAGTAAATCTGATTTTTGAAAGTATTTTTACACATGCCTGTTGCATTACATGAGATTGATTAATATCATAACAAATATATGGGAGGTATGAAGTTACTTCTAGTTTTTCTAGTCTTCAATAGACATTCACCATAGAGAACAGCCTGTTATTAAGGGAATAGAGGAAATAAATCCCAAGATTTTAGGTAAACATAAAAGGGGAAATAAATCCCAAGACTTTTCTTCTTTTGCCCTCCAACCTCCTGCTGGTTCCTTCTAATGGTTAATTCAAAACAGAAGCAAGAGATCAAGGAGGCTCTGATTCAACCACTCCTTCAATATCAGCCTCCTGGTGTTACGATTGGGAAAGAGAGTAAAGAAGGGCACACTGAGGGTACATAACGCACAAATCCCAAAGATGTCTGGAAGGCTTGATTAAACCAGGCTGACTTTAGAAATGAAATAACTCTTCTGTGATTGTCTCTAATCTCAGTGCTTGAACTACTTTCTACACTCACTCCCTAGATTATTTATCCAATCCCATGGCTTTAAATACCATCCATATTCTGACAATTCCCAAGTTTTCCCTAACCTTCCTGAGATCCAATTGTGAAATGCACATTTCTATGAGATGTCTCAAATGCCACCACCTCCTCCCAGAGATCTTAATAAATGCACCTCCCATGTACTCATGATACCCAAATTTTCTCCCATGTTCCCCATATTATTAATAACATAATTTTTGCAGTTGCTCAGTCAAAAATCACTGAATTATCTTCAGATTCTTCATTTCTCTCACTTCCCACTTATTTTCAAGTCTACATTCAAAATATACCCTAAATTTATGTCTTCCCTCCTCTATAACTACTACCTTAGTTCAAGCCTAATCCTGAAAAATGCCAGCAAATGTCTATTCCACTCTTGCTCCCTTTCACACTCAACACAGTTATCACTTCATATATCAGTAACTACAAGTGACCTTTATAAGATCCCCATGGCTTCCTATCACATTCAGAATCCATTATAAATTCCTAATCCTGTGCCTACAAGGGCTCCCATGAGCTTGCCTTTTCCTATTCATACACCTCATCTTCTTTACTTTTCACTGTATTCATTCCTCTCCAGCTCCAGGAGCCTTCTGTATTAATCCATTCTCACACTGCTAGGAAGAAATACCTGAGACTGGGTAACTTATAAAGGAAAGAGGTTTAGTTGACTCACAGCTCTGCATAGCTGGGGAGGCCTCAGGAAACTTACAATCATGGTGGAAGGCACCTCTTCACAGGGTCGCAGGAGAGAGAATGAGATGAGCAAAGAGGAAAAAGCCCCTTATAAAACCATGAGATCTTGTGAGACATTATCTTGAGAAGAGCATGGGAGTAACCACCTCATAATTCAATTACCTCCCATTGGGTCCTTAACACAACATGTGAGGATTATGGGAACTACAATTCAAGATGAGATTTGGGTGGGGACACAAAGCCTAACTGTATCATTCTGCCTATGGCCCCTTCCAAATCTCATGTCCTCATATTTCAAAACACAATCATGCTTTTCCCTCAGCACCCCACCCCCAAATCTTAGCTCATTCTAGCACTAACCTAAAAGTCTAAGATCAAAGTCTTATCTGAGACAAGGCAAGTCCCTTCTGACTATGAGCTCATAAAATCAAAAGCAAGTTAGTTACTTCTGAGATACAGTGGAGGCACAGGTATTGGGTAGATACAGCTATTCCAAACGGGAAAAAATGGCCAAAACAAAAGGGCTATAGGCCCCAAGCAAGCCTAAGATCCAAAGAGTAGTCACCAAATCTTAACATTCCAAAATGATCTCCTTTAACTCCATATCTCATATCCAGGTCATGCTGATGCAAGAGGTAGGCTCCATGGCTTTAGGAAGCTCTGCCTCTGTGGCTTAGCAGGTACAGCCCTGTGACAGCAGCTGGCGTGGAGTGTCCACAGCATTTCTAAGTGCATCGTGTGAGCTGTTGGTGGATGTACCATTCTGGAGTCTGGAGAATGGTGGCCCTCTTCTCACAGCTCCACCAGGAAGTGCCCAGTAGGGACTCTGTGTGGAGCCTAGGACCCCACATTTCCCTCCATACTGCCCTCACAGAGATTCTCCCTGAGGACTTCACCCCTGCAGCAGAGGCCTATCTGGACATTCAGGTGTTTCCGTATATCCTCTGTAATCTAGGTGGAGTTTGCCAAATCTTAATTCTAGTCTTCTCTGCACCCACAGAATCAACACCATGTGGCAGCTGTCAAGGCTTGGGGCTGCACCCTCTGAAGCAATGGTCTGAGCTGTACATTGACCCCTTTTAGCCACAGCTAGAGTGGCTGGGATGCAGGGCATCAAGGGCTGCACACAGCAATGGGGGCCCTGGACCAGACCCAGAAAACCATTTTTTTCCTCCTAGGCCTACAGCCCTGTGATGGGAGGGGCTGCCCTGAAGGTCTCTGACATCCCCTGGAGACATTTTGCACTTTGTCTTGGTGATTAGCATTTGGTACCTCATTAGTTATGCAAATTTTTGCAGCCAACTTGAATATCTCCCCCAGAAAATAAAGTTTTCTTTTCTTCTGCATCAAGTGACAAATTTTCTATTTTCATGCTCTGACAACTCTTGAATGCTTTGCTGCTTAGGAATTTCTTCCATCAGTTACCCTAAGTCATCTCTCTCAATTTCAAAGTTCCATAGATCTCTAGGGCAGGAGCAAAATGCAGCTAGTCTGTTTGCTAAAGCATAACAAGAGTGACCTTTGCTCTTGTTCTTAGCAGGTTCCTCATGTCCATCTGAAAATTTCTTTATGCACATCTGAGACCACTTCTGCCTGGACTACATTGTCCATATCACTATCAGCAATTTAGTCAAAGCCATTCAACAAATCTTTAGGAAGTTCCAATCTTTCACACATCTTCCTATCTCCTGAGTCCTCCAAGTCTCTAGTAAGTTCCAAACTTTCCCACATTTTTTTTTACCTTCTTCTGAGTCCCCACAAACCATTAGAACCTCTGCCTGTTTCTCAGTCCTAGAGTCACTTCCATGTTTTCAGATACCTTATAGCAGCACCCCACTCCTGGTACTACTTTACTATATTAGTCTGTTCTCACACTATGAAGAAATATCCGAAACTGGGTAATTTATAGAGGAAATAGGTTTAATCAGCTCAGAGTTCCTCACAGCTGGGGAGACCTCAGGAAACTTACAATCATGACAGGAGGCATCTTTTCACAGGGTGGCAGGAGAGAAAATGAGCTAAGCAAGAGGAATAGCCCC
Organism: Sapajus apella; assembly: GCF_009761245.1. NCBI lineage: Eukaryota > Metazoa > Chordata > Mammalia > Primates > Cebidae > Sapajus > Sapajus apella. Next base: position 3,900,392 of record NW_022436971.1, on the reverse strand, counting down.
TTATAGAACCATCAGATCTCATACGAACTCACTCAGTATCATGAGAACAGCATGGTTGTAAACACCCCCATGATTCAATTACCTCCCACTGGGTCCTTTCCATGACATGTAGAGATTATGGAAAATAATTCCACATGAGATTTGGTAGGGGCCACACAAAACCTAATCATATTACCTTCTTTCTTGCTGTTTCTCAAAAGCACTGAGGTTATTCCAGTTTCAGGTCATTTTCTCTTGCTCTCCCTTTCACCTACTGTGCTTTTCCTTCAGATGCCACATCATTCACTGTACTCCTTCATTCACAGATCCTCTCAAATGTTACCCATGGGTCTCTTTTAATCTCTGTTACCTAAAATCACCGCTCCTCACACATTATATTTCTGATAGCAAGTATTACTTTTTCAAATTAGGTTATATTATTTATTTAATGTCTATTTCCCATTACAATGCAAGCTTGACCACAGACTTTTTTCTGGTTTTCTGCTGATCCACAGAAGTAAGTACATAGTCGCTGCCCTAAATTTGTTGTCTGGATGAAATAATTTTGCATATTTAAAACTTCATATACTTATTCATATGTAGATATATATTTTCACAAGGCACTTTTGCAACTGTAGCCTTTTACGCCAGCTTCAGCTTGGCCTGAGCCAGATTCAGGCAGCCTGCTGCATCTCCACTTTGTCCTTGAGAAGCAGAGGTGACCGGAAAAACAGTATGAAAAATCAGACTATTTGTAGACACATGCTTCCCTCTTTTTAGTTTTTATATACACAACTCCATAACAATATCCTATTGAATTAAAAATTAAATCATTTTCTTATTAAGAAACATTTCTACTACCGCAAAGAAGAGTAAGTTATGATATTCTAGCACTTATAATAACAAATGCCAAATTTGTGTGATTTCAACTGGTAAAAAACAATGGGTCTATAGACATTTATCAATAGCAAATAGAATTTATGGTCGTTTCCAGGAGGACAAATGGATCAGAGAATGGGAATGGGAACAATCAATGTAGTTGTGAATATACGGACTTGTCAGGGATAAACTTAAGGCCTTCAGCTGGTGGAACTAGGTAAGGCTCAAGTTTAAGTCCAGCTTTTGTTAAGTCTGTTCTGTACAATTATGCTTGTTTCTCACTAAATCATGTAACTAACTCAATTCCACTTTCCTATCCCCTAAGGGACACTTTCACAGTGATACATTCCAAAACCTGCTATTACAGTGATGTCCCTTTTCCAGAATGTCCATAATATTTTGTTTGTACCTCTTTTATGACATTTATCACACGTAAATATTTTTACAGTTACATATATCCATCTCTGGCCCAACTCTTTTAAAATTATTTGATGGCCAGAATTAGTGTCTTATTTTTCTCCCAATTGTCAAGTAGGGACAGCCTTTTTCATTGTAAGTGCTCAAAAAGCACCTGCCAAATGAATACATTATTCCAGAGGTATGACTTTTCAATGAAAATAAACATGGAGTACCTATCTTATAAACAAACCCAGAGTCAAAGACAGAGATGTCAGTTTTACAGAGGCAATGATTTCAACAATATCTCCTCTTTCAGAAGCAGAAAAAGTAGTACCTCATTAGGCAAGCTATGTCTCACCTAGTAGTTTATACAGCCTTGACATTGAGAGTCACCACTGAGTTTTGGAGGTCTCCAATGTCCACAACAAGGTAGTCAATATTTCAAGGCACTTGTATTCAAGAATGAAGGCAGTGATCATGCCTTAGCTGTAGCATTACTGGCTAATTAAGGCAAATTACATTTATTATTCTCTTTGAGTCTTAGTTTCTTCATCTATAAAATGATGGTAGTATCCCTTAAATCACAGGAGTTGTGCATGAAATAAATACAAAAATTGCTGTGAATTTATTTTACAAAAATAACTTTGTAAGCTATGAAGGATACTGCACATATATGAAGGATTACCAGTACAGAGGATAGCTATTATTCTTCAGCCCTGCACAATTTCCTTCCTCTTTAGTCTAGTAAATAAATCTCTCAATTCAATACCCAATGTTGCCTCTGACCTGCCATGATAGTATAACTTACCGTTCCTCCTGAGCTATTTTTCCCCCGGGGAGGTACTTGACTCATAATATGCCAATGTTCTCCTCTAGGATTTTGGAACCAAAAGTAAAGGAAAGTATATTCTGCTCTGACTAGCTGAAACAAAGGTCATTCAAATTTGCACCCTTATGACATTCGGTTTCTCCGTGTGGACTGAGGAACAGGAGGAAAAAAATGATCTGATGGCAAGAGGGAAAAATGAAGTGGATAAAAGGAGAGTAAGGAGATGTGGACGATCTATTCACAGATGGAAATAGGATATCCCAGCCCACTCACATTAATTGGGGCCCTCGTTCCCAGAAGCCCTGGTATCCTGCTGTCAAACTTTTTGTTTATTTGTTTGCCTATTTATCATAATCTACTTACGGAATCCATGGGAATTCTAACAAACAACTATTATTTGTATTAGATTTTCTATCCAGAAAAATATACAAACAACCCAAAACTTAGGAGTTACCAAGAGGGGCTCTCTGACCTTGTCCTAGCTGCTGGTTTCTAGATTCAGAGGCCACAAAATGGAAGAAGTAGCCAGAACACTAACAAAAAAGATAAAGAATGGAATACGATTCATGCTAGGGCATGTGGGTGCACCGCCTTTAAATAACTACTTATTCTTCAGTGAGTAGTAAGGTGGTGAACACTTGTGAGTAAATGCAAGTATTACCAGGGGATATACATCATTTGGTGCAGATAAACAAGGACAAAAAATCTGCCCATTTTGAAGAGTTCCGGGAAGACTTCTTGGAGGAAGCCATACTTGAGCTGTGCGTTGAAAAATAAACAACACTTAATTAGAGTTATATATCAAAGAAGAGTTCATTCAAGACATCAGAACAGCACAGTCAGAGAGGTGAAGCCACATGGAGTGTGCAGACAACTATGCTGGCTTTGTATTGTCGAGGTGCAGAGGGAAAAGAAGAGGCACGCCTATGTGCCTGAAGATACAGGAACCCCTGAATGGCTATCAATGTGACAGAGAAAGCTTATGTGACTTCACTTTTAATGACATCATCTTTCAGCCTGGGATGTGTGTAGAGGAAGGGTGTCAGGAACTGGATAAAAGGAGGTGGGAGGAAAGACACCGAAGAACAGAGCCAGAGATGACTGTTTAGATTTGGGACTATATCAAAATGTAATTGAAAATTACTGTGAAACCCTGAGTTAAGGGATTATTCGTTATAACTGAATAGATCCAAAGGAATGTACAAAGTTCCAAGATATGAGACTTGTTTGATTTTTTTTGGAGCTAAGCAAGATAAAAAACTGAAGGATGACTACCAAGTTCCTAGCAGGGACACTGGGTGAAAAATGATGTAATTCAGTGATCCAGGGAACACAAAAAGACAGCCACATTTGGGGTACAGGATACGTTGAGTTTAAAATATGTAATTTCAAAGCTCCTGTGATACATTTAATTACAGATATTTACCAGCAATTTGCACATACACATCTGAAGCTCAGAAGACAAGTTATGGCTATAAATTAAGATCTAAGTGGCATTAACCATGTAGGTGGCAGTTAAAATCACAAGAGTGGATTAGATGCCTGGGAAGTCTAGAGTGAATGGATTTATGCACTGAAGATTAAGCCTTTGGGATACTAGCGCTTAAGGCATGGACAAGAAAATATGTGCCAATGAAAAATGGAGTGATCAAGAGTATAACACTTACCAGAGTTCAGTTGAATAAAATGTTCATTGCATTTACCAATTAGAAAGTCACTGAGATCTTAGCCAAAGGCAGCATCAGTGGAGAAAGAAGCCAACTGCTTTGGGTTGCAAAGTGAAGGTGAGGTGAACAAATTAATCCAGCAAATGGAATATACTATTTTTAGAAGACTAGCTATAAAGGCCACACAAGAAATCTTAAGAACAGGCTTTGAGAGGAAGAGGGTACAGAGAAAACAGCCTCCTGGGCAGAATGGGCAGCTGCTGTTGGTGATTTCCAGTGCTCAAGGCTGGGAGCACTGATGGTGTCAGCTATAGTGCTTAGTGCCCAGGGTCCTCACTGGTGGTGGTGTCCTCACTATAGCAGGTCTGCAGGTGACTTAAGCACATCCCTAACTCTGGCTCTCCACTCACCTGTCTTTTCTGCTCACATCATCTAGAGTTAATTTATTGTATCTGCAAATAGATACTTTATACCTACTAGTTGGTCTCAGAGTCTAGAGCAGGGAAAGTTTAATAACTATTTAATTTAGGATTCAGAAATTCCAGATTCAAATTCTGAGATCTAAGTAATCTAAAAAAAAAAAAAATGTGCTATCACCAGTCTGGGTTGCTTTCTTTTGTTTATTTTACTGCTTTTTCAATTACGCAACTAATGAACCAACCAACAAATACAGCCATCAATTATCTACTGACCCTTCTCTTGCTCAGTGCTGTGAGGAATGTGGGGGAATAACAGATTAAAGTTTCCATTATCCTGGAGTTCACGGTACAGCTAGGTACACTGTTCAATTCATGAGAATAAACTCTCCACTCCAGTGTGTATTCTTGACTAAGCCCTCCTGAGGCAGCAAGTGTCTCTGTTCTCTAAGCCCCCTCAGTTCCCTGACACAAATTAAAGAAACTTCTCCTTAACCCTCTATACCACGCAGCCCAGGGAAGGAACAGCAACTAAAGACTCAAAGAAACTAGCTGGGGCTCTCTGTCATATTTGTTATTACAGAGTCTCTAGAAGCCACACGAGTAGCTTTGGAAAATCTCTTTAAATTCCTAGAAGTAACTTTTCATGAACTAAAAATTGTCAATATAATTCCTGATAACTTTCAGTGAACTCAGTTCTATTTCTACCAGACTTTAATTGGTGATGCTTAAAACTACTGATTACATACTCCTGACAATGATATGCTGAAACTCTCTTTTGATAAAAATAGATTGGGCTGGGCATGGTGGCCCAGGCCTGTAATCCCAGCACTTTGGGAGGCTGAGGGGGTGTGGATCACCTGAGATCAGGAGTTTGAGATCAACCTGGCCAACATAGCAAAACCCCATGTCTACTAAAAATACAAATATTACAGATGTTTACCAGCAATATGCACATATGCGTCTGAAGCTCAGAAGACAAGTTATGGCTATAAATAAAGATCTAAGTGGCATTAACCATGTAGGTGGCAGTTAAAATCACAAGAGTGGATTAGATCCCTGGGAAGTGTAGAGTGAATGGATTTATGCATTGAGGATTATGCCCTTGGGATATTGACGCTTAAGGCATGGACAAGAAAATAGGTGCCAATGAAAAAGTGAGTGATCAAGAGTATTACACTTACCAGAGTTTGGTTGAATAAAATGTTCATTGCATTTACCATGGCATGGTGGCAGGCACCTGTAACCCCATCTACTCAGGAGGCTGAGGCAGTAGAACTGCATGAACCCGGGAGGCAGAGGTTGGAGTGAGCCGATATCGCACCACTGTATTCCAGCCTGGGCAACAGAGGGAAACTCTGTCTCAATAAAATAATATAAAATAGATTGAACAATGTTATGGTAACAGATAATTTCTAAAATCTTAATTACTTAACAAAACAAGTTTTATTTCTTTCTTGAAAGAATCTGCTATAAACTAGTAGGACTTTTCTCTATCCAGTGGTCCAAGGTACCCCATTTTTGACTTTTCTGTCTCAACACATGAATTTGAGCTTGCCAAAGGTAGAGGAGAGAAAGCTGGAGGCTTATGCATGGTCTCCTAAATGCGTTGGCTCACAAGTGACACGTGTCACATCTACTCATTTTTTACCGAATGAAACTGTTTGTCTGTCCCTGACGACATCAAAGAGGTCTGAAACTTAGGAGGGAGCACTTGGACTATCGGATTATCAATGCTGTCTCTTTTACAACCTTTTTCTGGAGAGTCTAAGACTTAAAATTTTTTAAAAATGTGAAAAATATTCAATTGCTCTTACATCTAACTCTATCTAATCTTTTATAAGCACAATGAACCTGCCTCTATATTGGTTGCTAAAGTTAAAAATAAGTAGGGTTTTTCTTCTAAGGTACTTAATGCTTGACATAGGATATAAATCACATAGAGATAAGGAACCCATTTTATTTATTTATTTATTTGTTTGTTTTAGAATCTAGGGATTAGAAGTATGATAGCTTCTTGAGAAATGTTTGCTTAATTTTATATCCTTCAGATTTTCGCTTATTTTCTTCTCCATGAAAGATCCCCTGATCACCCTCTTTACTACTGCACAATACTCAAATGCATCTCTCTGTTCCAATTTGTTTTCCTCCAAAGTACTAATTACTATATATGCTACTTCTTTTTTGGTCTATTGTGTTATTTCACACAATATATTATGTGCTTAAAAAAGGCAGAAACATTTTCATTTTAAAATTTACTGCTGTTTCATAATTTTTATTATAATATCTGGAGTAGTCTTGGTAAATAGTTACTGAATTATATAAGTGAAGAAAATTTTCAAAACATAAAAGAGGTGGAAGTGATGAACTCTAATTTTAGGAGAGCATTACTTTCAAAGGCATGGAGGGCGAGAGAAAGTTCCATGGGTATACTGAGTGTTAGACATGCTGAAGTGCATAGAGGTTTTCCAGGAAGAGCAAAGGTGCACATCAAAGCATGGCGTTGCCATCAAGATTAGTGAGGAAGTGGTTGGCTGAGAGCTGAGTGGACAAATCTGGGCAGAGGAAAATTATTCTGTACTGTCCGTGACTATATAAATTATACACTCTATAGAGTTGACATTAAGTTATTGCCTCTGTCAGTCGGAAAAGTTCAAGAGACTCCTCAGAATCCCAGGAGAGTGGGAATGCTGGAATGATGGGCAACCTTCTGTACTGCAGGGGGCAAAATCTATAGGAGCTCCTCAGAGGAGAAGTAAGTTCAGGACTAGGAGGCAGGGCACAAAGGTGGTTCTTGATATCGTCTTCCCTTTCCCTTTCCTTTCATCTTTCCTTTCCTCCCTTTCTCTTCTCTCCTCTTCTCTCCTACTCCCTGCCCCCTCCTTCCTTTCCTCTTTCCTTTCTCCTTTCCTTTCCTTCCTTTCCCCTTCCTTCCTTCCTTCCTTCCTTCCTTCCTTCCTTCCTTCCTTCCTTCCTCCCTCCCTCCCTCCCTCCCTCCCTTCCTTCCTTCCCTTTCTCTCTCCCTCTCTCTCTTTCCTTTTTGAGAAACACATCTGTTGAGCTGGTGAAATAGAAGAAGAACACACCAGACTGGATGCAGTGGCTCACGCCTGTAATCCCAGCACTTTGGGAGGCCAAGGTGGGCAGATCACAAGGTAATGAGATCAAGACCATCCTGTCTAACGTGGTGAAACCCCATCTCTACAAAAAACACAAAAATTAGGTGGGTGTGGTGGTGCACACCTATAGTCCCAGCTACTCAGGAGATTGAGGCAGGAGAATCACTTTAACCCATGAGGCGGAGGTTGCAGTGAGCCGAGATCATCCCACTGCACTCCAGCCTAGGCAACAGAGCGAGACTCAGTCAAAGCAAAACAAAACAAAACAAACAAAAAAGTAAAACACCAATAGGCTGGAAATAATTAAAATCTAAACATCCCTTACCAATGTCACCTCCTTTCCTGACCATGTCACTCTGTGTCTTTGAGGTATATGTAGAATCCTCTACATGCTTTTACTGAGGTATAGGTGAATTTGTCAAAAGGCAAATAACTGAATGCTAATGTAAAAAGTAAATAATTTCCTTAAAATATAAATATATACCTACTAAGTATAATGGTAGCAGGAATGTAAAGCAGTGCTAATAGTTGTTAACAAATTGTCCTGTTTTTTGTGACCCAGTTCCTGGAACACAGTGGCCACCAAACAACTGCTCACTGGCTGAAATTTTAAATAAATATCTGTAGGCAAAAATATCACCATTATGGTCTCCTTTGAAAGTCATCTTTCTAAATCAGAAGGCTGAACAGCAGCATTCCATAAGATGGTAACATACATTGAAAAGTACCAAGTGGCATGTTCATTTTTTTGTTTCTGATTTATTGTTCATAAACAGTAGATAGGCATTAGCTAGTTTTATTTTTACACTAGAATTCCGAACCCTTTATGCAAGATGTAGAAGTTAATTGTCAGTTAACTCACTTTGATGACAACTTTGGTGTGCTTGAGGGATATATTTTCATAAATTGCCACATTTTTGATAGATTTTACCACAACTGGTTTACTTATAGATTGTTATTACACTCCAGCAGGATTCACTGCCTCTGCCCTGCATAGACGATGGGGTAGAAACTTACGATCTCACACTTCTTAACAACAATGATAATAACAAGGTATATGTTTTCACAGCAAAGAAGGAAGAAACCCAAGAGAGCCCACACTGCCATCAGAGCATTTACTATGAAACTAGAACAAAGTACTATAATTTCAAAGATGCTGTTAAAGGTATCTTGCCTTACCGAGAGGCACTAAAGAACACATCCATTAGACATGAACTTTTGTTAGATCTACTAAGAAACTTCTCTCTAACAGAGGCCGGTAATGATGTTTTCAGGCTGCTTTCTGCCTGAAAGCTCTTACAACAGATTTGCTAAATCCCAGGGAACTGCATTCCCAGTGGTTACATGGAGCCCAATTCCTAGAGCATGCAACTACTTTCATTTTCAATTCTCAAGCCGACTAGAGACTTTGAAGAGCTGCTATCTTTGCCAGAGCCTCCGTCCTCTAATCTTTAAAAATTAAATATATGGTATGTTAAATTTTCTAATTAAATTCCTCTTGGATAATTATAAAGCTCCAAGTAGTGTTTGTGATGGGAAGTAAAGGGTAAATATGATGCTTCAAGGTGTTTGTGGTAGACTATGGCAGAATTTGGCCTCCTTCAGGAATGTAGCCCTGATCACACAGAGCTTCCTAACCACAAGAGGAAGTGGAAGAATTGCCAAAACGGCTCCTCGCTCTAGGCCCCCAAGTGTGGGAGGAAATCCTGGGAAGCTGGTGTTTCCATTTACAATAGTTCCTTATTCAACTATTACTATCAAGGAATGAACTCTCGTGATAATTAATAACATTTGCCCTATTAAAGGTTGTTATATAATGCTTAAATAAAGGATATTTTTTTGAGGGGTTGAAAATTTTAACTAAAAGATGAAATCAGCCATCTACCTGCCTTCTTAAAAATTAAACAACAGGGTTTAATTTTTCTCTGTAACTGGGAATCACTATTGGGAACACCCAGTGTGTCCTGGTGTTGATCCTGCTGGGTCACCGGTCAGCTTGCCCATGCACCTGCCATTACCATTCCAGGATCCCTTAAAGCAGAGATCCAAGAATTCTATTATTTCACCCCCATGCCTATTTGTTCACAGGTTCTATTGAATCCATGGGTAATTATGTGCATGTGCGAGAGGGAGGAGTCCACTTGTTTCTCAAACTCTTCCAGAGGTCCATATCCAAGTTATTCAGGAAACACTCAACTGCGCCACGTAGCCTAGGGGCTGACGTGACTGAAAACGTGTTACACACATTCCATCACCTTCATCACCCAGCACAGTTCAAGGCACAAAACCCATAGAACATAGGCCATTTAAAAAACATATTTACTTGAATTACAGGAGTAATTATCATTCGTAATTATCAGACGCTCTCTGTTAAATAGGATAACTGAAATGCATAGTGGTTAAATGACGAGTTAAAATCCACATATTAACTTTTCATGATCTTGTTTCTCTTTTGTAATCCCCTGGAATCTCCCTTGCAGCAAATTTTCTGCCTTGAGAATCATTAGTCACCTTGAAGCTTGCCTTATAATCCGTCATTTCATATAACCTAAACTGTGTATATAAACTTCCTTGGGAAGAGGCACAGTGTAATATCTGGACCTGACATTTGAAGCTTTAATTTTTAAATTGAATTACACTGTAAATGGAAAGAATAACAGCAATTAGCAATGTAAATGTAAAAGTAATTAATAACCATAAGCATGTGTCATTCCCATGAAAGGCCAATCCCCACCCCTAATCACTTTGACCACCCGCCAGACCCTCAATCTTGCTTATTTCATTCCTCTAAATTCTAAAACTGCAAACAGGGCACTTACTTACATTATGATTTATTACTCCAAACCCAAGCTCCAGTGAGCCCCTCTGGTTCATTATTAGTAAGGTACCTGTGAGGTCACCATCAAATCTCAATAAGATACAAGGCTCCAGAGTGCAAGCAAGAAAAAAAATCTTAGCCATAGACCAAAAAATAAAAGAAAAAAAAAAAAGAGAGAGAGAGAGAAATTCTCCTCCAATTTTTTAAGCCTGGTACATTTGGTAAAAGCGTATTTTAAAAAGCACATTAGGTTTATGTATTATCAGCTTTTTAAAGTATGATTTAAAATCCAAATAAAAAATTATGTTTTAATGCATAAAAATTCCTTTTGATAAGCAGCTGCCTGTTTTCTTGTGGCGTTCCAGAGTTTATGATTGTTAAAAGGAGAAATTAATGCAGTTTCCAAGTAATGGAGTTCTTCTCTTTAGTACTGGGAGATGTCAAGCAAGGTTGGAGGTTGGAAAGGTAAAAATCCATGCAACTGGGAAGATCCCAGTTACATCAATGTCTTAAAGTACTGGTCTCAAGAGGGGCAACTTAACGCTTAAACAAACATGACTTTCAAGACATATGTCTCATTGAAAATTATTCTGAGTTTACTTAATAGATAATTAAGTAATTATTTATTGTGATAATTTATTGTGGTAGCCCAGTATTGTAATAGTAATGAAGAAAAAATGTTTTATGTATAATGTTGTCCATAAACTTACAGTCCATATAGAAAAAATTAAACAAATAGGAATATTTAGGTAACAGCTAATCACTGGGCTGCATCTCATGTTATTTATCTCAGGAGTGCAGAGGTGCCCAGGGCAGTTTTATTGGAGGAGATGAGGCTTCAACTCCACCTGGAGATTAGACATTAAGGGTTAAGGGAGTTAAGTGGTCCAGTCAAATGGGCAAAGGGCAGGAATGTAATAAAAATCTTGAGGAAGGGGAAGCAGACATAAAAGCAGCTGACACCAGTTCAAAGGACACATTTGTGAGTTGTTTAAATAATAAACCTTGATTAATACATGTGTCTGTGACAGTCTGCTCAATAACTGGTGCAAAGTACAAGTATACGTGGTAAGTGGACAAACTGATGAATGAACAAAGAGAGAGCTGAATTTATTTCAATTTCATTTATGCACCACTTCATCCTTTCCTTAGATGTCCACTGATATATGAATAGAAGATTAGGATCCATGGTCTGATATCAAGAATCATCTCCTGGAGTTCAAAAGGTCTGAGACCAAATTGCAGTCTGTTTGCTTACTAGCTCTTGGGTAGTTTGTTTACATAACATTCTAAGCCTTAATTTTTTCTCATCTGCAAAATAGAAATAATACTATTATTTTGACCATCATATGAAGAGTGAATAAAAAGTATTGGCACTTACTCCAGTGCTTGAGACGTTATAATTTGATATTAAACTTAGACATTGTAGGAAAGATAATTCTGCTAGGAAAAAAATGTATGTTCACAAGTGAGTTTTGTTGATAAACGTAACTTATTTTGAATTACGTAGATCTTCATTTCAGGGATAATTAGTAGAGGATTCTGATGGACATATGGGAAGGCAGTATTTGTAAGCTCCTGAGACACGATTGCTTGTGTTAGGGTTTTAGTCATCATGTTTGAACACACAGAGCAAAGGGAGATGCCATCTAAGCACCCTTTCTTGAATAGTCTTCTTTCCTCCTACACTTCTTTTCAGCAAACTTGGAACACGATGCCCAGCCCTGAAATCGTCAGCTTTATCATTGGAGTTGGTGTGCAGTGTGAAAGCTATTTGAGTCACAGTCAGACATCTACTTGTATTAGGGAAGCAAGGTTTTGCTTAACAGTTTGGAATGTTTAGCTTAATGTAAACTAGGAATCGTGTAGATTCACTAGTAAGCATATGGACTATCAGAATTCCTCAAGAAAATTATACTGTAGTCAGGGGTGCATGAATCCCCATTCTTCATTGGTTTGTTACCTTTTGAAGGCAAGATCTTATCATGAACTTATCTAAGTGACATTACATCACAGAAGTAATGGCTTAGATTAAGCAAGCACAACATCCCTCCCTCCCTCCCTTTCTGCCTTCCTCCTTCCCTCTGTCCCTCAATGTTTACTGATTTCATACACTGCCATATCACTGCTTGGTTGAATTGATTGAATGTGTTTAATTATCCTTATGCTATAAAATTATTTCTGGATACACTTGCTACTGACAATTCTGGAAGTATTTTTGGTGTTCTGGGTTTGAAGCAACAGTAGAAATCCAGTTTTAGGGTCTTGATAACTACATAAAGCTATATAGCTTCATGATGAGGATGTTGGAGGGAAGACATGGGTGAAAATACAGATATTCCTGAGGGTCATTATGTAGATTAGCACAAGTCCTCTGTCAAGAGAGGAGCACCAAGGAAGAAGCAGAGGATGAGAACATCTAAAAGCTAGAGATGTTCCTTTGTCCCTTCATGCCCATTGTTTCCCTTCAAAATATGCGGGCCAGTCTTAGGGCAGAGATTCTTGGGTACTGCGTTAGTCAGGGTCTCCAGGGAAACATAACGAATAGAATTTATGTATGGGCACACTGAAAGGATAGAATCAATGGGGTGTGTGCATGTGCATATATGTGTGTACATACATGCATACCACACACATAAGTACACACAAATACATAAGGGGACTTCAAAAAGTTCATGGAAAATGGAACTACAATATAAAAATTAAAAAGATAAACTTTGTTTTTCAACATAAGCTCCATCAAGTTCAAGGCACTTTTGAAAAACAATGATACCAGACGTTTAATCCATCCCTAAAGAAGTGAGAGTCCTGGGAATTTAACCTTGTCAATGCAGTGTTTTCTACACTATTAACCGACCAAACATGAACACCCCCTAAGAATATTTAACATTAAGACACAAAAAGAAGTGAGAAGGAGCCAAATCGGGAATGTAAGGTGGATGTCTCGTGTTTTCCATCACAACTCTCATGAAACTACCCTGGATTGAGGAAAGGAATGAATAGGAACACTATTGTGATAGAGAGTATCTTCACAATATTCTCTGGTGAAGCTTTCCTGGGGATTTTTTCTGCTACAGCCTTGGTGAACTTTCCAAAGACAGTCTCATAATGAGCATATGTTATTGTTCTTTGGCCTTCTAGAAAGTCAAGAAGCAAAAGGCCTTGAGGATCCGCAAAAACGGTTACCATGGCCTTTGTTCTAGGCTGGTTCTCTTTTGCTTAGACTGGACCACTTCCGCCTCTTGGTAGCCATTGTACTTTGTCTCCAAGACCATACTGGGAACTCCATATTTTGCTTCCTGCTACAGTTCTTTGAAGAAATGCTTCAGGATCTTGATCCCACTTATTTAAAATATTCATTAAAAGCTCTACTGTTGTCTGCAGCTGATCTGAGTGTAATGGTTTTCGTATCCATTGAATAGATTTTCTCAACTTCAATTTGTCAGTCAGAATTTTGTGAGCTCAACAATTTGAAATGTGGTGCTGTCCGTTGTTTCTGCTGCTATTCATCAGTCTTCTTCAATTAGGGCATAAGCAAGATACATATTTTTCCCCAGGAATGGATGTAGATGGTCTGTCATTATAGGCTTCATCTTTAACATCACTGCCTCCATTCTTAAAATGAGTCACCCATTTGTAAACTGCAGATTTACTTGGGACACTGTCCCTATAAACTTTCTGTAAAGTGTCAAAGATTTTACCATTCTTCTGCTGCCTGGATAAGTCCCACTCACATCAGAGAGGGCAATCTACTTTCCTCAGTCTACCAATTAATATGTCATTCTCACCCAGGAACATCCTTGTAGACACATGGAGAATACACACTGACTAGTGTCTGGGCACTCCTGCTCAGTCAATTTAATTTGTCACATAAAATTAACCATCACAGGTATAATGAGGCATGGACATCAGATGATCAGGAGTGGGTGACATAAGTGTCCTAAATGCAAAGAAATAATAAATTGTACTTCTTCATAGTGCGTTTTGTGCCAGTACCTTCAGAAGTACCTTGGCTCAACATGTCATAAAATACTTCTTCCTTAGATGGTATAAAAATAGCATCCAATTTTTATTTCCACTTATACCTTCATAAAGAGGAGCTGGATATAGAGCATTAGCATGAAACATTCAATTTTCTCATCTTGTGTCTTATTAATCTTTTGCTGACCACTCAGTACCTATTGTGAGCCTCAGGTGGAGAGGACAACACCTGACTCAGCAGCAGCTCATTAAAGGCCAAAGAGAAATGTCTATAAAGCATTAAATTTTATTTAGTTTGGGGTTGTCATCTGTCAGCCTCCACTCATTACCTCTGCTTACAGATTTCTCTTCCTCTGCTTCATGGACCTGGAGCCAGAGAGATGATGAGAGAAGGCTATCAATCTGTGTCTAAGCATATTGTTATCATCCTGACTTCTTTGCCAAAGCGCTTTCGTTCACTATTAGCAAAATAAGAGAGGAAAGAATAGCTTCCTGAAGCCACTTGAATTTTTCCTCCAGAAACACAGGAGGCTAACACAGATGGTAGGAAGACAGAATGTGGTTGAACGAGCTAGAGATTTGGTCTTCATGTTGCTGCATAATTGATTTGACTAATTTCTGAATCTGCCAAATTAGCCACGAGTGCACCGCAGATGCTGCATTCTTCCAGCGTGAAGGCCTTTCTTCTTTAAAATACGGTGGTTTAAGAAAGACACACCTTTGCTTCCTCTATTGTTAACCATTGCTCAACACTGTGATGCAATGTTCAGACAGCACAGGTACTGTCCTTCAACTAACGATGGGACACAAATGAGAAATCACATGCCCATGCCACAAAGTGGGTGAAAGACATCCCAAACACGAAAGGGCTTTCATTTCAACTCTGCCTAATGGAAGACGATAGGGTTTCAATACTGTAAAACCTACATTGACGAATTGATAAGAAAACAAAACAAAATCCTTTGAAGTGCATAGAATCTGGATGATCTTAGAGAACAGTTTTCTTAGCATTTCAAAGTCACAGGATGATCCTTTTTCTGCAAAAACCTTGGCTGTGCAAGTGAGCTGTGCTGAAGTCTGCAGAATGTGCCTACTAAGATGAAAAGACTAGGGGTACAGAGGTGTGGAACATCTGCTCAGGTAGAATGCAAAGAAAAAAAAATTAACTACACCTTCCTCATTGCAGCTCCTTTTGAAAAACCAGTTTATTTATTTTTTAAAATCCTGTATTTTCTATTTTCATGCAAATCACTCTCACTGTACTCTCCCAAATGTAAGCCCCGCAAGTTCAAGAATGTTGCCTCTTGTTCATATTTGTAGTTTCCGAATCAAGAATGGTTTAGGGGGAAAAATAGGCTTCCAGGAAATATATTTGAAATATTTGAACAAAATCATACAAAAACTGGAAAAATATTTATTAGTACTTGAAAGTAAGGAAAAACAAAGTGCAAGCTAGTTCAGCTTGAGAAAAAAAAAGAAATCAATTGACTCAAGAGTATCCATAAGTGACAGGGTGCCATGACTCATGCCTGTAATCCCAGCAGTTTGGGAGGCCAAGGTGGGTGGATTATTTGAGGCCAGAAGTTCAAGAGCAGTCTGGCAAACATGGTGAAACCCCATCTCTACTAAAAATACAAAAAATTATTTGTATTGGTAGCACATGCTTGTAGTCCCAGCCACTCAGGAGGCTGAGGTGGGAGAATCACCTGAACTTGGGAGGCGGAGATTCAGTGAGCCAAGACTACACCACTGCACTCCAGCATGGGCAACAGAGTGAGTATTTTTCCTCAAAAAAAAAAAAAAAAAAGAATATATACAAGCAAAAAAAGAGTTCTCCCAGGGACATATGAATAGGAGGATCACTTAGTGTTATCTCATTTGTACTCTCAAGGTTGGAAGTCAAGATGTAGCCATGACACATTGATGGAGGAATGTTTATCTGTTGATTTATGGACATTATTCAGATGTGTATAAATAAAACGGCAGGCAATGGTCCTCATTTACAGGTAACTTTTAGCACACATGATGTGAATTGAAGAGTAATGCATTTCCATGGCAGTATTCAACAACATCAGGAGCACAAAAAATGGGAAGAAAGTATCTTTAGTTAAGTTGCTACAGCTTCCTCCCTACATAAAGCTGGAATATATAATGCTAAAATCTAGCAAAGCAACACAATCCTGGTGATCCTAGTGTTAATTTTAGGAAGTGGTCTCAAATAATATAATCTAAAGTGAATCAAATGGAGAGGATAAATCAAAGCTGTAGGAGACAGCATGAGTGAGTAAAGGAAATAAGTTTATGAGAAACTATGGGAGTACAAGGTCAAGGGCATAAGCAGCTAGAATTTTCTCATAAAGTCCATAAAAAACATGAAAGACATAAAGACTCATAAAGGTATCTTGTCTCTGAATCCTGGGAAAAACAGGTAAAGATAGTTATAAATATACAATTTTATCTTGGGGGAGAGGAAGTGATAAAGTTTGAATATTTGTTCCCTCCAAATCTCATGTTGAAATTTGATCACCCATGTTGGAGATGGGGCCTGGTGGGAGGTGCTCAGGTCACGGCATCGGATCTCTCATGAATGGTTTGGTGCTTTCTGCACCATAATGAGTGAGTTCTCTCCATTTTAGTGCACATGAGAGCTGGCCATTTACAAGAGCTTGGCACTCCTTCCCTCTCTCTCTCTCTTACCCCCTCTCTTGCCATGTGATATGCCAGCTCCTCGTGCCCACTGCCACAAGTGGAAGCTCCCTAAAGCCCTCACCAGAAGCGGAGGCTGGTGCCATGCTTCTTGTACAGCCTTTAGAACCCAAAGCCAAATCAACCTCTTTTCTTTATAAAATGCTGAGCCTCAAGTGTTCTTTTATAGCAATGCAGACGCACTTAGACAGAAAGTGGTTAGAGAGAATATTCATGAAACCTCCAATCTTCTTCAAGAAATAACAAGCGAATTTCTCCACTGAGAATAAAGGGATGTATTTAAGTAAGAAATTTAAAAGACTATCTAAATTTTAAAATAATAATTCAGAAGAATCAGGGTCATTCTACCAGGAAGGAAAACAAACACGATTGCTGGGTGACGCTGTGGCTCTTCTAAGGGCAAGTGGACATGGATTTACACTGTCATCCACACATGTGATGGTGTTTTCTTCAAAAGTTCTCAGTCAGCCAGGCATGCAAATTAGAGTCCAGATTGTGCCATCCACCTGGGACGGGTCTGTTGTGAGAAAGAGGTGGCAGATAGCAAGCTAACTGACAGTTCTGGTGAGAGAGGGGTTCGGATGTATTGCTTCACTCAGTTGACGGCACAACTATTCCCCTGGCTCTCTTCACTTAAAAACTGTCATAAGTAGTGCAGAGTGACCTACCCAAAACAGAATCACCCAAGAATTCTCTTGGAACCTCACTAACAACAAGATAACATCCAAGCACTCTTCTATGGACACTATGAGATACATCCCTTGATGATTTGGTACCTGCCTGCCTCCTCAGCCTTACCTCCACAAAAATCTTCCTCCCTTTGCAAAATCTTCCTCAAATGCTCCCTGGGTCCCTTTTCAAATGGAAACAATTTCTACATTACAAATTGTGACAGAGTGGCACCTACATGTAACTGCTAGAGTGTTTCAATCCTCTGTGGTTTTACACAACCTGTTTCCTTTTCCCAGAAGTCATCATCTGTCACTCCCACTGTCATGCTTTCACTTCACAATGTCGAGGAGTTTTGACACATGCAACACAAATCGCTCTTCCCTTTATACAAATTGTATAGCCTGTCCATATTTTCCAAACTTACTTTATTGTAATTATGTGTTTACATAACGTTTCTACTAGATCGTGAGCATATTAATAAGAATGACTTTGTGGCTCATTTACTTTTTATGCTCAGGACCTAAGTATTATGTGAAGCACAGGAGTTACCCAATAAATATGCATTGGATTGTTGGCTGTGGAGATGAGCATCGGGATGACATGGCCTTGAGCTGGGAAGGGACACCAAGAGAGCAATGCTGAGAGAAGGAGAAAGATACAAAGACGAGATTATTGCATTTGGACGATAATGAGGAACTTGCCTTTATTGACCCCCTCAGAGAACAAGACATAATATGGACGAATACATCAGAACTAGACTGTCAAAAACTTGAAAACTAGATAACGAAGATTAGCTGTGATGTTGAAAATTTGTTGAAATGACTAAAAGGACTTTATTCTCTTCTTTGAAAAACATTGCTTTAGGAGGTAAAATTACTCAACATCACCTTATTCTAAGATGCTTATTAGTTCACCCTTTAGTATAGCCATAGGTTAACTTATTATTTTTTTAATTCACTTAATTGAGCTCTTAAGGGATTAAATTACTTAAGACAGTACAAACAAACAAACAAACAAAAAACTATTCTAAAATGAAAGATGCTGGCTGCTTACGGTGGCTCACATCTGTAATCTCAGCACTTTCGGAGGCCGAGGCAGTTGGATCACGAGGTAATGAGATCGAGACCTTCCTGGCCAACATGGTGAAATTCCATCTCTAGTAAAATACAAAAAAATTAGCCAGACATGGTGGCGCACCCCTGTTATCCCAGCTACTCTGGAGGCTGAGGCAGGGGAATCACTTGAACCCGGCAGGCGGAGGTTGCAGTGAGCCAACACTGCACCACTGCACTTCAGCCTGGCGACAGAGCAAGACTCCACCTCAATAAAATAAAATAAAATGAAAGATGCCATTCTTAAACAAAATGAAATTGCCAATAGCAAAAGCCAGACACAAATTAATACAGTTCCATATGATTCCATTTATTCAAAGAATAGAAACATGAGAACACACTAATCTATCCTAATTGCTATTAGAAGTCAGGATAGCATTACACTTGGGTCAGGTGTGGACCTAATAGACCAGGACAGGATCTTCTGGGGTGCTGGAATATTTTCTTTTTTCTGTGATTTGAGTGCTAGCTACACAGAGGTGCTTAGATAGTAAAAGTTCATCGAGTTGTACATTTTTCTGAATATATGTTACTCTAATAAAAACATTTTAAAATTATAAATGTTAGACTGAGAGAAAACATTTGAAAATAATGTATAATACACAAGGTTACCATATTTAATGTAAAAAGATCTTTAACAAATTCATTCAAAAAAGACAACTCAGGAGAAAAATTAAAAAAGAACATTAACATACAATACACAGAGGCACATAAATGCAGATAAACATGTTTTTATAATGTTTTTAAGCATGTTGATCTGGAAACTGCAAATTCAAATAAAAACTAACCACCATTTTTCATCTAACAGATTAGCAAACATTAAGATGAGTAATACCATAACGAGCAGCCTTTACTGAGTACACACTGTGTGACACAACACTCTTCTATATTGTTATTTCTTTCTCATTTAACTTTTGATCTAACTTCCCTGTCCATTTTATAGAAAGTATTAGTAATTTTTCTCACATTGTAGGTGACAAATCCAGGCTTCAAATCAGGCAGTCTGACTCCAAAACTCATTATTTTACTACCATTTTCTATTGCTTCTCTGTTAGAATTCCTCATGTTAGTAATGGCCATTCCCCCTGCTTCTCTACAGGAACTGACCAATTCACAAACTAGTTACAGGAGTAGGGTAGAAATTTAAAAACATATTTCTTCTATTATGGTGGTTAATAAAATTGCTACATGAGTACTTTTCCTTGTTAGGGAACGGAACACAATTATCCTAAAGCTAACCTAAAGACAACCTTCCCATGCTCTTTTTTTTTTTTTTTTTTTTTGAACTATTAACCTCTTGAAAATTAAAATTAACTCTATAATGAAATGATGTCCAATTTATTTGATTACACAACCAAGGTTGGGATTGTGCTTTAAAAAGAGAACCTTTAGTCATAAATACTGAAAGTGTAAGAATCCTATAAATAAATGGTAGGAAAGAGGGATACTAATTTCTTCATTTTTTATAACCAAAAGTTCACTAAAATTAGGTAATTAAGAAAAATAAAGAGAAAGTAAATAATATATAAATTGTATTATTCCTGCATGGATTATTAAAAAAAAAAAAAGAGTAAATTACATAAAGTTACAGTTACCTATAGGAAGCCACTAGAAGAAAATGTATAAACATTCAAAATTATCAGAACACATATACAAAACAAAGCAAAGAAAATAACCACATTGAGAACAATTTAAAAAAATAGGATTAAAAAACTTAAAGCCAAATATATCTGTTCTGTATGTGTATGTATAGATGGCCTAAAAATTCCAATTGAAAGAAACCTTCTCAGGTGAACTACAAATCAGAACCTTATATGCTCTATACAAGGAAACACTTAAAACAAATGACTAAAAAAGGTTATCAAAAGTTTTAATTACACTGAGTTGGTAAAATGTCCTTCACCCACACAGGCAGAAACAATAGATAATGATGTGGCTTCAGAAAGTAGAGATTAATCATAAGCCTCTTTCTCTTGTTTCTGAACCTCACTGATAACTAATGCAGGAATACAAATGAGACACAATGCAGTGCCTATTTTGGAAAACTATATTGGGAACATGACTTGGACTCAAGGCTCACTCTTTCGTCCCTAAACTGAATTTACCCATGTGGTGGGATATGGAGAAGCTTAGACCTTGTAGGAACCACAACCCTGTGATATTACCACACAAGAAATAGAGGTTAAAGTACATTTTAGCGAAGTCCCATATATGAGCAGGAGGAGTGAAAAAGGGGTAAAATGAGATACAGAAACATACAGACAGAAGGAAACCAAATGCAAGTGCCTGTGCTGGAGCACCAGGAACACATGTTTCCTTCTAGAAGGTGACTGCTAAGGTCCTGCAATAAATAAGAGAAAGCTCTTTGTCAGGTGGATAGCTTGCAAAAATTTTTCCCATTCTGTTGGTTGCCAGTTCACTCTGATGACTGTTTCTTTTGCTGTGCAGAAGCTCTTGTTTAATTAGATCCCATTTCTCTATTTTTGCTTTTGTTGCCATTGTTTTTGGTGTTTTGGTCATGAAGTCCTTACCTATGCCTATGTCCTGAATGGTATTGCCTAGGTTTTCTTCTAGGGTTTTTTTTTTTTTGTGTGTGTGTTATGTCTTAGGTTTAAATCTTTAATCCATCTGGAGTTAATTTTTGTATAAGGTGTAAGGAAGGGATCCAGTTTCAGCTTTCTGCACATGGCTAGCCAGTTTTCCCAATACAATTTATTAAATAGGGAATCCTTTCCCCATTGCCTGTTTTTGTCAGGTTTGTCAAAGATCAGATGGTTGTAGGTGTGAGGCATTATTTCTGAGGCCTCTATTCTGTCATATGACAAAGGGCTAATAACCAGAATCTATAAAGAACTAAAACAAATTTACAAGAAAAAACAACCCCATCAAAAAGTGGACAAAGGATATGAACAGGCACTTTTCGAAAGAAGACATTTATGCAGCCAACAAATGTATGAAAAAATGCTCACCATCACTGGTCATTAGAGAAATGCAAATCACACCCACATTGAGATACCATCTCATATCAGTTAGAATGGAAATCATTAAAAAATCTGGAGACAACAGATGCTAGGGAGGATGTGGAGAAATAAGAACACTTTTCCACTTTTGGGAGTGTAAATTAGTGCAACCATTGTGGAAGACAGTGTGGTGATTCCTCAAGGATATAGAACTAGAAATACCATTTGAACCAGCAATCCCATTACTGGGTATATGCCCAAAGGATTATAAATCATTCTATTATAAAGACACATGCACATGTATGTTCATTGTGGCACTGTTTACAATGGCAAAGACTTGGAACCAACCCAAGTGCCCATCAGTGATAGACCGGACAGGGAAAATGTGGCACATATACACCATGGAATACTATGCAGCCATAAAAAAGGATGAATTCATGTCCTTTGCAGGGACATGGATGGATCTGAAAACCATCATTCTCAGCAAACTAACACAAGAACAGAAAACCAAATACCACATGTTCTAACTCATAAGTGGGTATTGAACAATAACACATAGACACAGGAAGGGGAACATCACACACTGGGGTCTGTTGGGGGGTGAGGGACTAGTGGAGCAATAACAGGGGGTGAGGAGGTTGGGGAGGGATAACATTAGGAGAAATACCTAATGTAGGTGACGGGGGATGGAGGCAGCAAACCACCATGGCATGTATATACCTATGTAGCAATCCTGCAAGATCTGTACATGTACACCAGAACTTAAAGTATAATTTAAAAAAATAAGAGAAAGTAAAAAATTTGGGTGAGGAGTGAATGGCATGAATACTCCTTGACAGAGAACATTGAAAATAGACTGAATTTGGGAGAAAGAATGTAAATCTAGTTTTACACATAATGAATTTAGGATCCCCAGGATGAACATCAAGAAGACCATTGGATGTATACATCTGGAATGAAAAGCATATGATTTCTCCCACTTTTCCTTTTCCCACTGTGGGATTTTTATTAGTCATTTACTATGTGAGATGAAATATGTCATTTCTTCCAATGTCATTTACTTGTTGTGTAATACTTAAAAGACATCCAAACTCATCATCAATCCTCTTTAGTATGGTCTTCCTATTCATGGTTAAGGTGCTTTTTTTGGTACTTTTTTCCAAGATTGGCTCTCAGGTAGCACTTCTCTGAGCGTAAGGCTGTTTGAGAATGTCTTCTTCTAACATTTGAATATGAAAGAAAACTTATCTTGTTATGATTTTTCGGTCATATACTATTTTCCACTGAACTTATAGACCTAAGCCCTTTTCAAAAAATTCAGTATTGCTCTAGAGAATTAGAAAGCGAACCTGGCTTTTTTTAAACTTCGAGAGAGAGTTGCTTTTTTTCTGCTTGAATGACTAAAAACGTCTTTCTTCATTCATGAAGTTCATTAATTTCATGAGGATATGTGTGGTTGGTGGTGGCTGTTTTTATGTATTCTTCCTGCAAAATATATAACCTACGTTTTTTAAAATCAGGTTCAGCTGCGATTGCCAGCAAAACCCAAAATAACAATGAGTTAAGAAGAAAATAATTTATTTTCCCTTCATTTTGAAGAAATCTGAAGGAAGCCATCATGTCAATATCCCAGGCACCACAGGAAGAAATACAGGCAAATTAGCAAACTGAGTCCCATAGATTTAATTCCTGGAATTTGTGCATACTCTTCATGCTTACATCCCATCAGCCAACACTTAGTTGCATGATTACACCTGAGTGACAAAAGCAGCTAGGAAATGCTCCCTTTATTCTAAACAGACTTTTCCCACATCCTTTGTCTTGATACGGTTTAGTTGAATTTCCTTCATCTCTTTTCCACTTCATATGAGTCATTTGCCTACATTCTGAGCTGACATTTGAGGATACACTAATAGTATACTTCTTTGTTTGTTTGTATACTAAAGGACATAGGTGATATTAAAGAAAAGAAAATGGGAGAAATAACATATCTAGGGAGACACATGCCTATCTTGGAAGCTGTGTACTCTGAATTCTCTTCTGAGGTCTTTTAGCCAACTCAGAAATTAATCCCATTCTCACAGAGTAATGCCCTTGAGTGTCACTATAAATAAGACCCTTCATTTCCATCCAAGACAAACAGTTTTGTTATTCCTTATTCCTTTTGCTCACTGGTAGTACCCTACAACTGTTTCCACCATGCCACTGAAAAGTTAGAAGAGGAGAAATGTACTGAAGCCTGTGGAGAAGGACCATTTTTCTATTATTATTAATAATTCAAGCTAAGAACTAGGGGAACTTCCCTGAGGCTCTCAGGAAATGCACAGAACTTATACAAGGAAACCTTACTGAGGCCTATGAAAAAGACTTGAATAAAGAATAAAGACCTAAAATTAAGTGTTCAGAATTGATATATTAAAACTTGCAAAAAAAAAAAAAAAAAAGAGAGAGAGACAAAAAAGGGTAGACTCGTAAATATAATGCAAACCAATTGTATCCTGACATAATTTTCTTAATTAAAACAAATATCATATAAGTAATTTATATGGAAGAATAAATGTCTAAGGATTGCAAATGAGTTTTTATTTTAAATAAAGAGTGATAAGGGTGGATTTTCTCTAATAAAAGATTATATTTTAAAGCTATAGTAACTAAAGCATGTGGTGTTAGGCAAAGAAGAGGAAGAACATTAGTGTCATATGCTGAAAAATTCAGAGTAAAAAATATACATAATCATAGTGTCTGGGCAGATAAGGCTTTAACATCCAGGGAGAAAGGATTTTAAAGAAAAAAAAAGCTAAATACCTGGGACAAGAAAACTAAGTAAGATTCCCAAACTACACCTGATACTGAAAGGGTTAAAATGAAGTTTCAAACTTAGAAAATGTGATCAAATATGCATTAGTAAAAAATAAGATGATATGACTGAGCATCTTCTTACAACTTTTATTTTTCTGATGAGCAGAACATTTTTAAGTAACACATCAATGGCTGAAATCTTAAAGCCATAATTGATTGATAGACCTTGAAAAACTGAAAGATTTTACAATATTAAAACGCAGACAAAATAATTTCAACATAAATGAGAAAAATCAAATTAATGCAAAACAAAGAACTCTGATAGATAGAGAAGGAGGAAGGACCATCCTCCCACTTAGTCAACTAAATGCTGCTGATTCAGCCTGTGCTTTAGTTTGTTTTAAAGTTTCACTACTCTTTCCTTCCATTCTTTTTACTTATTAGCATGGTCTGTGTTTACTTCAGAGGAAATTTACTCATACGTTTTTTGGGGGAGTATAGTGCACCAACTACATCTTTCAGCCTGTTAGCCTCAATTAGAAAAGCTTCCTCATCTCATTTGTTTGTCTTAACAGATCAATGTGACTATAAAGGAAATGATTGAACCGATATTTGTATTTTTTAAAAAGTGTACTAAATAAGCTGAATCTGGTGTCCTACTTATGCAGTCTCAGATGTTGTGGCTAGGTTTACATAAAAAACACATCTCTCTAGCACAGGACTTGAACTCGTCCTTGCCACATGGCCTCAGCTCTGCTTCTAAATCAAACAGATTCTTAGTCTTGAAATGTTCCTCTCACCTGACTCCAATGTTTGATGTTTCCCAAGGCTCAGCTTCCCAACTGACCCTCCTGCTCTATAACCAGTCTATACAATTCTTCTTGGTTTTCCCAGCCTTACAGGCCTAAGGATCTCTAGTTGTAGTTTCCTATTTCCATTTCCATTTCAGTGTACAGCAACACATGCCTTCAGGTATTCTTTACTATAAGACGAAAAGAGATCATTGCTTTGACCCACTCAGACATTCAGTTGCTTTGCTAATCTACTAGAAGCCCAGAGTATATTTTGTGTCATCAAAACCATTCTTAGCATCACAAAGGAATAGAGAAAAGTGTTCATGTTGGATCACTAAGAAGTGGTCAACGGAGGAGGCCTGAAATTGTAATATATGGATAATGCAAAGATCAGCAACCAAATGGTCAACCTGAATTTAATGTTATGAGTCCTAACTGGCGATTGGCTTGGGACCAATTAGGAATACTGAAGAATTAAAACAAATCAATTCCATTGAATTTACTTCAGATGATATGGCTGACAGCTAAGTGCTTTGTGGACTTTTTTTTTCCTTTTACTATAACTAGTAGATCTGTTCTCACTAACTTCCGTGCCTGGCACAGTGGTTGACAGGTCCTATGGGTAGGAATGCCAGGAAACACATTTCAGGGAGAACGAATGGCAGAAAGTAATCACTATACTCGGTGGAAATGTTGGTAGATGCAAATCCTGCTCCAATTAATAATTCAATATCGTTTACATACACTCTTTCATCAGCTTTATCATGCAATTCTTAGATAATGAGATACAAGATTATTTTTAAATCCAAAATTCAGTCCTATTGGTAAACATATTCATAAATACCATTACTGATTTTGAGTTGAGAACAGAATCATACAGCAATAGCTCTTGTAAGACAGAATGTTTTTAGCTACTCTCTTTGGGCCCCTTAAATCTTCAATTATGATTTTAGGATATTTTGTTATTGGTGACATTAAGGGCAGAACCACTTATGAGGTTCATTTATGACTCAATGACCCTTCTGATTAATATCACATATGCAAGTAGAGTTTATAGAAATATCATGTAATTATGATGATAGTAAAAATAATGCAGCTGCTTTTTATGGAGTATTTACTCTATGCTAGTTGCATCTAGACGTTATTTTATTTTAAGTGTGATCATTAAAGAAAGAAAAGAAAGGGACCTTGGAGATCTACAACACTGCATTCAGATACGAGATTCTTTAATCGTCCATAAAGTAAGTTGACTTTTAAGCTCGTCATCACAGTAGTAACTGTAATTGTGAATGCGAGCTGTAGAGACAGACAGAACCAAGTTGAAGAGGTAATTCCATCATTAACTAGCTTTTTTAGCCTGGAGCAAGGCCTTAACTTTTCTGCACTTCAATTTCTTCATCTGCAAAATAAGGATGGCAATAATAGAGACCTGACAGGATTGTTGCATTGATGACGCAAGAAATGTGATGCTCAAAGGGCCTGGCTCAGACAAATGTTTTCTGATACTACAAATCACGACATTTATTATCACTGTGCATTTATTCATGCATTCATTTTGTAAATATCTTGTTGTTACCTATATGTACTCATTCCTGGGGTGTACACTAGAAATGGTCATTGCTACCCTTTCAGTTGGCAAAGGTATGGTTTCAGATTTCAGTCTGGGTAATTAAGCCCTCCTAAATATACATACTTCATTTGGAACAGCCGAAAGCTTTAAATCCCATCATGAATGGTTCATTTCTGCACTTCTTATGGTAGGCACCAGCCACATGTGGCTATTTTAATTTGAAGTTAATTCAAATGAAATAAAAACAAAAATGAAAAATCAGTCTGTCAGTTATATCAGCTACATTTCAAGTGCTGAATAGGGATTTGTGAACGGTATCTATAGACGTGGACAGAACAGTTACGTGACATTCCCATCATGGCAGAAAATTCCATTAAACAGTAATAGATACCTATAATTGTTTCATATTAAAGTGCAAGTAACCAAAAAATTATTCAGTATTTGTGCCTTTGGGTCAAAGTCAGTTTAGATACTTTCCTAAGACCCTATTTTAGTACAGAGAAAGGAGAAGGAAATGTGAAGGCACTGGGGAAAATCTTCCAGACCTTTTCATTTCAGACATACTCAACTGCAGTGTCATGTGTGCATACTCACAGCATATGAAATTAAGTCTGTAGATCTGACACCTTTGAAAGAAAAGCCTCTGTGTTTCCTGATTCTACCATTTTAATTAGCACGCCACTGCTTGGCTTTACCCAAGGATATTGGTGTGAGCTAACCTCACTCATGAGGAAAAGACATCAGCCTGAGAACAAATGCTCCTAAGAGGAGAAATCAATCTCAGAGAGCTGGGGAGAAGTGATATTTCTGAAATGCTCCTCTTGCCCTTATGTTAATCCCTCCCTTTCATGGATCAGGAACAGCACAAACCTTTGAAAGCTCCAGATACTGTACTTTGGTAAGATCAGAACTTGCTGTCCAAAATGCACCAGAGTCCCATTGCATGTTCATACACACATAACCACGATTAAAACAAAATAAACAATAACACCCAAAGAAGCCAGCAAGTCTATTTTGAACAGATCTTATCCTACTTTCCAAATGAAGGCAAAACTCATCACTTCCTAGGTTAGAACAGCTGAGACCCATCAACCAACGGAAAACAATTTGTTCAGAGGAGAAGCTGTCACCAACTATTACCACATGGAACGTGAAGAGTTGCTATAGACCTCGGCTCCCTGATTCTGGTAGGCCTGCTCCCATTTCACTTGACAGCTGTGGACATTGGAATAATACAAAACATAACCTAATCAACAGACTGTGAAAAATCTGAAAGCTAAAGACAGATGTTCAACCACCATCACCACCTTTCATATTTAATTATATTTATGTGGGAGAAAAACAAGCAGTGAATCCACTCCTTTAAGAAGCCCTTCTTAACTGTCAACTTAGTGATGGGATGGGTATGGCTTTCTCAGTCAAACAATGGGCCGCAAGTGGCCCAAATCTAAGCTCTGGTGGCAGATGGGCCTATGCTGAATCAGCCTGTGTTCCACACAACAATCTGCATGCTTTCTCTTACTTTCAGAGATACCTCACTCACCTTCACTTTTCCTTACCAGACTAGCCTGCCAATGTCAACTCTGCATCCAGCAGTGGCTGAACAAAGTTAGCATACCCTACTCACTGCTAAGCAGACTGAGGATAAATATATATTTTTTTCTGACTTGAAAAACACAGAAAATTTCCCTTCTCTCTTTTAATCCACAAAGATCTCAAAGAAATATCAGAAATGAAAAAGAAAAATACTACATTATCTACTATTGTGTTCCATATCAGGAGGTGACTTGTTATAAGTTAAGCAGGGGTCACAAACTTGCCTGTCTGCAGACAGCGTTCAGATAAATTAAATGAATGAAATGACTTTAGCTTCCTCATTAGGGGCCCCAAGGAGACTTAAGGGACCCGTGGAAAACTGATAAATTCATCCCTGTTCTGCAGTTCAGCCCCATAATGCCATTTAGGAATGTGGTTCACATATAGATCATTGGAGAGATGCTAGAAACCCAAGATTGTGTATAAAATATAATTTCTAAATATTGACAATTAGTCATATTTTTCCAACAGAATCTATGGTGTGGAGGCCAAACAAAATGTGTATATTCCAGCTATAAACTGACTTTTGCAAGCTTTGACTTGAAAGAGTTCAGAATTATGAACTTTTGCTTCTCATGAGAAGTAGCAACAAAAATAAGTCTATGTTTCTACAGGGCAGCAAGGATTAGTGAAAGACCACTGAGTTAAAATTGAGGAAATGAGTGTCCTGCCAAGCTCTTGCATTTATAATCTGAGTGACTTTAGACAGATCACATACACAATCAGTCTCAGTTTCCTCCTATTTAAATTAGAGTCTCACCTGCCATGTGTCCTTTATGTTTTTCAGGTATCAAATAGTGAATACACTTTTACAATTGCCAGATGTTCTATTTCAAGGATATATTATCTACTCTTAATTTTTCTACAAGTTATTAATATAAATTTCCATTGTTTATCATGTACATTACTCCCTCCATCCATCCAGAAGAGGTAGCTCTTGAGTACTAATATATGTAACTCAAATCACTGTAAGATTCTAAGTGGAAATAATACATGTGTCTACCATTAATTTAAGCAATTCCCTTAACTGCTATGGGGATATTTTCCTGTTGACAAATATAATAATGATACTCTCCATCTTTATTCAAGGAATATTATGAAGCTAAAATGAATTAAAAGATATTAGTAAATGAACACAGTAATAATATAAGGTTGCATTTTCAATTTTGAGGATTATTATTAACAATTTTTCTTTCAAAGTTAATTGTTTTCCATGGAAAAGGAAAGTAATGCTATGATTATATTAATTACTCTAATATTAATAATGTGATGCATGATTTATCACATACCAGTTATACAAAAAAATATATAAGATATCTCTGCAAGCTCAGTGAGATAGACACTCTTGATGACCTGCTAAAATCCACAACTCTTTCTCCTCCTTTTTTTTTTTTCTTTTGCTAAGAGTTGAGTAGTTTTATTTGGGGCAGCAATATTCCCAGCCCCATTCTCTACACTTCCTTTCTCAGAGTCCCTTGCAGAAAGGGGTAGACACATAGCAAACAGTTCACATTAGGCCAGAGAAGCAAAATCCATGGGGGTTATAAGAAACTTTTGTTTTATCTATGTAAGGCAATAGGAGGCTGAAACTTTCATTCTTCTGGTTTCTGCTCCAGACTTTTTCTAAAGTTCCAGAGACAGTGAAAAGGAAAGGGAAAGACTAAGCAAATTGTAGATTTGTTGTGGGTGAAATTTTCAAATGAGGAAATCAATGTTGGCAGTTGACAAAGGTCCACATTTCTTTGTATGTGAGATCTATGTTCCCTAACTTGTTCACATCTCTGTAAATTATTCTCTTTATTTTTGACACTCAACAATATTAAATGAAAACTGATCCATTTGATTCTAACTCCATGATGTTAAGCCCTATCTGTAAGACGTGGAAGCCCACAGTTTGAACAATGAAATAAGAGAAGTCATTAATCTTTCTGGAAAATTAGTCTTCCATCAATAAAATGGGGGTTATAACAAAAACTTCACCCATTTTTGTAAGAATCAATAGAAGAGTTTATATAAAACTACTCCATGAAAACTAAAAAGGGCAATAGAAATCAGGTCTTTAGTATTGTTCATGCAGATTTAAAACTTCACAGATTCTGCTGATTATAAAGTATGATTTTAGAATATTGTGGCATATTTCCTAAATATTCTACCCAAGGAAAAATCAGTGATGGCTAAATATATTTAATGGTTCCTTCAACTTTCTTCCAAAAAGCTACAGATTACCTAATGTCCCTCTATTACATTGGATTCTCTCTGGACGATGCTTCCTTGGTCATTGTTCAAATCCACAGACCAGTCAAAGTATCACAATATTGCCTCTTTAGCTTTCCTATCTAGAGAATTCAGGAAGATTTGTGAGACCTTGAGTTTCACTCACGTATTATAGAGGGTATAAAAGTATTTCACAGCAGAAGATATAAGGGACAGCAGGCTGAATAGCCAGACAGTTAAATAAGAAGTGCTAAGATGGATTCTAATGCTTGGTCGTGCAAGGGCCAGTGAGGACAGTGATGTCAAATATTCATAGTGGAGAAGGAGAATTGAGAGAGCACAGTGCACTGAGCATCCTCTATTATTAGCAGCCAAATTAAACACGTAGCATACCTCATTTAACCTCCACAGAAATTGAGAGATAGGTATGTACACTTGAGTTTTACAAATGAATATGAGTAGCTTATTTCTTTGCCCAAATTTACAAAAATTTGAAAAAGTATACTTAGAATCCCAGTCTAGGTGATGTGAACTCAGACCACTAAGATGTATTTTTGTTCCAGTTCCCACAACTGAAGAGAGATGGATCAACTGCCACCAGGTGTCCACAATGTCATGAGGATGCATACAGAGACATTATTCTAGGAGTTAGCAGATGAAATTACTAAGGACAGATTTTGATCTATGAGCAACTGGCATGCCTGAGATTGCAATGGTATTTTCTGGTTGGGATGCTCCACAAATACTGGGTTAAACGAGTAACACAGACATATGTTAGTTTTCAGTTGGTGTAGTGTAAAAATTTAAAGTTCAGGCCCTGCATTCAGAGTTTGGATTTAGAGTCTGACACTTGTGTGAACCAGGACATTAATTTCAAATCTTTTGCTTCAGTGTCCTCATTGTTAAAATGGGAATAGTATCAATTCTGCCTCATAGATTGATTGTCAGAATTAAATAAGGCAATTAATTTTAGCTGTTATCTTTAAGGGAAACTTAAGACTGCTAGAGCTTCATTGTGTTTACTTGGTGTCTAAATTTACTTTAATCTGGAGGGCAATGACGGCAAAAAGGCAAAATGAACTCTAGAAATGCATACATCACAATTCATCTTGTCAAAAATTTTTCTTCAGGGAATATAAATTAGAATGATTTGAAATTAATAATTTAAGATATATAGAGAAGTACAGGGAATCATGTGAATGAGCATTTCACATATCCACAGATGTGGATATTTTTATTATTTTGTTGGTTGTTTTCTGGAGACAAGGTCTCACTCTATTGCTCAAGCTGGAGTGCAGTGGCATGATCATGACTCACTGCAGCCTCAACCTCTTGGGCCCAAGTGGTCCTCCTGCCTCAGCCTGCTCGAGTAGATGAGGCTACAGGTGTGCAGCATGATGCTGAGCTAATTCATTTTTGTTTCTAGTAGAGATAGGGTCTCACTATGTTGCCCACACTGGTCTTGAACTCCCAGCCTCAAGTAACCCTCACACCTCAGCCTCTCAAAGTGTTAGGATTACAGGTGTGAGCCCACCATGCCCCATGATATTTAGACTGTAAGTTACGAATTATAACAGACAGCTTTGGTGGGTAACTGCTCAGGCTACAGCTTCTCTTATGAGAACTGCTCCTGATCACACTTGGTGAAATGGAGCAACCAGGTCAGAACTGGATGGCCCATCACTCTTGCCATGGCAGATTGAACTATTTACCCAGTTTTGCCTAACAGACTGTGTCTCCCAGGAAGTTGAAATTGGATCTCAGAGAATATAGTCAATTTCCGTCAGACACTTGAACTTGGAATGTGTGCAATATTGGGGCTGCAGCAGTCTGGTAAAGGCTGAAGCAGCAAAGTAGAAAAGGCAGGTTGGCAGAGAATGAAGAAAAACTGAAATTATGTCTGGAGCCAGGCAGCTGGGATGAAGACAAGACTCTGTTCTTTGTTATTTGCCAGTTTATGTGACCTTAAGCAAGTGACTTAACTTCTCCCTACCCAGTTCCTTTTCTCATTGTGATGACTGAATGAGTCAGGATAGGTGAGGCACCTGGAAGGCACTCGGGACCCAGCACAGGCTCAAGAGTGTTATCTCATCTCTAATTATGGGCCACCTCTTATTCCACTATCATATGTCTGTATTCATCTGTGCGGGTGATCCCTTATCACAAGTGTGCAAGTTGGGGTGTGAACGCGTACCTTGTTTCCTAATAAACTTCTAGCTTCTTGACCTGGTCCTGCATAATGGGACTTCATGCTTTTGCATTCCTTGAAATCACCCTGTATGCTTCCAATAAATTATCTTTTTCCCCTCTATTAATAGTAGTTTCAGGCTCTGTAAATACATAATCTCTGAAGATGAAACACCAATTTGCACTGCCCTTTGGGATAATTTGAACAACCTGTTCCTGACATTTTGGTGAAGGATTCAGTATTAAGCACACTCTTGCTCCCTTGCACCTTCCCCTGATGTAGAGGCTGTTACTGGATACGTATAGAAATTTTGCAGTTCTATTAGAACAGTAATAATCAAAGAGAGTGCTAGGCATGAGAGTGATATGAAACTCACAGATCATAAAGATGCCTCCAAATTATTATTATAATCTACATCTAAAATCATTTCTGTTTCATAGCTCCCTCTGGTAAAAAAATAAAACTCATAATTCAGTTAGGTAGTTTCTAGATGTGGTTGCTATTGAAAGAATCTCAAAACATATTCCCTAAGACCCTCTTATGGGTAAGACTGACATAATCATAAAAAATAAAAATGCTATTAAATAGACTATAAATTTCAAAATGATACAGAAATGCAATAACCAGCCAGAGATTTGAAGGAAATAATAAAAGCAAACAAAAACTAAATGGACCCTTCCCCCAGGAGAGATAATACCAAAGCCACAAGACAAGGATCAAGGAGCTTCTACAGTATCACCTAGTTCAGGTGAGACCTAGGGCTTTAAAGAGGGTCAGATAAATTCCTACATGGGCAGCCAAACCATGGTACTTATAAATCATTAAGAATTTAAATAAAAGCATTGCAAAATAGATGTTTTATTTTTCTTTGCATACTATATAAATGCACTTTGCTAGAACCTAAAAGAAAATCCATGTTTGTAAAATATGCAAACTCTTCCCATAAATCTAAATCAGGGATGATTTCTGGCTTTGAAGCTATATGATAATGTGCAATGCATTGCAGTATGAGATTTTGGTGAAACAAGGAATAAAAATCAATTAAGAAAGTTTAGTCTGCACTGTAAAACCTAACTAAGCAAATAAAAACTAAAGTTCTTTGTAAAATCTTTAGAGACAAGCTGATCATTACATTTGCAGCACTATTATTAAAAGCATTTATTTCATTGTAGGTACTTCTCCATGCTATCCAGAAGGGTATCTTCACCAGAATTTATGACCAGTTTATACAAGTTGAGCTCACTGTCCTGAGTCAATTGCAATACCCTTTACATAAAGGTAGTGTATAATATGCCACAGTGTTGTTCACATGGCATTCATCAGCCATGCTCACCATCAAGTACCAAGCTCCCAGGGTCAATGGAACCTGAAATATCTGCCATAGCAGCACTGAGATTCCCCCTAGGTACCTAGAAGTAATTACCTCTCATAGAAGGGTGGGAGTACTTGATGATGGTTCAAATGTTGTATAATTCTCTGATCCCTGAAATTTTACAATCAAACTTCTTTCATTTATAAGTTCATTTTTCACTATTTTGACCTGTTTGTGGGATGTCCATGGGGTTAGGACTCACAAAAAGATTCTCATTTTAATTTTCACTTTATTGATGAAGACACTGAGGATTGGAAAATGGTAGCGACTTCTTGTGGTTACCCAGAGGCAGGAGATGCAGATGCGATCCAAGTTTCCTTCAGTCATCCTGAATCTTCCTCATCTCATTTTCAGGAATCCTTATATGCTTTTGTTCTATCTGAAATTCATTTTGTAATCTATCAAGCTTGATCTCAGATCTATCTGGCCACTGCTGATCAGCAAAAAACTCCCTTATCCAAGAAAGAAGCACTAGAGGAGTTGGTAGGAATGAAAACAACCATGTTCTATGCTACCTTCTTCTCCAAGCTTTTAATGACTGTTTTTCTGGACTTCTGGGGAGAAAGTAGCCATTGCAAATCATTCTGCTTCTGCAGCTACAAAATTATCTGAGGGAAAAGGTACTGTTAAAATCTACTATTTCATGGCATCAGATCATTCTCTTAGCAAGAGCAAAGGACACTGTTTTAGGGCTACAAATCTTGTAACTACAACAGGTACTAAAGTCCCACATGTTTTAAAACATGTCAGAAGCACCACCAACTGCAAGAGAAATATCATTTTTACCTGATTTTCTAAAACATGCAATAACATTTGCAGGAATAGGGGACAGCTTATCGTACTTGCTGGGAGCCTGTAGTGGTAGGAAATGCATTATAGCAAAGAATTATCTGTTGTTACCACTCCTATTAGGATAGAGATGTATTAAATATTTCTTCTGAACTTTCTACCAAAAAGTGGGTAATGGGAGATGCGCGTCATAAACAATACCACTTCGTAAATCCCCTCAGATCTGCACACAGCTTTTGAAGTTCTACTGCTCAGGTCTGCAAGCCCATCCAGGATAAATCACTGCTGAGTGCCATGTCTCCAACAGGGGGTTGTTAATTAGTTTTAAAGGCTCCTGCAGTTCCTCTACTGCTTCCAGGAAGTATGCAAACCCAGCAACATATAAAAATACATTTTTTTTAAATGGTCAACCTAGACTGAGATTTTATGGGCTTCCCATGGCTGTATAAAAGGTAAGCTATATGCAAATCTGCAAAGAGAAGGCTGTTAAAATTGACTGGGATGAATGCTTTGTTTATCCTGCAGCTGGAATGCAGTGTGACTTCACCGAACTGGAAGGGGAAGGAGGCCAAACACCTTGTGTATCCAGCTGTAAGGCTGGGGCAGGGGAGTGCTGCTCTGCATCTCTGGATTCATTCTAGTTTGCACCCAGCTCAGCTTTGGAGCTGTGTTTTGTACTCCGAGACAGCAAAATTTTTTCATCCTCAAACACAGTAGACTAGGAACAGAAAGTCTGAGAATTCTAGCATCTTAGAACTGGTGTGGAGCTTAGAGAAGGGCATCTTCCCCCTCTCTCCCATATCAGAAGCACAGAAAATGGGATCCACAAGGCAACCTCAAAAAGTCATACATATATTAAAACAGTATATTGTACCCTAAATATATATGTATATATAATTATTATTTGTTAATTAAAAAACAAAAATGAATTTCAAGAATAAAGGAAATACAAAAAAATACTCATGGCAGCACTCATCACTGCTTATGAGAGCCAGCAGATACCCTTGAGATAATTATTAATCAAAGTAAAAAAATCATTGGATTTGATTTCCAGTTTAACCAATATTTATTAATCATCTACTAGGTACCAGGAACTGTGCTCTGAACATTGAAGGCTCTGAACAATCTCAGGTCTCAAGTAACTTGTTTCAGTTTTTAAATTTTTAATTTACATTTTCACTGCTGTATAATTTAGATACAATAAGATGCATAGCATAGATCTTAAGTGTACAGTTTGATGAGTTTTGACAAGTATAAATACCTGTGAGATTATGTCAAAGAACACACACACGTCCCCCACGGACACATACACAATTATGACATTATTTCTTTGTTTATTGTTTATTTAAAATACATTCCTGAGTTGGGAATTTGAATTCTCATTTTTTTTTAACCCTAAAAGGCCCACAACCTTCAAGTTATCTAAGAAGTCAGTAGAATATTTAGTTGTGTGTATGCACATATACACACACACAGACACAAACTTTTCTTCTTGCTGTGATAAAATGCTATCTCTGTGAAGTCATATAATCTCTATTTTTTCTGCATATCAGTAAGATAACATTTAACACTCCCCAGAAAGTGAGATATTAATATCATGACAGCTAATATATAGTTAGTAAAAGCTAACATAACAGCTAATGTATACTTACATCCCTTAGCTCCGTAAGGGATATAACTGACTTTTTCCCACTCATCCTCACCAAAAAGCTTGGAGTAGGCGTAATGATTACCAACTCCATTTCATAGAGTTCCTCTGAGGCACAGAAAGTTCAATTGCCTGGTCAAAGAGGTGGCAGGCGAATACAATGAACCCTTATTTTCTGACTCTAGAGTTTAAGTTTCTTAACTTCACACAAGATGGTATTCCAAAATAAGATAAGAACCTGTGTAAAGACTAAAGGTTTTTTTTTTTGGTCTATGAGTCCCTAAATCTATAACCAGGGCTACAACCTGGTCACATAGGGCAATCCTAATGCCTAAAATAATATAGTAGAATTCGAAATTCTTTTGAATTTAAAACAATAAAATGGATAGAGAGATAAATATGTAGGTTTTATCAAACAGCTAAAATGTAGATAACTAAATGCCAGAACAACACTAAGATCCACTTTTTAGCCAATAAACAAAATAGAAGAGAATATCTGATAGACACATGTACTCTTAATTGATCTGCAGCCACACTTTGCTCTAGCCCTTTACCTTTGCTCAATTTCTTAAAGTTTCCTCTTCCCTTTGTACTCATCCAAGCTTCAAAACCCACCTTTTTCCTATATTTATGGTTACATAATTTACCTCCTTAGGCAATATTGGACAACTTAGAGAACTCAGTGATTTCAGGTAACATAAAAAATATCCCAAATCTTCCCAACTATGTAAGACAGCTTTCCCTGGTTATTTCCTTCTGATAAGAGAAGTGGATAGGCATATCCTAATTTGCCTTGGTATTACTACTGCTTTACCCAATTTATCTGGCATTTTTCTATTACCTTTTAAAAATAACTAAGCCAAGCTGTTAACAGTTATTAACCAGTATGTTTAAAAAATTATACAATCAAAAGCAATAAGGCTTTAATATTTTTACCTTAGATACATAGCATATTTAAAAACCTCTCTTTAAAACAAAAATTAGATGTTATCAGGGATGGTCAAGTGTGATTGAAGGTAAGATAGGTGAGGCCTCTTAGGGCCCAGCCAGGGTGGTAATGGGCACAGTCCACTGAGGCAGATACCATTTGGAGAGCCAGTTCCCCAGCAATTGAGGAATAATCACCAGCCAACGGAGAAGGGTTGAATATTAAATAATTGGTGGTTGGAAAATTATCTAATTGGATAATCCTTACAACATGCCACATAGATATACAGAGATACATATTTTCCAGGCAATTTAAGGAATTACTTCTAAAAAGTAAAAATATAAAATTCTACAATCATCTATAATTAAATATTCCATTCACATCAAGGATAACTTGAGGATTGCAGGCTTTCAAAGATAAAAGAAAGAGGAGAAAAAACTTCAAGCTCAGCTCAAGAATATATGTTAAATAGATTATAAACAAAGAAATAATATAATGAATAAGTAATGTGCCCCTGAAAACAAATAAGAAAAGCACTAACACAATAATAGACAAATGGGCTATGAATATGAAAAAAAAGTTTTAAAAATAAGAAATAGAAACAATATATCTAATAAACATGTGAAAGAATAACTTCTCTAGAAAATAAGAAAAATGTATATTAAAACATATGGATATTCTTTCCTAGAATTTATCTTTTGAAAAAATTCTTTAAACATGCCAAAAGATGCTCGCAATATTTATAATACCAAAAGAGAAGATGGAAACACTCTGCTTGTCTGATACCAGGAGACAGTCACTCTATTTTGAAATATTTATATAAAGGAATATAGCAGTTCACATTTCCAAAGCATAGCAGAGATGGAAAAAAAATGGTCATGATAAAACAATTAAAAAAACAGAAATGAAAAATTTTTTAAAAATTATCAGTGGTCAAGGAATGAAGGATTCTTTTTCTTGTGTTAGAGAATTAATACAATAGTTTAGACAATTTGGTTATGTTACATTTTGTTAATGTAGAAAAATACAGCACATGTACAGACTTGTCAAATGCAATTTGTTCTGTTTAGAATAAGTCGCTTGTTTAGACTTGACAAAAATGTAGAATACAGTTATCTGTAGAAAGGAATATAAACCTATAACTTCTAATAATGATATTGTTAATCTTTTATCTGGAACAAAGCACTATGCATCATTCAGGTAACTGGGAAGAGAACTTGGATATGCAGGAGGGGAGGCCAGATCACCTGTGCCTGAGAGGGGGGCAGAGTCACTAATAGCCCTCCGGCTCAGATGGCACATTTGTATACATGAATAAAACCGTACCTATTCCTTCTAACACTTCACTGCCATGTGACCAGAAATACTCATGACTGTAACTACAAAAGTTAATGGTGCCCTCTGGTATTGCATGTTAAATGGTCCAAAGTTACTCAGGCTACTATCTAAGAAGATCAGAAGTCACTTAGAGACTGGGTCTAGAAGAGGCTCATAAGGGGACAAGAAATGAGAAGAGGGGAAGCTATGCCCCAAACCCGACCCCACACTTCACTGCTTTCCTTAGTGTTATGGGGGAAGTGCTGGACGAGAAGAGCAGGAAAGTGATCATGTCTGATCATTACATGGAGAGTTCAGGGATCTTTGGTGACAGAGTGTGATGGGGCTGGAGGCAGACAGAAGGACGTGGTTCAAAATAGGCAGAATAGACATGTCAATCTATAAAATTAGGAAGAAAATACCTCTCTTGTGAGATTGTCGTTAACATGGAATTCTATATATACATTTTCCTATAGACATATATTACTTGGCAAGTTTTAAATGCTTACAAATAATAAGTGATATAAAAACCTGCTTCATCTCACTGACATTTTAGCAAATTCTAGAGAAATTCTTACCAGCATGGCTAAGTGTTTCTCATGCTGTGTTAGAAGGAGCCAGACAGCCAAGAAACCCAGCATTAATAACAGCTCCAGCTCCACCATTTCTAGCTAAAGGGTAAATCTTTTAAACAAGACCTATGTTTCTTTACACATAAAGTAGGGGTAAGAATAATATTTGCCTCTTCCCAATGAGATCCTGTCTATAGAATGAATATAAATCCCGAAAGACCTGCATAAATGCAAGAGATACTGTAGATGTGTTTGCATGCACGTGTATGTGTGTTTTATGTTTAATCTTCACCCCTCTGTTTCTCTGTTTTCACTAACAGTAAACACATGAAACCTAAAAGAAGCCTCCATGCTTTGTACTGAAACAAAAAGAGGCACCTGGGAAACTGTTCTGCTTTGTTATTCTACTTTGAAATAGAGGGAATTTGACAAAAGAGCAGGAGACAGCAGCCAAGTCCTTGAGGTCTTGGGGTCTAGAGCAAGCAAAATAAAAGGGGCTAAAAAAAAAATGGTTCACAGGTAAACTTCTGAATAAAAGCAATCCCAGTCCTCTAACATCTTCCCAGATGCTCCGTGGGAGACATTTCCTGGATTCTTGGGAAGCTTTCCTTGAACTTGGAAAAGGCAGCTTTGGAATTTACTATAGACATGCACTAAGTATTTCAGTTTTAACCAAGGGAGAGAGGAGAACCCATTTCGGTGTACATCGCTGGACCAGCTAAAGATTGAAACTGTTGATGATGTCATGGTTTCTGTGAAGACATGAGTTCCTGCACATTAGTTAAGATTGTAAGTTTTTCTGCCAACTTCCCATATCTAATGCCAAGGGAATGGAATAGAGGAATTCATCACATATCTGCTTCTTACATAATGAAAATGCCAAAGTTTTGGAATTAGAGTGAGAATATGTACAGGTGCTAGTTTTGTAAATAAAATGTTAGAAGAAACTCAATCAATGTTAGCAACTCTTCTTCTGGGGGCATTGCTAGGTTGTCTGTACTTCTGTCCCTTACTTTATTTCCTGGATTAATAAATGAAAGGGTGCAAGATGAAGACGTTTCTTTGGTCTGGATATTCACCTGATAGCACAAATCTCATCTAAAAAAAAAGTATTTGCACAGATCTCTCTCTTTTTTTCCCCATGCTCATTTTTGATGTAAATGACTTGCTAATGTTGAACTTTATTAACTCTAAAATATGTGAGACTTGTCCTTTTTTTCTGGTTATAACATTCAGAAAGTGGCACACATTTACCGATATAAGAAACCTGCACATCCTGCACATGTACCCTGGTACTTAAAAGTTTTTAAAAATTTTAGAAAAGCGTTTATTAAATTATAAAAAAAAATATTTCTAGTAAGACTAGGCCACGGCATACAGGTGATTTGAGGCACAGTCACCTATACTTCGTCATTCCATAAGCTAGCAATAAATACAGAGGCAAATGTTTTTGTACATTTTCCACATATAGGAAAAAGGCACTTTCTAATTTCAAAGCTTAATGTAATAATATCATTCAGGTATTACTTTTCTTTCCTTTCCAAAGTTTTCTCATCTTTGCTTTTCCTGGATATCCTTAGGAAACTTATTGGGGCACTTATTTCTTATAGACAGGTCACAGGTGGCATTATTTTCCTGTAGCATGAAAGGAAGACTGTGTCAGCATGGAACCCTAGTAGTCCACGTGAGTTAGAGGTGTTAGGGATATTAGGAAAATTGAGGGAAGCAGAAAATGCAGAATCTGAAAAATAGTAAGGAAGTTCTCCTATCCAAGCTTGTTAACACATTTTCTATAGGTCTTCCTACCACCCCCTCCTCTCTATACACACATAGATCCATATACCTTTCGAAAGTCAAACTCTAGTAATGTAGTATTTTCCTTAAGCCTTTAGGGAACAGCATTGGTTCCCTATTGTCTGCTCATCAGCCAGCGTTCTTTGAACTAATGTTCAATGCCCTTCATGACTTCCTCTCTCCCATTTTACATTATTTCTGATGCCTCTTTGTCACGAATCCCTGCCACCAGCTGA
Source organism: Sapajus apella (assembly GCF_009761245.1). NCBI lineage: Eukaryota > Metazoa > Chordata > Mammalia > Primates > Cebidae > Sapajus > Sapajus apella. Next base: position 3,859,038 of record NW_022436971.1, on the reverse strand, counting down.
TGAGCATTTCTGTGGATTTTGAGAGGACATGATTTTAGGCTTTAGAAAGCTGTGCATATAGAGTTGCAATTTACAAGAAGTGAAAGATGTCAAGGCACAGGGTTCCCACTTGGATTATACATGATCCAAAGAGAACCTATAATATTTAGACGCTTTAAGACTAACCTAAAATACAGTTTCATCCTTGATGCTTCACAGTTGTGACTACCATGGTGTATACCTCTGTAGGGTTCAGGTAAATTTTAGGAGCACATCCACCTTCTGTTTTCAACTGAGGATTGATTGAAACAGTAAATGTACTGAGCACCTGCAGTATTCCAGACTTACAGCTAAGCATTTGTATATGTATCAGTGAGACAGGCAACATTTTTCTCATTTTACAGAGGAAAACTGAGCACAAGTAGAGACTAAATGACCAAGGACAAGCATCCAGTCAGGGAACTAGGACTCACACTTAGGTGGTTTGTTGCTGATGTTTAACTTTTTTCTTAAGCTCACTTCCTAGAGAAATGGTTGTATCTTCTGTTTGAATGTAGGTCTACTGATCACTCAGACTTCTACATATCAGGTTAATTTACTACTGTACTACCCTCATCATATACAAATTATATAAAACTCAGTTAATTTCAATGCTCCAACAAAAATTCATTCAATTTCTCCATTTCACTAGAAGCAGCAGTGAACTTCATGAAGCCAGGGAATAGGGATATGCTGCAAAACATTTTATGTCCTATGTCCAGCAGAGTTCCTGGCACACAGAGATTGATCAAAGTCTCTTAAATGAATAGATTATAAATAGGTCCTGGGCTCAGGCTTATACCAGTCTTTCTGAATATTGACAAGAAGTAAACTTGTCCAAGGTCACCAAGTGACTGCTCACTTCAGCAAAATGTTTCCAAATATTTCTTATGCAGAAACTAGGCTAGCACCAGGTGCTAAGTCTAGACTAATGTAAGTCTGGAAGAAGAGGATGTTCAGTCTCTGTCCTTAAGAAGTTTAAAATCTGATCTAGTTCCATCTTCCAGTGCATTTCTTATGGGCTATACCAAGCCATCAACGATGTAAATAAAACATTCAAGTTTCTTGTAGAAACGTTGCTCCACTATCCTTCATGCAATAATGCAGCACTCTGTAACAAGCTTTGTAATGAGGCTATGAATTAAAGTGATGCATGGCTTTTCTGAGCCACAATATGCATCACAACAGCCTGTATTAACAATTTAAAACCATATAATGTGCTTTATAAGCTAATAAAGTAGCTGCCTCTAAATGATTTATCAAATATGAATAATGCATCCAGAAATAACTTACAGGAACAGAGCCAGCCACCCCCATCCCTTTGCTAGCTGACTTTCTACACAGATGATACTGAGGACACATGGGAGCTGAGTTACTGAGCTCTAGACACCAGCCTCCTGTTCTGCCAGGAAGCCTGCCTGAGTTCTCCCAGAAGCCTCCCTTCTAACCACGTATTTTCAATATTTCAGCCAGCCTCTCAGCCTTTTCCCTACTGCTGCTCTCTCTAACCCTTTATTCTCCCCTATAGCTTTCTCCTCTTTTGCAGTCTTCCTCATTCCATCATCCTTTCTGCTTATTTAAAGGTAAGATGGGAGTTTTCTTAGAAAGTTTCTATATAGGAGCAGCTATATGTAGTAGACGAAGCAATCAGAGCGGAGAACTCTAAGGGCTCATAGCCCAGAAAGAGAACAGTTCCATAAGCTTTCTAGACTTCTAAGATATATTCACATTAGATTTTAAATGGCCCATTATTCTAAGTGAAGTAACTTAGGAATGGAAAACTAAATATCATACATTCTCACTTATAAGAGAAAGGTAAGCTGTAAGGATACAAAGGCATATAAGTGTGATATAATGGACTTTGAGGACTCAGTTGGGAGAGGAGTTAGGGATAAAAGACTACATATTGGGTACAGCGTACACTACTCAGATGATGGTTACATAAACATCTCAGAATTCACCACTAAATAACCTACCCATGTAACCAAAAACAACCTGTACCCCAAAACTTATTAAACTAAGGCCAACATAAAGAACTTTGGAGAAGTGGTGGAATAGAAAATGGCTTCTGTCTACCATTATAAATACGTTCTTCAGCTGGCCTATAAATTAAATTAACATAAGATAGATTAACAGAGGAAAAAACATATTTAATTATCTACATATACATGGGAGTCCCACAAAATAGGAGACTCAAATAAGGGTCAGGTAATTAAAGCTTCTATAGCATTGTAAGCTACAGAAAGAAACAGAAGCTTGGGTCGTCTGGGTAGTGGTGGAGACAGAAGTGAAGGGATGGTGAAAGGAGGAAATGCATGGTGAATACAGGTTGTCTTGTTATGAAAACAAAAGTTTTTAAAACATATCTAAATTTATAAAATAAGAGTAAATGACCTACCTGATGTGATGCTGCCTTATACGTAAAACTGTGCATATGTTAAAAAAAGAAAATCACAAACATTGACATGGTTAAGCATTATATAAATAATTTTCTTTAAAATATTGGTTCTGTTTTTCTAAAATTGCATTCTAAAACCATCCTTATTTCGAAATCAGAACATACATTAGTAAAATGTATTAGGAATAGTAGTAAAATTAGTAGTAGTAGTAAAATATATTAGATCCATTATTAGGGGAAGAAATAACAATGAGTCAATTGGTAAACAATGCCTCACTGATAAATTTATTTTTACATAGTTAATTCTAATGGTTATCAACAGTCCCCTTAAACTATTCATAGTCTCTCATCCTAATGTCAATAAAGTCAGCAATATGAAACACTTTCTGAAGGGTACAGTGACCTGAAAATAAAAATTCTGCATTTGGAAAAAGAAAATTAGTTGCCTAAACTCTTAAATACTTACTAGATTTCATGCTTAGAGTTTTATCTGTTGAACACTGCCTTTGTGAACTCTGACAGTGTTTACCAAAAGACTCAAAGCATGGTGGGTCTCAATCTGGACTTCTTGGGAAGATTTGGTGTTTGAAATAAATATACATATGCACAAAACCAAAGGCATAGTGGAGAAGCTTGTAAGAGATCATTGTTTCTTTCTAACATGAGAAGCAGTTATCTCTTTAGAAACTCGTAAGAGAGCCTCACCAAACTATATTTTAAAAAATTATGAGAACTTGCTGTGAGAAAAAAGACACAGGATTATTATCATCTCTAGCAGAGAATAAACTCATCATAGGCCAGAAAATTGAAGAAAAATCCAACCTTCTACACATTTATGAAATGTATGTGGAACTAGAAAAATTGATTCAAATCCTAAAGAGCACTAGCCACCGAAACCTACACCAACACAAACACTCATTCCCATATGAAATGCAAAACAGGAAATGTGCCAAAGGCCAGCAGGAAAGCTGACAGAAGCCTCTTTTTCACAAGTGTACTGCAGCTGTCTTCTGAAAGTTAGAATGGAGCAGCAAAGACGAGAGATATCTCTGGCAGCACAGAAAGCAGGGGACGTGGTGGGAACTCACATAGAAAATTCCTTAGTAACCAAAAAGCTTAATGCTAGTCTGCAAAGTAGAGTGAGACCTCCCAGCATTCAGAAAACTGGTGGCTCATTTTCAAAGGATAACGAGAACTCTGGAATATTTCTACAGTTCTGATCTCGAGACTTTCTAAATGAAATCTAATATCCCAATATGGCCCTCAAAAATTTGAAATTAGAGGCAAAGAAAATCAATTAAACCTGCAAGAATAACCTGACCCAGGCCATCAACAGATTAGACTCACTCAGAGCACTCCCCTCAATGTTGTTCCGACAGAAGGTATGGTATGCTATTTGGATTCAGACCATGTTTACCTGTCTTTGCTATTCTACTTCAAAAAATGCCTGGCATTCAATCAAAAACTCCAACACACATGTTGAAGCAAGGAAATGCAACAGAGAAAACACTTAAAAGGCTACATGGAAGTAACAAACAAAGAGAATAAAATAATTATGATGAAGTTTCCTTTTGCTAATGGAGAGGTGACTTACAAGACTAGCCCCCCTGCCATAACAACTATAGAACTGGATAATGTACAGTAGCCAACCGTTTTTTCAGGCAATAGAAAACAGGCAGCACAAGACTCCAAACTCAAGGGAAAGAAAGTCTGTAAGTTTTTCTTCAATTACACAGCTGTCTGCATGGGAAAAAAATTTTCCCATTTGGGCAAAAAGTGATGCAACACTTTTTGGACAGGACTGTCCAATTGAAACCAAGAAGCAGAAATCATAATTTGAGGCCATTGGAAAGGGTGAAGCCTGTGAGATGGAACATTGGGGAGGTGTAACCGAGAAGATAAGGTGTCTGGAATTTACTATAAGGGTTCCCCATGAGTCTGTGGTTGAGAGATAATCTGTCTGTGTTCAGGAAGAATCCAGTCAAGGTTTACTAGACAGCTGCTACTGTAAGGTTGAGAATGGAACAGAGATACTGATGCTGAACACTGATGGGGGAAAGTAGTGCTGAGAAATGTTGGAATCCTGGCCACGCCAGAGTGAAAGTCTCATTGACCACTTCTTTGAAGCCCTAGCAGTCAGAAAAAAGAAAACAGAAAGGTCATGATATTAATAGAAAGGAGCAAAGTTAAAAGTTCAGAGTAAGACCTACCCCACACTCACGTTAAATAAGTCTAAATTCAAGCCTTAATAGGATCCCAGGGAAGACAGATTTGAAACTGCATCTCACCAAGTTATATGGGCTTGGGAAAACTCTGAGAATTTCACAGATCTGCATCAACAAACCAAAAACAAGCCAACAAGTTTAAGGTAATCACCCTTTAATGGCACTGCCTGCTGAAACAAGAATAAATATTCTGCAGAAGTGAATAGAGAAGATATTTCATGCAAATACTAAGCATAAAGAGGTTGGAGTGGTTATCTTGAATCATATAGACAAGATGTCAAAACAAAGAGTAATAATGAAGTGACAAATAGTCAAAATACATAAGAATAATAAATGTAAATATACTTTATAAAAGTGTTTCAAATACAGGAAGCAAATGATGTTAGGAAAATGACAGAATAGGCAACTACAATCACCTCTCTGTGCAAAGAAACATTGAGAAACAACCAGAAATGATCAGAACCAATTCTGTCAGAGCTCTGGAAGAGAGTCACAGGTCTTCAGCAACTAAGAAAACTGTATATCAAGAAAAAGGCAACTTAAAAAACAATGGGAAATGTTTCTGGTGATTCTACCTACCTTTCTTTGGCTTCATGACAGCCTTGAATATGGCAGTCTATACCCCCAGTCAGTGTGGGAATCTGGTCACTTGTTCCAGAGAGAGCAGAGCAGACCTTATTTATACATTATTGCTTCTGTCTTTGCTAACCTGTCTTATGCCTACTTGAAGGACTGATACAAGGTGCTTATCTCTGTTTTACTTAAATCAAAACTCCTTCGGAGATAAAAAATCAAAAGTGTTGCTTTAAAAAGCTGCAAGGTGCAAGAAGAATCTGATGGTATCTGGGGAAAACTTACCGTTGAGATATATAATAGATGGTTTAAAGTAAGAGAAAATATCAGAAGGGGGGTCTTGGGAAAATTAGCGCATTCAAAAGTATACATGTGTGTTGGATAATATAGAAAGTCATGTGCATGTCAAGGACATTCAAAAGTACAAATGTATACTGAAGAATTTAGAAAGTCAAATGCATGCCCTAAAGCTTTACCTCTGGCTGATCACTAGGCACCGTGCAAACAGGTAATGAAGGCTTATTCAGAGTTATAAATGGCCTGGCAGAGTGTTAAAGAAGTGCCTTAGCACAGAGAAAAACTGCAAATGGGCAAGGTGGTTTTAGTTGTTGCTTTTTGAAATCTCTTGGCATTAACCACTAGATGAATTACCATCAAACACTAGTTGAACACAAGTCATTAGGAACAGAGGCATTAGTGACTATGTGACAATGAAGAAAAACTTTCAAAAACGGTTTGGAAAATCACTAAGCAGATATCTGTAACTATTAAAAATCAACAACAGCAAACTGTAGTGAAGAGAAAGAATCTGATTTCCATATGTATCACATTTGGTTTCTCGTTTTCAAAAGAAAAAAAAAACACAAACAGTACAAAGAAACAGGAAAGTATGGCTCATTCAAAAGGATATATACAAATATAAATGTGTGTGTGTGAGTGTGTGTGTGTGTGTGTGTGTGTGTGTATGTATTCACAGATACTGTATCTAAGAAAGCCCAGATATTTGACTTATTAGAAAGAGACCTTGAATTACCTGTATCAAATATGCTCAAAAAGCCAATAATAACTGAATACAGTTTTACAATCACTGAAATGAAAAACTTACTACAGCAGTTCTACAACAATGTTAAGCAAAGAGAAGACAGATTTAGCAAACTTAAATATAGGACTATTTAAATTACTCAGTCTAAGGAGCAAAACGGAAAAAAAATGGAGAAAAGTAAACAGAGCCTAAGGGACCTGTAGGACACAATCAAGCAGATTAACATGTGCAAATATATAGCTCTCAGAGGAAGGAGAAAGAAAGAGGCTAAATAATATTTAAATAAATAATGGCCCAAGCTTCTCAAATTTGATGGAAGACATGAATCTATACATCCAAGAAGTTCAAAGAACTCCATGTAGGATAATGCCAAAAACAGCTACACTGAGACATAATAATAAAATTGTTGAAAGACAAAGACAAACAGAAACTTAAAAACATAAAGAGAAGCAACTCATCATTTACAAGTTACTTTCAATTTGTTTAACAGCTGATATCTCATCAGAAACCATATAGAACAGAAGGCAGTGTGGGGGTGTAAAGTGCTAAAAGAATAATAATAAATCTCAACCAGTAATTCTACAACTGGCAAGTCTATTCTTCAAAACTGAATGTAAAAGCAAAACATTCACAGATCATAAAAGTGTGGAGAGTTTATTACCAATATCCCATCCATATAATAAATGCTAAAGGAAAATTTTCAAGTTGAGATGAAAGAATATTAGAAAGCAATACAGAGCCACATGAAAATAAATAAATAAATGCCTCCAGCAAAGATAGTTATATAAGCAAAATTTGAAACCAATGTTATATATTTTTGGAATGTAATTTCACTTTTCATTTCTTAAATCATTTTTAAAATAATTTCTAAAAATAACTATAAATCTGTATTAAATACAATTTATATTGATATAATGTGTGACATCAACATAAAAAGTTTGAATAGAGATGTATAAGAGATTTTTTTGTAATATTGAAGTTTAAGTTGGTATTAATTAAAAAGGGATATTAAACCAAAATCTTATTTGAATAAATTTAGAAGAATAAAGACATAAAATACATCCCCTAACCACAATGAAACGAAGCTAGACATTAATAACTGCAAAAAACTGGAAAATTTAAAACTATGTAACAAACAGCACATTTTTAAACAACCAATGAAATGAGAAATACACAAAGATAATTAAAAATATTTAAAGATAATGGAAAGGGAAATAGTCATGTCAAAATACATGGGATGCACCAAAGACAGGGCTCCAAAGGAAATTTATAGCAGTATATACTTATGATTGTATATCTAGAAGACCCCATCGTCTCAGCCCCAAACTTCCTGAAACTGATAAGCAAGTTCAGCAAAGTCTCAGGATACAAAATCAATGTGCAAAAATCACATGCATTCCTATACACCAATAACAGACTTAAAGAGAGCCAAATCAAGAACAAACTTCCATTCACAATTGCCACAAAGAGAATAAAATACCTAGGAATACAACTAACAAGGAATGTAAAGGACCTCTTCAAGGAGAACTACAAGCCACTGCTCAACGAAATAAGAGAGGACACAAACAGATGGAGAAACATTCCATGTTCATGGTTAGGAAGAATCAATATCGTGAAAATGGCCATACTGCCCAAGGTAATTTACAGATTCAATGCTATCCCCATCAAGCTACCAATGACCTTCTTTGCAGAACTGGAAAAAACCACCTTAAACTTCATATGGAACCAAAAGAGAGCCCACATAGCCAAGTCAATTCTAAGCAAAAAGAACAAAGCGGGGGGCATCACACTACCAGACTTCAAACTATACTACAAGGCTACAGTAATCAAAACAGCATGGTACTGGTACCAAAACAGAGATATAGACCAATGGAACAGAACAGAGGTCTCAGAGGCAACACAACATATCTACAACCATCCAATCTTTGACAAACCAGTCAAAAACAAGCAATGGGGAAAGGATTCCCTGTTCAATAAATGGTGTTGGGAAAGCTGGCTAGCCATGTGCAGAAAGCAGAAACTGGACCCCTTCCTGACACCTTACACTAAAATTAACTCCAGATGGATTAAAGACTTAAACATAAGACCTAACACCATAAAAACCCTAGAAGAAAATCTAGGCAAAACCATTCAGGACATAGGTGTAGGCAAGGACTTCATGACCAAAACACCAAAAGCATTGACAACAAAAGCCAGAATAGACAAATGGGACCTAATCAAACTCCACAGCTTCTGCACAGCAAAAGAAACAATCATTAGAGTGAATCGGCAACCAACAGATTGGGAAAAAATTTTTGCAGTTTACCCATCTGACGAAGGGTTGATATCCAGAATTTACAAAGAACTAAAAGAGATCTACAAGAAAAAAACTAACAAGCCCATTCAAAAGTGGGCAAAGGATATGAACAGACACTTTACAAAAGAAGACATACGTGAGGCCAACAAACATATGAAAAAATGCTCATCATCACTGGTCATCAGAGAAATGCAAATCAAAACTACATTGAGATACCATCTCACGCCAGTTAGAATGGCGATCATTAAAAAATCTGGAGACAACAGATGCTGGAGAGGATGTGGAGAAATAGGAACACTTTTACACTGTTGGTGGGAGTGTAAATTAGTTCAACCATTGTGGAAGACAGTGTGGCAATTCCTCAAGGACATAGAAATAGAAATTCCATTTGACCCAGCAATCCCATTACTGGGTATATATCCAAAGGATTACAAATCGTTCTACTATAAGGACACGTGCACACGAATGTTCATTGCAGCACTGTTTACAATAGCAAAGACCTGGAACCAACCCAAATGCCCATCGATGATAGACTGGATAGGGAAAATGTGGCACATATACACCATGGAATATTATGCAGCCATCAAAAACGATGAGTTTGTGTCCTTTGTAGGGACATGGATGAACCTGGAAACCATCATTCTCAGCAAGCTGACAGAAGAGCAGAAGATCAAACACCGCATGTTCTCACTCATAGGCAGGTGTTGAACAATGAGAACACATGGACACAGGGAGGGGAGCACTACACACTGGGGTCAGTTGGGGGGAAATAGGGGAGGGAGGGTGGGGGGTGGGAAGCTGGGGAGAGATAGCAAGGGGAGAAATGCCAGATGTAGGTGATGGGGAGGAAGGCAGCAAATCACACTGCCATGTGTGTTCCTATGCAACAATTTTGCATGTTCTTCACATGTACCCCAAAACCTAAAATGCAATAAAATAAATAAATGGGAAAAATAAAATAAAAAAAAAATAAAAAATAAAAAATAAGAGAGACCTCAAATCAACAAACTAATAATACATCTTATAGGTGGGGGAGTAGAAGGGAGGGGTGGGGAGGGACTGCAAGGGGGGGCAGGGAGGATGGCGAGGGATAACACCAGGAGAAATGCCTGATGTAGGCAAAGTGGGGAGAGGGGAGATAGAGACAGCAAACCACCATAGCATGTATGTACCTATGCAACAATCCTGCAGGATGTGCACAAGCACCCCAGAGCCCAAATACAATTAAAAAAAAAGAAAAAGGAACTAGAAAAAGAAGAGCAAACTAAACCCAAAGCTAGGAGAAGAAAATAAATAATAAAATCAATTAAAGAAAAATGAGTTAGAAACTAAACAACTAGCGATAATCAATAAAAACAAATGATAGTTTATTAAAAGATCAATAAAATTGAGAAATATTTAGCTAGAACGGCAAAAATCAAAACAAACAACACCAAGTAAATCAGAAATAAAAATGAAAACATTACCATTGGACTTACAGAAATAAAAATAATTACAAAAACATTCTATGAATTTTTATGTCAACAAATTACATAACCTAAATAAAATGGGCTAATTCTTAGAAATTCACAAATTATCAACTCTGACTCTAGAAGATACAGAAAATGTGAACAGACTTAGAAAAAGTAACGAGGTTGAACTCCTAATCAACCATCTCCCAAAAATTGAAAATACAGAACCAGATGGCTTCACTGGTAAATTCTACTAAATATTTAAAGAAAAACTAGTATCAATACTCAAATTCTTCAAAAACATAGAGCAAAATAGTTTCTGACTGATTTTATGAGCCAGCATTACCATGATACGAAAAACAGGAAAATAATATAAGAAAATAAAATTATAGGCCAATATTCATTATAAATATAGAAAGACAAATCTTTAACAAAATATTAGCAAATTAAATCCAATAGCATGCTAAAAACATTATACATCATGGCCAAGTGATAGTTATCTGAAGAATACAAGGATGTTTTTATATAAGACATTCTATCACTATAATATACACATTAACAATTGAAATATATACATGATGATATCAATTTATACAAAAAAGATTTGACAAAATTTAATACTATTTTATGATAATAAGTCAGAAAATTAAGAAAAAAAGGGAATGTTCCCAACATGATAAAAGACATTTATGAAAAACGAACATCTAAAGTAATAAATAGTCAATGGTGATAAACTGAAAGTTTTCCCTGAGATCAGGAACAAGACAAGTATGCCAACTTCTACTATTGCTATTCAACATTACACTGAAATTTGTAGCCAAAGTATTTAGGCAAGAAAAATAAATAATAAAGCATTATTTCTGAAAAGAAGGAAATAAAATTACTCACAGATGACATGATCTTCTGTAGAAAACAATGCCAAGAAGCCATAAAATGCTACTAGAACTAATACACAAATTGAACAAAGTTACATGATATAAGATCAACAGGGAGGAATAAATCATGTTTCCATACATGAGCAATAAACAATCCAAAATGGAAATTTTTTAAAAAAGTATATTTATAACACCTTCCAAAAGAGTAAAATATACCTATTATTCAAAGTGAATATTAGACCAAAAACACGTCTAAATAACTTTAAGACTAAAATAATTCAAAATATGTCCTACAACCACAATGGAATGAAGCTAGGAATGAACTACTGAGGCCTAAAGTTAATCCAATATGTGGAAGAAATGCAGGCTAAAAATTATACAGCATTGCTGAGATAAATGTTAAAAGATGTAAACAAGTTGAAAGTTATCATATATTCATGAATTGGAAGACCTGATACTGTTAAAATGGCAATACTACGCAAGGTGATCAGCAGATTCAATGCAAACAGTATCGAAATCTTAATGTTCCTTTTCTGAAGAAATGGAAAAGCAAATCCTCAAATGTGTATGTAATTGAAAGGGGCCCACATAGCCAGAATAATTTTGAAAACAAGAACAAAGTTGGAGGGCTTGGAGTTCTCAACTTTAAAATTTGCTAGAAAACTCCAGTAATAAAAATTGTGTACTTCTGGCATTAGAACAGACAGAGACTAAGGGAACAGAATTCAGAATTCATAAATACGTCCATCTATCTATGACCAGTTGATTTTTAAGAAGTTGCTAAGATTATTCAATGGGAATAGAATAGCCTCTTCAACAGACAGTGCTGGGACAATGGGATTTTTATAAACAAAGAATGAAGTTGGTAGAGTACCACTCAGGCATAAGAAAGAATGAAAATACTGCCATGTGTGACAACATGAATGAACCTGGAGAACATTATGTTAAATGAAATAAGTATGACACAGAAAGATAAATACTGCATGTTCTTACTTATAAGTGGGAGCAAAAAAAAAAAAAAAAAAAAAGCTTATATGAGAGGCTAGGAAAGGGAAGGGGAAGGGGGAATAGGAAAAGATTGGTTTATTTATACAAAATTGCAGCTAAATGATAGGAATATATTCTAACGCTCTGTAGCACTATTGGGTGAATATAGTTAACAATAATTTAGTGTATATTTTTAAAGAGCTAGAAGAGAGAATTTTGAATGTTCATAACAAAAGAAATGATAAATATTCAAGGTGATAGATTTGCTAATAATCCTGATTTGATCATTATATATGGCATACATGTATGAAAATATTACTCTGTGTCTCATAAATATGTACAATTATTACATGTCAATTAAAAATAAAATAACCTTAAAAAGAATTAATTAGACTGGGCATGGTGGCTCACATCTGTAATCTCAGCACTTTGGGAAGCTGAAGTGGGCCAATATCCTCAGGTCTGAAGTTTGAGACCAGCCTGGCCAACACAGTGAAACCCTGCCTCTACTAAAAATACAAAAATTAGCCAGGCATGGTGGCATTCATCTGTAGTCCCAGCTACTCAGGAGGCTAAGGCAGAAGACTTGCTTGAACCTGGGAGGCAGAGGTTGCAGTGAACCAAGATCGTGCCATTGCACTCCAGACTGGGTAAAAGAGTGAGACTCTGTCTTGAAAAAAATAAATAAAAATAAATAAAGAATGAATCAATTCTAAATACTTGCTTAAAACAGTAACAAAAATTATTTATTAGTCAGAGAAATCTAAATACTATATTATACAATGCCAAGATGACAATGGCTCAATGCAATGAAAGTTTCTCATTCAAAAATAAAAACAAAGCAAAAGGATTCATTTGGACCCTCAACCTAAATCATGTACACAAAGTAGTTGTAAATGAATCAATGTCCTAAATGTAGCATTAAAACAATGAAACTTATAGAAAAATATGAATAAATCTTCATGACCTTGAATTTACCACTAGATTCTTAGTTATGACACAAACAGCATGCACAATTTAAAAAACAGATGAAGAGAATATCAGAATTAAAAAATTTGTGCTTTAAAATTTAATATCTAAAAAGTGAAAAGGCAACTTTTAACTGGAAAATGAAAGAGAATGCAGAATTTAGTAAATCTACAGAAAATATTTGCAAATCATGTATTTAATAAGGGTCTATTAAACAGAACACATAAATAAGCCTTAAAATTCCACAACAAAATTCAAACAACCTAATTTAAATATGGACAAGGGGTTTGAATAAACATTGTTTCCAAAGAAAACATTCAAAGATCTAGAAAACACGTAAAAATATGTCCGATATTATTAATCATTAGCAAAATTGAAATCAAAATGACAGTAAAGTACCACTTCATACCCACCAAGAGGACTATCATTTTTAAAAAATGGAAAATAACAAGTGTTGGTGAGGAGGTGGAATAATTGGAAGTTGTATACATTACAGGTGGGAATGCAAAAAGTTTCAGCTGCTCTGTGAAGAATTTTGGTAATTCCTCAAAAAGTTAAAGACAAAATTACCAAATAACTGCAATTTTAGGTGTATACTCAAAAAAAGTTTTGAGAGGCACTCACATGAGCATTTGTGCATTCATGTTCATAGTGGCACTATTCTCAATAGCCAAAAACTGGAAACAGCCCAGATTTCCATTAAAGGATGAATAAACAATTGTGCCATATGCACATAATGGAATTATTAAACCATAAAAAGGAACGAAGTACTATTACATACTTCAAAATGGAGATACATACAAGACATTATGCTAAGTGAAGAAAGCAAGACACAATAGAGCAAATATGATATGATTCCATTTAAACGAACTCTCCAGAATAGATAAGCTCAGAGTGACAAGCACTGATTTGTAGTTGCCAGAAGCTGAGAAAGAGGTGGAAGGGGAAGAATTGTTTCATAGGTAAGGTGTTTCACATTGCATAAAAATGTTTTTGAACTAGATTGAGGTGGTGGTTAAACAACATTGTGAATGTGTTAAATGCCACCGAGCTGTTCAGTTTAGAATGTTTCATTTTATGTTATATGAGTTTAACCTCAATAAATGATTTTTAGAATATGTGGAAAAAATAGATATAACCAAAGGGCAATATAAAGAATTACAAAGAGAAAAATAAAGAAATCCATAATTGCAATAATTCATAGAACATCCAGACCAAAAATCATTAAGGATGGAGGATATGAGAAAAAGGCAACAATAGCAGCAGCAATAATAAATTATCAACCAACTTGATTGAATTGACATTTAGAGAATATTACACTCCCATACTGAAGAAATCACATTAATTTCAAGTGAACATTCAGTAATATAAATCATATGCTGAGCTTAATAAATATTCTATAATTTAAATAAGCAAAGCAAATTTTCTGAAAACAACGGTATTTAGCTAAGAATCAATAATAATATCAACAAGTAAATCTCTAAATATTGCGAAATTAAACAACACAATTTTATATAACTCATGGGTACATAAATCACATGAGAAATTAGAAAATATTTCAAAGTAAATGATAATGAAAGCAGAGACTATCAAAATGCGTGAAATGCAGCCACACATTAATTACAATGAATTTTATAGCTCTAAGTGCCTATATGAGAAAATGGAAAAAAGTGTAAAACTTAATAATCTACCATATCAGTCTATAAAAGTAGCAAAAAGAGAGTAAACTAAATCCAAAATAGGAAAACAAATGTTAATATCAAAGCAAAAATAAATTGAATAGAAAATGGACAAACAATACAGCAAACAATAAATTTATAAGTAGTTTCTTTGAAAAGTTAAATTGATAAAAAGCCAAGATGACTAGACAAATAAACAAAGACAAATCTCGAATGATCAATATTAAGAACCCAAAAAGAAAATATTACTATAGATCCTACAAACAGTAGCATGATGAGAAAATATTTTTTCCAAATTTATTGGGAATAAATTTGACAATTTAAAATTAATAAATTCATTCAAAAATAACTACTACAAGTAAAAATGTAAAACCTGCATAGAACTATAAGTAATTAAATCACAATCTGAATCATTGCCATAAAGAATACTCCAGGCCTGGAAGACTTCACCCAAGAATTTTATTCATCATTTAAGAGAGATGAATAGCAATGCTACACAAGGTGTCTGGTTTTTTGTTTTGGAAATAGATGAGGAATAAATACTTTCTACTTTGTTTTATAGGTTCAGCATAATTATGACACCAAGAAGAAATTTTTAAAAATAATTACTGATGAATATCTCCCATAACATAGAGGCAACCATCTTTGACTAAATGTCAGCAAACTAAATCTAAGAATACATAACATAGAGGCTAATAAATTCTAAGCAAGTGGGGCTTTCTTCAGGATGTCAAGGTTGATGTTGCGTACAATGTAAGCAATATGATTCACTGTACAAAATAATGGTTAAAATTATACTATTTTAACCTATACATGTAGAGAAAGCATTTGACAAAATCCAATACCAATTCATAATTGTTCAAACCTTTCAGTACACTAAAAATCTAAAGAAAAATGAAAAACCTCCTCAATATTTATATATTTTGTCCACAAAAGCTACGTTAACATCATATTTAATTATGCCAAATTAGTAGACATTTTAAGTTGAAGAATGAGGAAAGTTATTCATTCGAACCACTTCCATTAAATATAGTACTATAAGTGTTATATATTAAAGCAAGTAAAGGAAATAAATTGTACAAATGTGATGAAAAAGAATTAAAGCTATTATTCTTCAAGATGACTTATTTTGTATATAAACACAAAATCTATAAAAAACTATACTAATATGACTAGACTAGCCAGATGATGGGGTGCAGGGTTATTATACTGAAATTAATTATATTTCTATGTATTATCAACAAACTGAAAAATTATATATTAGCTGCTATCTATAAAAATACCTAAAAGCATTGAAAAACCTGAAGAAAAAACCTAATAAAAGATGTGTAAGACCTCTAAATTGAAAACTACCAAATACTGGTGACAGAAATTGAAGACTTAAATAGAGATATATATCATGTTTATGGATTGGAAGATTCAATATTGTTAAGATGTCAGTTCTCTTAAGATTTTTTTATAGATATAACCCAGATGCAATTAAAACCCCACAAGGCTATTGTTGTCATTGTGGTTGAAGAAACTGACAAGCTAGAATATGGAAATGCATATTATCTACATTAGCCAAAATTATCTTGGGAAAATAAAATTGGAGGACTTAAACTGCTTGATTTTAAGACAACATAAATCTCTAGTAATAAAGACAATGTGGCACTGATGTACGATCAATGACAGAAAGTCAACAAATCACCCATAAATATTTACTTATTGATTTTTGAACAATGCAAAATCAATTACACAGGAAAAGAAAAGCCTAAATTAAAAAAAAAAAAAAAAACTTAGAAGAACCAGAATTGCATTTATGAAAAATAAGCATTGACAGCAATTACATGCTGAACACAAAAATGTAAGATGAATCATAGGTTGAAACATCTGAATAACATGAATGCTAGTATAATAAAGCTAATAAAAGAAAAATTCCAGAGAATATTTTAATTACATTGTATAAGATTTCTTAAATGGAAAACCAATAAAAGCACAGTGTCAAACAAGAAAGAGAAACCAAATTTTATTGAAATTATATTTCTTACAATCAAAAGGCAATATTTTAAAATTATAAGTAAGCTGCAATTGGAGCAAATATTCACAGAATGTTTAGTTTTTAAGAGAGCTTGTGTATATATATAGAGAGACAGCCTTTTGTTTATATTGTATATTGTTTATATTTGTATATATATGTATAGCCTTTTGTTTATATTGAGTTGTCTTCTTTTATTGTTGATTTCTACATATATGTACATATTTAAACATATGTGTATATATTTATATAGTTCTACATATATGCATATATATCTACATATATTTCTACACATATTGTAGAAATCAACAATAAAAGAAGACAACTCATTATAAACAAAACCAAGCAAGATGTTTGAATAGATACTCCACAAATGAAGACATAAAAATGGCAAATAAACACGTGAATAAGGAATATGTCATCAAATAATGAAATCACAGCCACAGTGAGATATCTTTCCACACTCAATAGAGTGGCTAAAATAAAAGAAAAAATGATAGACAATATCAAATGCTGGTGAGCTTGTGGAACAACTGGAGTTTTGTTACCTTGCTGCCAGGAGTGTAAGGTGGTTTTACCATATTGGAGGACTATTTAGTAGTTTCTGATAAAGATAAACATAGATCTACCATAACCCTATGTCCTAGCTAGTCTGCTCTTTGGCATTTCCTCAAGATATACAAAAACATGTGTGCACCTGCACGCATGTGCATGCACAAACACACTCACCCTAATAAGGAATCTTCATAAGCAGCCATAGTCATAATGGCTCCAAACTAGAAAAAACCCAAATGTCTATCACTAGGAAGTGTGTAAACATATGTAGTATATTCACATTAGACAGTTCTAGTCGGTGTTGAAAAGGAATAAATTGCTGATAATTGCAACAACATGAATAAATTAAGAAGCATTGTGCTGAGCCAAAGAAACATGACACAAAATAGCACACACAGTATAATTCCACATGTAAGAAGTTCAAGAACGATCAAAACCACCATGTGTGATGCAAAGTCAAGAAGACACCCTCAGGGATAAGAGTGCAGAGAAAGTTGACTAGAGGGAAGCACAACATGACATGATGAAAATGTTTTCAATGTTTTTGGTTGTAACTACATGCATGTATGAAATTTTCAAATATAATAGAACTGAATTATTAAGATCTGTACATTTTATTGTACATGTTATATGCAAGTAAAATATTGCCCTATCAAAAAGAAAACCACAGTGACAATACATATTAGGATGGTAGTCTGTCATAACTTACCTTGATCCTTGTTACAAAATTGGTGGGGAGGGGAGAGGATAAAGATCACATGGTCTTCTTTAATCAAACATATCAGTTAACATTTCAAATGATTGCTGTTGGCCATACAGTAGTAATAGTAAATGGCTTACTTAATTTATCATTTATTAAAACCTTACTCATGTCATGTAGAAGAAAAGAAACAGAAGCTTAAACAACTTCCCTAATATCACATAACTAGTAAATTGTGGATCCAGGATTTAAAAACCTGTCTGGTTTAGAATCCCTATGTTTTGCTACTATTCTCGTCTTCTTTCACTAAACATCTTGTTTCTAACTTGGAAAAAATATGTTTGAAATCCAATTGAAAGATGGGCAAAAGCATTTCATGGGAATATATGCTAAAATATTTGAAATTTCTCCAAAGAGTAACTCAAAGTAAGATGAAATCAGAAAAAAAAATGTAATTAAACAAAAATGAAACACAAGGCAACACTCATTAGAATAGCAAGAATTGGAAAGGTGCCAGGATGCCAAGTGATGGTGAAGATGTGGGCAGACAAGAACCCTAGCACATTGATTATGTCAAAATCCTCAGCCATTTTGGAAATTATTCTGGTGGTTCTTCATGTCATTAAGTGAGACTATGCCTTATAATTAATCTATTCTGTTCCTGAGCACATATCACAGACCAACTTTATAAGGGGACAGGTATAAAGTAGTTGATGAAGTGATTGTGTGTGTGTGTGTGTGTGTGTGTGTGTGTGTGTATGTGTGTGCTTATTGTAAGCAAAAGTTTGAGGGATAATCAACAGAGGAGTGTCTAAGTAATATGTTATAGATCCACTGGAATATATCATGGAAAAAATGAACTAGGTGTAAAACGGTGCAACATGAATATATACAAAATATAGTTTATAAGAATAAAATAAGATGTAGAATATTAAAGCATAATAACATGTATACAAGTTAAAACCCTGTATGCCAAATAATAATATCTAGAACACAAACCTTAGGCAGATTTTGAAAGAAGAAAGTGCTAAATCACTGCCTAAAAACTCCAACTGGAAGCAGTGACAGTTCCTCATCAAGGGGAGTGCTAACTACTTTGAAGTGGCATTAGAGAAATTGTTTCTCATACGTTTTCACTGTAGATTCATATTGATTCATCTCTGTAGCTGAATTATCTTTAAAAAATTTATGGTGCATTTTTATGGCAATAGCCAATCATGCATATCATTAGTGTGCATAGCAAGGAGTTTAAGACAAGAGGAGACTGATGGCTTTTCAATTATTGATGTAAATGAATTGCCAAGTGTAGCTAGTTTAAGAAATGCAATAAGGAGCAAAAGTCAAATCTCTGGTTCTGTGCACACACACATACACACACACAATCACACTAAACAAACTCATATATTTTATCTTAGCAGTTAAGCGAAGACAGCAATTGAGCTACTTAAAATTTAAGACACTCCTGGAATTTTACTTCATGAAATAAAATTTTTAAAAAGGCATTGTCATTGTCATTTAGAGGAGAGATACTCAGAATATTAAACTTAGAAGGTGCTTCAAAGTTATCAAATTCAACCCTGCCCTCAGTAGAATCCCTGCCACTGCCACTAAGCTGGCAACACAAGTCATTAATCAGACAATGGCTCTTACTAAGGGTTGGTGGCCAGTGCTGCTTACAGAATAAAAATCATTTTATGAAGAAAGCAAACCTGATATACTGAAGAAACACTACTTGTCCAATATAATGTGGTCTCATCCCTGAGTTTCTGAGTTTCACCTGCTGACTTTCTGGGTTTCCGGAGCAAGTTACTTATTCTCCTCAAACATTTTATTTCATCTTTAAAATGAAGATAAGAGTAGTATTACTCTATAGGGCTATTTGAGGGACTTAAACAACAGCATGTGTTACAAAATGTTTGGGTTCAGGTTACAGCTGCTTGACCTGCTTATGCTGACAACATTCAACTTTACTTCAGTACCATAACCACAAACTGAGTTATATCACACGCCCTAAAGCACCACAAGGAGCTCCTACTCTCAACACTCAGTTCAGCTCTCATGTCACTTGGCAACTTCTATATTTGCCTTTAACCGTTTCCATTGCTTTCAGTGCCATTCCAAAATTCAGCACTGCCCTCAAGCTGATATCCAGTCTCGTTCATTTTACATTTAGTAAATACACTCAGTTCCTAAATCAAGAAGAAACTTAGAAGATCAGAAATGACCTATCCCAACTTCTTACCTACCCATTAACAGCAAATATCTTTACAGCCTTTGCATCCCTACTGTTTTTCCTCTAGTCTTAGAGAACACTTGCTTGGTCTCAGCTAGGGATCTTACACATATTCTTTGTATTATCTCTTCCCCATATCCAAAACCAAATTTTGAGTCCAATATATTGATTCCGTTCCCCAGACTCATGTATCTGAGCATCCAGCAAGCATCGGCACTTTGATGTTGCACAGAAATCTCCTATTTAGCATGTCTTAAATAGAATCTCAATTTTCATCTCCAACAAAAACTCCTGTATTCACATAGTGAATCTACCTCGTCACTCAAACCACATAGATTTATGTAATTCTTGAGATTTCCTTTTGTGTTTACCTGGTATCCAACTGCAAAGCTGTGTCAGTTTTCCCTTTCAAACTATTTCTTGAATCCATTTGCTTATCTCCAACTTAATTGCTAACCCTTCTAATTGAGTCCATCTCTGTCATAAGAACTGAAACAGCTTCCTGGCTCGTCTTCTTGACTCCTGACTTGCTTTTCTATAGTCTAATTGCCACACCAGCTTGAGAATTACAGTTCTAAAGTATTTATCTGACAACTTTCAGAAGGTAAGTCTTTTATGATTTGGCCCTGCTTACCTCTTAAGCCACATTTCTATGCATTATCCTCTCATCCACTACACTGCTGTCAGGCTCAGCTTCATGCAGCTCCACTGTGTTGTTGTTGGTTTTGCACCATTTGTCTTCCTGTCTTCTTGACTGGCCCCTGTTACTCGTCTGCGATAGATCAGTCTCCTGGAATCTTCCTGATATTCCCGATTGTGTTGGATGTCCCTCTTTTCCATCATTCATATCATTCTGAACTATACTTTACTCTTTTCCTTCTTTCCACTGAAGTATGAATTTTTGAGGGTAAGCATCCCCAACAAGTAACTATAGATAAAACCACAGAACTTCTCAGAAAAAAGTGTGTCTAAAAGTATATGATTATACATATAAGCATACTTATATGTGGTGAAGCGTGAGTCTGGATGGAACATAGCATAGAATGGCAAAACTACTAAAGACAGAGCCCTGGGGATCACCACCCACTACTAAATCTCCTTTGTAGGAGACCAAGGCAATAAATAAGAAGGAAAAGCAAACTTTGGATACATGTGAAATTACAGGGCAACAAGAAAGCTACAAAGAAAAATAAAGATGAAGGCATAGGGCAAAGGGATTCAATGTGCTGAAGCGAGCTCACATTTGTAGAACTACATCTAATACATAAAGAGAAATATCTGGATGCAGTTAATAAGGACAAATCTGAGAAGCAAAATCAAGGACATTGAAGTTTAGTGTGATGTTTAGACTATGCAAAGTGCATTCTATTTGGATGAATTTGGTGAAGAAAGTGAATGTAAGAAACAAACAAAAGAACAAAATTGCCCATCAAGACAAAGAAAGTAACATATAATTAGTAAGATTCACAAAATATACCAAGAAAGAATTTGGCCCTTTTTACAAATCCTTTATATCAGATAAAATGGAAATAACAGTCCATAAATGTGACTATGGAAGGAATTTTTAACCTGAGTTCTACTTCTTTTCAATGACTTGAGATTTTTTGCTTCATTAATACCGTTAGATTTATTTTTGTACAGGTTAAATCACCTGTTGTTAGAATGTGGTTCTGGGTCACTACACAGTGAATTTTAATAAATTAAACCTGCTCTCCTTCTCAAAAACAACACATGGGTCAACAACTATGGTTAAGTTGTCTATATTAATAAGTGGTTATCTCCAGGATAATTATAGTTTCCACTAAATGATTTGTATACATGGGAAATGTCTTTAAATAGTTTCAAAGTTATTTATATCCTCCCCTTTGATATGTCCTGTATACTCAGATATTTGTGGATGTACTCCCAGGGGTTCTAACTTCAATTTACTACCCTGAGTTACATTTTTTTTCTCCAATAAAGAAGCAGGATAATAGCAAGCTATTTAAGAACATAGTTGGTGGAGCAAACTCTCTGGGTTGGAATCCCAGTTCTGTATCTAGATCTTTTACCTTTAACATATTCTTATTCCTTCTATCACTTCGTTGCTTATTTGTAAACTGCAGACAATAATACTACCTATTCATTAGAGTTATTCCAAAAGTTAAATAAGTTAATATATTTATAATGGGTTATAAAAAGAAAATGTTTTGTAAAGTTCTTAGAACAGGGTCTTGTATTAGTCTATTTTCACACTGTTATAAAGACATACCCAATACTGGGTAATGTATAAAGAAAAGAAGTTTAATTGACTCACAGTTCTACAGGGCTGGGAGGGCCTCATGAAACTTACAATCATGGTAGAAGGGGAAGAGACACATCTTGCATGGTGGCAGGAGCAAGAGAGAGGTGTGAGAAGCAAATAGAGAACAGCCCCTTATAGAACTATCAGATCTTGTGAGCGCTTACTCAATATCACAAGAACAGCGATGGGGGAAGCCTTCTTCATGATCCAATCACCTCCGATCCCTAGATATATGGGAATTATGGGGACTGAAATTCAAGATGAGATTTGGGTGGAGACACAAAGCCTAACTATATCAGGTCTGGTACAGAACAAGCACTTAATAATTTAACTTTTACAGTCTCAATCAGTCTAGTCCTCTCTATTACACTGAGCAAAATTGCTTGTATTTTGTCTTGTAGCTATTTTTTTAATCACAAGCAGGTACTTAAGCAGTGAAAAGGAAGGTAAAACAGTAAACAGGAAATACAGAAGGAAAAGAAAAAATATAAACTATAACATACAACATATACAATACAGTACTATAGTATTACTGCTTATTATGTGCTTCAAACTAGATAAAACATAGCCTTGCAACTCAGATATTTGTTATTTCAAATTCCAAATTTCTATTGCTGATGAAGACAAATTATTATTTTAGTTGACAATTTGGTAGACATGACTTTTTTAAGGAAAAATGGAATGGAAAAACTCTGATTAGCTCTGAGAGAAAGTATTCAGTTGCAATGAGAAGGAGATCTTCACTGCAGCCTGGGTCACATCCTTTGAGCTTTTTGAAATACCATGTCCTCCAGAATTTGACCATCTAAAGCTAGTGACAAGCCTAGATGGTATTCACACATTCTCCTTCATCTAGCTCATAATGTGGTGCATGTCTACTTATTTTTCAGATGTATTTGAATGCTTATAAATTACCAGACACCTGCTAGATGCTGGAGATACAAAGATAAACAACAGGCCAGGTACTGTGGCTCACATCTATAATCCCAGAACTTTGGGGGGCTGAGGCTGAAGGATCACTTGAAGTCAGGAGTTTGAGATAAGCCTGGCCAACATAGTGAAAACCCATCTCTACTAAAAATACAAAAAAAAAAAAAATCAATCAGGCATGGTGGCTGGTGCCTGTAATCCCAGCTACTCAGGAGGCGGAAGCAAAAGAATCTCTTAAATCTGGGAGGTAGAAGTTGCAGTGAGCTGAGATTTTGCTATTGCACCATATATATATATATATATATATATATATATGGTGTAGTGTATATATATATATATATCTTATATATATATATCTTGTGTGTGTGTGTGTATATACATATATATATATACAAGAAGCAAGTGTCTTTGCTCTCATTTTTGTTTCCAGTCACTGGATAATAGGTCAAAGAGCTAGTTACAGAGCTGTAATGTGTAAAAGTATAAAGCCAAAAGTAGTGCCATGGAAAAGAATTGATGAGGAAAAGGAGTTTTTATGAAACGCTTTGAGAGTACATGAAGTAAATGATTGAATTTATTGTGTGAGGGGTGACAAGAAGAAAGGGAAGTGTGTTAATATGAGACTTCACCAGGTGAGTGATATCAGCAACCAAAACCATTTGGCTATATGAGGGGCATACAGAGAGTGAGGTCTAAAGTTCAGTAGAGACCAAGTGATGGTAAACAGAGGCCCAGTTCCAGCCTGGTTGTAAGTGGCTTCATTCATGACACTGAGAAAGATATACTTGGTCCTGTAATCAATGAGAAGAGAAAAACTATCAAGAATTTCAATCATATGGTACATTTTCATTTTAGAAAATCTCTGTGAAAGGAGGCAAATAAATAAATCAGGATACACTAAGAGAGGAAGGAAGTTTTGGGGCCAAAGAAAACACACCCTTCACTCTTTGAAGCCTCACTGAAAATCAACTGACAAAAGGCAGGTTAATAGGGGAAAAGGCATAACAAATTAATTTTCACATGCATAGCACTGGTCGGGGTGAGAAGATCACAAGAGAATGATTACCCAAAACTCAATGGGGTACAGATGTTTTTATACCCTTCCTCATAAGGCAAGGGGAGATGGAGAAAATATGGCAATTTGAAAGACAGTAAGTGAATGGACTCAGAGAATATACAGTGGTCTAGATCAAAGTCTCTTGAGTCTGCAGAGCAGATAATGGCTGGTAAATGATTCTCCTGAAATACTGAATGAGACTGCAAGACTGGTTGGTGACAAAATACTGTGCAACTGAATTTACAGACTTCAGTCTTCCTTCTCGTGATATGGGGTAAGTTAGTGAAAACTCAGGGAAGAGACCAGAGATCATTGTTCTCTTCTTCAGAAGATCTGGACTTTAGGCAGACAAGGGAATTTCAGTATTTCGTTGTGTTCTTTGAGAGAGACAGAGAATTGAGAGTCTGGAGAGGTGCAGGAAAGGTCAGAGAGAGCTTGAGGCTGCTTCTTTAGTCTGGCATATCCAAGTGCCATATTTTGGGGTATCAGTTGCAAAGCCCCAAAGAGGGCCTAAACCAGAACATGGCCAGTGGGAACAGTAAAAAGCTGGAGTTGACTGGGTAGCTCTGTAACTTGCATGAGCCACTATGACTCAGTAGTCAATTACGTGGAAAAATGAAACACAAGGAAAAGACCAGGATAACCCAGTGATTTCCAGGTGAATGATTAGCACGTGTTTTAGTCAAGACATAAAAGCAACAGGCTTGTTAGAAAAGATGATGATTTTGTTTTTGACCGTGGAGTACATGAAGGGGCTTTGAGACCTCCAAGGTCAGATGTTCACGGGTTGTGGAAATAAGGTTCTGGAATACAGGGAGAATTCTGAGCTCAACCTACAGATTCACAACATAGGCTGTAGGTAGTATA
The DNA here is from genome assembly GCF_009761245.1 of Sapajus apella. Classification (NCBI taxonomy): domain Eukaryota; kingdom Metazoa; phylum Chordata; class Mammalia; order Primates; family Cebidae; genus Sapajus; species Sapajus apella. Next base: position 3,833,882 of record NW_022436971.1, on the reverse strand, counting down.
TAAAGCCAGATGAATATAGGAAAATAAGAAAAGGGAATAAGGGCTTATGAAATCTAAAATTTAATATATAAAAATAAAATACAAACAGAGGGTAAGGAGATTGTAAACAAGTGGCCACAGAGAGAAACGGCATCCCTGACTCAAAAGCTCCGAGAGCCATGTAAAGATAGACTAGGCCTTATGATGGTATCACATCCTCTAGAGAGGTCAAGTAAGATGAAGTTTGAGAAGTCATTAGATAGAACATTTAATATGTCAGTTTCACTGAATCAATGGGTGATATGTTTAGATGTAAACTGGAGATTAAAAAATGAAGACAAGAACTTTACATTCAAGGTTTAGCTAATGCAAGGAAAAAGAGGAGTGTTGAGAATGAAGAAATAAACTCATATGTGAAGGTGTGCTATAACTTATAAACATACTGCATAAATATAATTTTTACTGGAAAGGGGTCCCTATCAAGACCCCAAGAAAGGGTTCTCAGATCTCATACAAGAAAGAATTTGAGGCAAATTTATAAAGTGAATGCAACTTTATTAAGATAGTAAAGGAATAAAGAATGGCTACTCCATAGTCAGAGAAGGGGCTTGAGCTGCCTAAAAAGACTTATAGTCATTTCTTGATTATATGCTAAACAAGGGGTGGATTTTCCATGAGTTTTCTGGGAAAGGGGTGGGCAACTCCCAGAACTGAGGGTTTCTCTCCTTTTTAGACCATACAGGGTAACTTCTGGACATTGCCATGGCATCCATAAATTGTCATGGCACTGGTGCGAGTGTCTTTTAACAAGCTAATGCCCTATAAATAGCATATAAAGAGCAGTGAGGAAGACCAGAGGTCACTCTCATCACCATCCTGGTTTTAGTAGGTTTTGACCAACTTCATTTCTGCAGGCTGTTTTATCAGCAAGGTCTTTATGCCTGTATCTTGTGCTGACCTCCTACCTCATCCTGTGACTAAGAATGTCTAACCTCCTGGGAATGCAGCCCAGTAGGTCTCAGCCTTATTTTACCCAGACCCTATTCAAGATGGAGTTGCTCTAGTTCAAATGTCTCTGACATGACTGACTGTGAAATAGAATGTTCTTAGGATTCAGCCAACTTTACAGAGGCCCACTCAACCACTGCATATGATACCTGGTAGCAGATTCCAAAAAGCCTGTCTTATATTTAACTTTATGTATAGTCTCTTTTAGGACAGTGAACAAGATATGGAAAAATAATCTGGGCTCTAAGTTTTCAAATTTACTTTCATTTCTAACTTCTCCATAAGGTTTTCCCTGAGTATGTAAGTCTTTATAGAGCCAGACCACCTAGCTCTAGAATTTAGAACCGCCCCTCACCTCCAATCCAACCTTCCCACTTCCGTCATTGTTCTCCATTGGTTAAAAGTCCCTAAGAAAGTTTCTAGCTTCTTTTGTTTTCCACATAGGCTCAAGCTTAATGAAGACTGCATGTCTTGTCTAAAATCTAAAGTTTGTTTCCTGTTGAAAATAAAGGGAACAGAAAACAAGCAACGCTAAGTGCTAGCAAGTCCCTGGAGACATGCAGTTCCCTTGTTCTTTAAAAGCTCTCAGCAGTCTTCGTGGAATTACCAGGGTTCATTCTAGAGACAAATAAAAAGCATAGTTCTGTAGTGACAATTCCATTCACCTTTAAAGAAAAAAAAAATCAAGGAAACAATTACTTAAAAGCCTAAATGTTTGGTTTCAGGCAATATTTTACTTAACATTCCCTTCCAATCAACCTTGAAAACCTATTTTAGCTTTCAAAACATAAGAGTTAACGATATCAAAGCTAGCAACCCTCACCTGAAGCATAGTCTAATCATTGAAAACATGGTCTTAGAATACTGAGTTTTTCTGTGATTTATGCTAAAGAGAAAAAATCAATTTCATTGAGATTTTCATTTGCATTGTTTGAAAATCCTGTTTGGGTCCTAAACAAACTGATTTCTTATGAAATATATTCATTTTTATATTAAAAAAGAATAGGAATGGATTTTATGTAATTTAGAGACAAACATATTTGTTACTAAAGCTTGTGTGGCATTCTGTCCCCAAATTGACCCATACACTGCCAATACCTCCCTGTAGTTTCCAGAGATAATTTTCATCCCTCATCCCCATCCTCTTCAGACAAACTGAACATCAGCTTTGTGGAGTGTGTACAAAACTATCCTCAGCATAAAATGTGCATATGGCTCCAGAGTTTTGTTAATATATTTTTCTTCTGTACTTTCTCTCTTGTCCTCATTGGTCTTTATGGCTTACACACTGAAAATGTGTGTAAAATACATCATGCTAACTCCAAATCCCTCAACTTCTTCCTTTCCGAATAGTTTTATTTAGGACTCAATCATTTACAGGTACGACCATTTCTAAGTGTTTTAGTGTTTGGTCCATTATTGGCAAATGTATTTTGCTGCTTAAATGACTATTGGAATTTCATTGGTCTTTTTTTTTTTTAAATAAATGTTTTATTTTGAACACTATTAGATCTACAGGAAATATTATTTAGATTATACAGGGAGTTTCCATATAGCCTGCATCCAGTTTCCATTATTGTTAACACCTTACATTTAGTATGGTACATTTGTCAAAAGTACCAGATTGATGCATTATAATTAACTACAGTATGTAATTTGTTCACATTTCTAAACTTTTTACCTAATGTCTTTTTTCATTCCAGATCCTATGTTGATATTATATTACATTTATTCATCATATCTCCGTAAGGTCTTCTTGACTCAGACTTTCCTTGTGTTTGATGACCTTGACAGTTTTGACGAGGAGAGATCAAACATTTTGGTGAAATGTCCTTCCTTTGGATTCGTGTGATAATCTACTCATGATTAGACTGCAGCTACACAGTTTTTGTAGGAAGATCACAGAGATAAAGTGTCATTCTTATCACTTTATATTAAGGGTACATACTATCAAGATGATTTACCAAGGTTAGGTGATGTAAACCTAGATTACCTGGCTGAGGTATTATTTGTCAGGATTCTCCCTCTTTCCATACTGTACACTTTGAAAAGAAATCACTATGCTAAACTCATTCTTAGAGTGTCGAGTTACATTCTACATCATTAAGGGAAGAATATCTAAACAAATAATTTGGATGTTTTTGGAGGAGATGTATGTCTTTGCACCTATTTGTTAATTTATTTCATTATTGATTTATATGAGAATGGGTGCAAATGACATGAACAGACATTTCTCAAAAGAAAATATACAAATGTACAAAAAAGTTATATTTAAAAAATCAACATCACTAATTATCAGGGTTAAATGCAAATTAAATCACAATGAGATACCATCTTATCCCAGTCAAAATGGCCATCATGTAAGTGTCAAAAAAAAAAATTTTTTTTGGAGTGGATACAGTGAAAATGTAACACCTGCACCCTGTTTGTGGCAATGTAAGTTAGTACAACCCTTATTGCAAACAGATGGAGGCTTCTCAAATATTTTAAAGTAGATCTACCAATCTAACCAGTAATTCTACTATTAGCTATCTACCCAAAGGAGAAGACATTATTATATTAAAAAGACACCTGTACCCATATGTTTATTACAGAACAATTCACAATTGCAGAGATATCAAATCAACCTAAGCACCCATCAACAAATGAGTGGATAAAGAAAATGTGGTATATATATATATGTACACACACACACACACACACACACACACACACACACGTATCCTAAGCAAAATAACTTGGTAACAGAAAACCAAATACTATATGTTCTCACTTATACTAAGCTATGGGTATGCAAAGGCTTACAGAGAGTGGTATAATGGACACTGGAGACTCAGAAGTGGGAATGGTAGAAGAGGGATTAGGGATAAAAAATTACATGGTGAGTAAAATGCACACTATTGAGAGGATAGGTATTCTAAAAGCACAGACTTGATGACTATAACATTTATCTGTTTAACCAGAAATTACTTGTATCCCTAAAGCTATTAAAATTAAAAAAAAAAAAGTCTATGGTTAATTATCTTATACTGAAGATTATTAGTAAATGCTTCTGTTTAGTTACTATTTTTTTCCAGCTTTGGCCATGAAGAGCTTTTTTAGTTGGTTCCTATGTCCCTTTTATATACACCTATTACTTTCAATTTTGCTTTGATTTTTTTGTTTCTTCATGTTTTAAGAACTTCCTCACTTTCTGGCATTATAAGATAATAGGGTTCTCTATATACATATACACACATACGTTTGTATATATGTATGTGTGTGTATATTCTAGGAATGAGACAAAATACAAGTACATGCATATATGCACGTGTGTGTGTGTGTGTGTGTGTGTGTGTGTGTGTGGTCTCATTCCTAGAATCAGCTATTGCTCTAAGAATCCACTTGGAGCACTTGTTCCTTTTACTGGAAAATCATTTCAGAAACCAAGATCTGGGCACTTAGTATGCTCATGGCTCTTGAGGTGTTGGTTGCTTCTAAACGCCATCAGTTGAGAGAACAAAAACATGTGTATGTGTATACTAATGTTTGCATTTGCACATATGTATGAATACTCCTATAGGTCTGGCGTAGTGGCTTATACCTGTAATCCTAGCACTTTGGGAAGCTGAAGTGGGAAGATTGCTTCAGGCCAGGAGCTTAAGACCAGCTTGGGCAACATAGTGAGATCCTGTCTCTAGACTGTTTTTTAATTAGCCAGGTGTGGTGATGTGTGCCTACAATCCTACTCAGGAGGCTAAAATGAGAGGAACACTTGAACCCAGGAGGCTGAGGCTGCAGTGAGCTATGATTGTGCCACTGTACTCCAGCCTGGGCAACAGAGAAAGACCCTGTCTTTAAAACATAAAATAAAGAAATTTATTTACTAAACTTTAATTTATGCAGATGTGTCCAACTCTGTCCTTTTATCTTCTCCGCCATTGTGATAGAGCATAAAAGCCCTCTCCAAGTTCAAGGCCTTGCTCTTGAACTTCCCAGCCTACACAAATGTGCTAAATAAACCCCATTTCTGTGTAAATTAGCCAGTCTCAGGTATTCCATTTTTTTTTTTTTTTTTTTTTTTTTTTTGAGACGGAGTTTCACTCATGTTACCCAGGCTGGAGTGCAATGGCGCGATCTCGGCTCACCGCAACCTCCGCCTCCTGGGTTCAGGCAATTCTCCTGCCTCAGCCTCCTGAGTCGCTGGGATTACAGGCACGCACCACCATGCCCAGCTAACAGGTATTCTATTTTAACAACACAAAACAGATGAACACAACAGTTTAATAGCTTCTTTGACATTCAGCGTTCTGTTCTGGGACACCCTAACTGTATAAACAGTTTTTTCAATTTGCATATAGTAAGGCTCATTTTTTTTTTTCTTATGGAAAGTTCTGTGAACTGAGAAATGCTTAATGGCATGTAGCCAACATTACAGTATTATACAGAATAGTGTCACTGCCCTAAAAAATGTCCTGTGCTTCACCAATTCAACCCTCCAGTGCATCCTTCTCAGCCCCTACAATCACTGATTTTGCAACTGCATTATAGTTTTGCAATTTCCAGACTGTCACATAAACGGAATTATACAATACATAAATTTTCTGACTGGCTACTTCACTTAACAGTATGAATTTAGTACCCATTTATGTATTATGACTTGATACCTCATTCATTTTTATCATGGAATAATATTTCATTGAATGGATATACCATCATCTGTTTATCCATTTGCCTATTGAAGAGAGTATCTGTAGTTTCTGGTTTGGAGAATTTATGAATAAACTGCTATAAACACTTCCATACCGGTTTTTGTGAGAACATAAGTTTCCAATTCATGGGCAAATGCTTAAAATTAGAATTGCTAAATCCTATGGTGGGACTATGTTTAGCTTTGTAAGAAACCGTGAAAGTGTGTTTCAAAGAGCTTTCTTATTTTAAATTTCTACTGGCAATCGGGGTTCCTGTTGATCTGCACCCTTGCCAACAATTGCTAATGTTACCTAATTAGTGTGTTTCTTCTTGGTTTATTTGATTGGTTTTTATTTATTCTAATAAATATGCAATAGGAATCCCATTGTTGTTTTAATTTAAATTTTAAAACGAGAAATTCAGCATCTTTTCTTAAGTCTACATGCTGTCTGAATGCCTTCTTTGGTAAGGTATTTGTCCAGATGATTCACCCATTGTTTTACTAGCTGTTTATTTTTCAACTCTTAAAACTAAGAGTTGAAGATAAAACAAACAACTTAAAAATAAAATGAAAATGAAATAAACAACTTAAATGACTAATAATTAAAAAATGAAACTAAGAGTGTTAGTTCTTTGTACATATTAGACTCAAGCCCTTTATCAGGTTTATGTTTTGGGAATATTTTCTACCAGTTTGTGGCTTGGCTTTTTATTCTTTTAACAGCACCATTTACAGAAGAAAAGTTTTAAATTTTAATAACGTCCAACTTACTGATTTTTATAGTCATGCTTTTGATGTTGTATCAAAAAAATTAGTAGACCCACATTCATGTACATTTTATTATATAGTTTATCCTAGAAATTTTATAGATTTTCACTTTATATTTAGGCTCATGATCTATTTTAATTTTTGAGAAAGATGTACAGTCTGAGACTTCCTGCCTTCCTTCTTCCCTCTCTTCTTCCCTCTCTCCCTTCCTTCCCTCCCTCCCTCCCTACTCCCATTCTTCTTCCTTTCAACATTTAATTGTTCCAGTACCCTGTTGAAAAAAACTATTCTTTCTCCAGGAAATTATCTTTGCCCCAAATTCAAAGATCACTTCTATATCTATTTAAGTCTATTTCTATTCTGTTTCATAAATATAGTTACCTAGTTTTTCCTGAATCCTACACAGTCTTGATTACTGTTTCTTTAGAGTAAGCTTTGAAGTCTCTTGGTGTGATTCCTGCAACATTTTGGTACTGTTCCAATATTGTTGACTATTCTAGGTCTTCAGCCTTTCTATGTAAAATTTATTTATTTAACATAGAATCATGTTCTGTTACCTAGGCTGGAGTACAAGGGCTCAGTCTTGGCTCACTACAGTCTCAATTTCCTGGGCTCAAGCAATCCTCCACTTCAGCATCCTGAGAAGCTAGTACCACAGGTTTTCACCATCAAGCCTGTTGGGACTTATTTATTTATTTTATAAATAAATAAATAAATATATGTATATATATATATATACATATATATATATATATATATATATATATATGTATAAAGCTGTTTTAGGCTTTGGGGTACATGTGAACAACATGCAAGATTGTTGCATAGGTACATACATGACTTATATCTCACATTTCTCCCCATGTTATCCCTCCTCAACTCTCCACCCCGCTCCCCCCACTGTCCCTCCCCTAGTTCCCCACCACAGACCCCAGTGTGTGATGCTCCCCTCCTGGGGCTTTTTGATTTTTTACAAAGATGGGGTATCACTATGTTGCCCAGGGTGGTGGAAAACTCCCGGGATCAAGCAATCCTCCCATCCTGGCCTCCCAAAATGCTCCATGTAAACCTCCAAATCAGTTTGTTAACTAACAAAATAGCTGACTAGGATTTTCATTGTGATTGCTCTGAATCTATAGATCAAGTTGACAAGAATTGACATCCTAACAATATTGAATCTCTCAGTCCAAACATGGATCATATTTCCATTTGTTTAGATATTATTTATTTTTTCAGAGTACTATGGTATATAACTCAGTATATATTTCGTTAGAATTATACATAAGCATTTCTTTCTTTTCACTTTGATTGTTATAAATAGTATGTCTTATTTTAAATTTCAATCACCATTGCTGGCATATATGAAAGCAATTGACTTTTATATATTAAACTCATGTTCTGTGATCTTGCTAGACTCACTTATTACTTCCAGAATTATTTTGGTCTTTTCTTTTGTATTTTCTACATAGACAGCCATGTCATCTGCGAACATAAAAACTTATGTTTCTTCCCTGACAATCTGTATACATTTTATTTCCTTTCCTTGTCTTATTGAACTATCTAGGATTCAATTCAATTGAATTCTAGTACAATTTAATTTATTGCACTCCCAAGGATACTAAAATGATGAATAGGAGTGGCAAAAAATAATATCCTTTCCTTCTCTCAATATGAGGGGAAATTGTCCAGTTTTTTTTAACTGTGAAGTATGATGTTGGCTGTAGGTTCTTTGCAGATGTCCTTTTTCAATTAGAGGATGTTCCTCTATAATGCAAGTTGAGAATTTTATCACAAATGACTGTTGTATTTTGTCAAATGGTTTTTCTGTATCTATTGATAAGACATGTAATTTTTCTTTTTCAGCCTGCTGATGTGATAAATTACATTGTTTGACTTTTAACAAAGTCTAAAGTTGGTTCTCTGAAATGACCAATAAAATGATAAACTTCTAGCCAAGCTAAAAGCAAACAAGCAGGAGAGAAGAGATACAATTAACAATATAAGATGTGAAAAGGGACATTACTACTCATATCCTGGACATTTAAATGATAAAAGAATACTTTGAAAAATACTATGCCTACAAATATGATAACTTAGATGAAATAGGCCAATTTCTTGAAAGATGCAAACTATCAAAACTCATATAAAGGGACAAAATGATATGGTTTGGAATTGTGTCCTTTCACCAAATCTCATGTGACACTGTAATCCCCAGTGTCGGAAGAAGGGCCTGGTGAGAGGTGATTGAATCATGGAGGCAGATATCCCCTTGCTTTCTGTTAATAGTAAGTTCTCATGAGATCTGGTTGTTTAACAGTGTGTAGAACCTCCCCCTTTTCTCTTCCTGCTGCTCCAGTCAAGTTAGACGAGCTGCTTCCCCTTTGCCTTCTGCCATGATTGTAAGTGTCCTGAGGCCTCTCCTGCCATGCTGCCTGTACAACCTGTGGATCCATGAATCAACTAAACCTCTTTTCTTTATAAATCACCCAGTCTCAGGTATTTCTTTATAGCAGTGCAAGAGTGGAGTAATACATATACATACACACTCACACAAATGTAAGAAATTAAATCAAACATCAATGGCTCGTGAGACCAACATTACCCTATACCAAAGCTAGACACAAAATTACAATAAAGCAAAACTATAAACTGATGCTTTTCATTAATGTATGTGAAAGTACTCTCTACAAAATATTACTGAACCATACCCAAAAATATATTTTAAATTACACGTTATGATCAAGTGGAGTCTATCTTAGTAAAACAGACAGAACTGGTTGAATATTTGAGAGTATGATGAGATCTAATTGTTTTAAATTATAAAATCTATGTCATCTCTTTGCCTGGAGATACTAAAAATGTTGCCTTTATCATTGAAAGCTAAATATTTTACAAAGATATATAAAACAGCAACAACCAAGCAGCATATTTAAGAAACTTACAGTAAAAAGGGTAAATCTTGGCTACTGGATTTAGGGATAGGATAACAGTGGCTTATAAGTCTTTTAAGTATGTTATATTGTTAAGTAAATTCAGAGTAAGATGTAACATTTTATTTACTTATAAAAAATAAGATTTATGATAACTAGAGAGACTATAAGTGGATGTTAGAGACATTTTGAGATTAGTGGTGGTATTTTAGTTTTCTGAGTTCAATGGGATTGGTTCTCTGATGTTTAATTTAGTAAAATAAGAAAGAGGAATTGCTAGTTCAGAAATATTTGATTTTCACATTTATATTACATAGTTGGCCCACCTTGTGTAATTTTGAATTATAGGTGATCTCTCTTTAGATAATGTCCTTCCCTCAACGAAGTACGGAAACGGAGACAATAAGCTGTCGTCTACCAGAATTGGAGTTTCAAGAATTTTCTTAGAAGCTCTATTGGACAATAAAAACATACAATGCTATCTGCCAAATTAAAAAATTAAAACAGAAGCTATGTGCCCGTACATCAGTGAGTAGATAAAGTCATTGCTGAACTGTCCAAATCAGTAAAACATTTTAAAAAGTCATCAGTAGTTTGGATCAGAGCATTTAAATGTTTGATATGAGACTTGGAAGCAATAGTAGAGGACTTCATACATCCCGAGGGAATAACTGTCCAGGTAAGCTGCTGACTTTTCTTCCAAGTGAAAACAAATAGGCATACTTATACTTATTAATGGGAACCTTAATAAAAGCTGAGCATACAATTTATTATAGCAAAGAATTTGTGGACAGGTGCTGTGGCTCATGCCTGTTATCCCAGCACTTTGGGAGGCCAAGGCGAACAGATCACAAAGTCAGGAGGTCAAGACCATCCTGGCCAACAGAGTGAAACCCTGTCAAGGCTAAAAAATATAAAAAATGAGCCTGGCGTGGCAGTGTGCACCTATGGTTCCAGCTATTTGGGAGGCTGAGGCAGGAGGATTGTTTGAACCCGAAAGGCAGAGGCTGCAGTGAACTGAGATGGTGCCACTGCACTCCAGCCTGGGTGACAGAGAGAGACTCCATCTAAAACTGAATTTGTATTCATATGGAACCAACATGCTATGTTTAGGTTTGGAGTAATGATTGTTAATTTGCTAATTGTTCTGTATATCTGACAAAGCTATATTCTTGAATATTAGATTATATATATATATATAAGCTTAACATATTACAGGCGCTGGTATAAGATATATATATATATATATATTTTTTTTTTCCTATATAATTTTTTCCTGGCTACTGTTTTCTGAAGACCTTCCTTGGCTTCAGTTTTTAAAAGGTATTGAAAAATTTTAACTAGCAGTTTAAAAATATTAAATTGGACACTTAAGGGCTCTACTCCAATTATTCTACCCAAGTCCTGGAAATTTTTGCTCGTAGGGATTCTGAGACCATAGCTAATTCTTTGGTTATTTCTTGAATTACATATAGTGTAAGTCTACTGACTTCCAGATTAGCTGTAATGTGAACATATGTTGAAAAATTTTCTGAGACTTCTAAAAATACTTATTATTCTGTATATTTTATCGGGTAGTTCCATTTGCAAAGTAGTTCTTTACCTATTAAATTTGTAAGGATTTTATCAAAAAGAAACTTTTCTCCTGTAATAGTCCCCAAGTAAAAGTCTCAGGTTGAGACATGGAAAACTGCTTAGGATGGTTAGAATTCTCTAGACTTGAGTGAATTTAGCAATTACAAGGATATGATTTTATGTTAATAGGATTGATGGTAGGTACAGTTAATATCCATGTAAAGTAAGAAAGCTGTGTTGGAGCCTCATCAAATGTATATGTCCATCTTTTCTTTATGAAATACTCTTATAATTGGGAACAGACACAAAAAGGAAAAACATTTTAGAGTTAAAACAAAGATTACATGAAAGTAAAGAAAACAGAAAAATACTCATTGCAAGAAAATTCATCCTCACAACACATCTCCAAATCAATATGTTTAATTATATTTTAAGTATAATTGTATGATGATTTATATGCATGTCTTAGAGTATTGAATTTGTTCTAGAAAACTAACAGTTTCGTTTATGTGTTTAATTAAGTGATATACTAGTCAAAAGCAATCTGAAAAATGAAACTATGAAAACAATTTGACTAACAATGGCATAAAAAGGCATACATATTTAGGAATAAATTTAATGAAATATAATAATTATATGTTAAAAACTATAAAATAGTGCTGAGAGGAACTATTGAAGATGTAAATAAACAGATGGACTGTCTATTTTCATGAATTGTAGAAACTACTATAATGAAAACAGTAATCTTATCCAAATTGTTTATAGATTTCATTAAATTCCTATCTAAATCATAGCAGTATATTCTGCAGTAATTGACAGGCTAATCTTAAAATGTACACAGAAACTCAAGGGACCCAGAGTATTAAAAAAAATTTTAAAAAGAAGAAAAATGGTAGATGACTTATACTACATGGTTATAATACTCTAAATTTATAGTAATTAGTATGATATTAGCATGTAGATGGACACATAGATCAATTAAACTGAATTGATAGTCTACAAATAAACTCTGAAATTTATGGTCAGTCAATTATTAACAAAGATAGCAAGATAATTTAATAGGAAAGAATGGTTTTTCAGCAAGTTGTGCTGAAACATATGGATACCCACATGAAAAAACAAAAACAACAACAAAAAATATATATATCTTACCTTCTGCTGTATATGAATTATTAACTCAAGGTAGCTCATAGTTCTAAATATAAGCACTAAAACTGCAAACTTTTAAAAAGAAAAAATAGAAGAAAATAATCTTAAATTTGAATTAGACGAAGAGTTCAGATACAACAGCAAAAGTATAAACCATGAAATAATAAAAAAATTATAAATTGGACTTCATTAAAATACAGATAAAATTGTACTTTAAGTAGGAGAGACAGAGCAAGATGATATAATAGAAGATTCCACTGGCTGTCCCTCCCGCTGCCCTGCAAGGATAGCGATTTAACAACTGAAAAATCACCTTCAGAAGACCCAAAAACCAAGTGAGCGCTCACAGTACCTGGTTTTAACTTGCTATCACTGAAAGGGATATGGAAAAGTTAGGAAAAACAGTGTTGAAGTACCAACACAACCCTTTTCCATATCCCCCAGTAGCCATAGCATGGTGTGGAGAGCATTTTTGTGCACTGGGGAGAAGGAGACTGCAGCAATCGTGAGACATTAAAGTCATTGCTGCCCTATTATAGTAGAAAACAAAATCTGACCAAAACCATAAAATGCCTGCCCATGGAGGGAGCATTTAAACCAACCCCAGCAAGAGGGGAATATCCAGTCCCAGCAGTCCGAACCTGAGCTCCGCCAGGCCTCAGCTTTGCAAGACAAATTGTCCTGGGGCCCTACATAAATTTGAAAGGCAGTCTCAGCCTCTAAGACTGCAAATCCTAGGTTAGTCCTAGTGCTGAACTGAGCTCATAGACAGTGGACTGGTGGGCACATGACATACTGAGAGAGCAGCTGGGGTGTCTAAGGCAGTGCTGTCATCACTCCTCCCCTAACCCCAGGCTGCACAGCTTACGGCTCCAAAAAAAGACCCTCCCTTTGCTTGAGGAGAGGAAAAGTAGGGTGCACTTGGTCTTGCATTTTGGGTACCAGCTCAGCAAAAGAGGGATAGGGCAGCAATCAGAGTCATGAGGCCCCCTTTCCAAGCCCTAGCTGCCAGATGACATTCCTAGACACAGCGTGGGCAAGAATGCAACCCACTGCCTTGAAGAGTAAAACCAAGTCATGACAGGATTAATCACCTGCTAACTTAAGAGTCCTTGGGCCCAGAACAACCAGCATCAATACCTAGGTACCACACTGAGGGCCTTGGGTGAGCTTCTGAGACAAGCTGCCTTCAGGTGAGACAGCACATTTCTAGTTGTGGTGGCTAAGGGATGAGATTCCCTCCACTTTTCTCAAGTGGAGGGAAAAGTAAAGGGACTTTTTCTTACATGTTAGGTACCAGCTTGGCCACAGAAAGGTAGAGCACCAGACAGGCTCTTAGGGTCCCTGAATCCAGAACTTGGCTCTTGCACAGCATTTCTGAACCTGTCCTGGGCCAGAGGAGAACCCACTGCCCCAAAGTGTGAGTCCCAAGACAGGCAGCATTCAACACAAACTGACTTAAGAGTCCCTGGGCCTTAACATGAACATCAGTGGTAGTCTAGCACTCCTCATGGGCCTGTGGTGATGGTCGCCATGTGATGAGGCTCTTCCACTTTTCAAAATCAATGGAATGGGTGGGAAAGAATGTGCCTTGTGTTTTGAATGCCACCTCTAAGAACAGAATGCCAATCTCAATTATCGACCTTAAAAGAGGAAGTAGAGACTGTGATAAGGGCGGAAAGCCTATTAAACAAGAAAATAACAGAGAACTTCTAAAACCTAAAGAAAGATATCAAAGTCCAAGTACAAGAAGGTTATAGAACAGCAATCAGATTTAACCAAAAAAGGCTATCTCAAGGCATTTAATAATCAAATGACCAAAGGTCAAGGATAAAGAAGGAATTCTAAAAGCTGCAAGAGAAAAGAAACAAATAATATACAATGGTGCTCCAATACATATAGCAGCAGACTTTTTATTAGAAATCTTACAGGCCAGGAGAGAGTGGCATGACATATTTATAAGACATTGATCACCACCTGTGGAGGTCCATCCTGCAGACCCTGTCTCAGCGACGAATGACTAAATACACTCATACACACACAAAGTACAGTGATCAAGTGGACCAAGGAGGTCGCCAGCTGCTCTTAGAGGGTGACTGTGGCTAACTGACCCCTACTCCCTGTCCCTTTGCATTTATTCAGTATAGATTTAATAACAGAGATTCTAAGTCAACATGCTTGTGGATAATTAACATGGTTAAAAGAGTGGTTTCACAGAAGGAGCCCAGAGTAAACACCATTTACAGGTAATTCCCCTTCGACCTCCTCTCGAGAGGACCATCTGGCACAAAGTTTACATGAATAAACAGTTAGAGACAAAGGAATGTGGGGTAAAAAGACTTAACTGGGGAAGCTTCTATTATCCCTAATCTTCACCCTATGACCTAATGCTCTAATGTAAGGATTGTCAGAAACCCATCCCATCATTAGAATCAGTCTTCCAGAAGGTTTAAGACTACATCTTATAGCTTTCCCTAATATTTCCCCTAATATTTTGCCAACCACCCTGAGTGAATCCCAATATTTTCAGGTCACGAAGGAAAAAAAATCTTTTACCCTAGAATAGTATGTTCAGCAAAAATGTCCTTTAACCATGAAGAAGAAACAAAGACTTTCCCAGACAGTCAAAAGCTGAGGGATTTCATCAACACCAGGTCTTGGTGCTAAAGGGAGTACTTTAATCAGAAAGAAAAGGTCATTAATGAGTAATAATAAAACATTTAAAGATACAAAACTCCCTGGTAATAGTAACTACAAAGATAAAAAGAGAATATTATAACACTGTAATTGAGGTGTATAAACTATTTCTATCTTAAGTAGAAAGACTCAATCATAAACCAATGAAAAATAATAACTACAACAACTTTTCAAGATATATATGGTACAATCAGATGTCAACAGAAATAGCAAAAGTTTAAAAAGGGGGAATTGAGTTAAGGCATAGAGTCATTGTTAATTTTCTTATTGCTTATTTGTTTATGCAAATAGTGTTTTATCAGTTTAAAATAATGGGTTGTAAGACAGTATTTGCAAGTATCGTGGTAACCTCAAACCAAAAAAGGTTACAACATACACACAAAATATAAAAAGCAAGAAACTAAATCCTATCACCAGAGAAAATCACCTTCACTAAAGGAAGAAAGGAAGCAATAAAAAAAGGTATAGAAGTTCATAAAAAAATCAGAAAACAGATAACAAAATGGCAGTAGTAAGTTCTTACTTATCAATAATAACGTTGAATGTAACGGCCTAAATCCTCCAGTAAAAAGATGAACTGGCTGAATGGATAAAAACACAAGATCTGATGATCTTTCACCTACAAGAAATGCATTTTGCCTATTAAGACATACATAAACTGAAAACAAAGGGATGAAAAAAGATATTTCATGCCAATGGAAACTAAAAAAGAGGAAGAACTATACTGAGACAAAATGGATTTCAAGACAAAAAATATGAAACAACAAAGACAGTAACTATATAATGATAAAGCGATCAATTCACCAGCAAGAGTATATAAAAATATATATGCACCCAACAATGGAGCACCTCGATATATAAAACAAATATCATTAGAGCTAAAGAGAGATATAGACCACAATACAATAATAGCTGTAGACTTCAATACCCCACTTCCAGCATTGGATATATCTTATCAACAGAAAATCAACAAAGAGACATTAGAGTTAATCTGTACTATAAACCAAATGGACCTAATAGATATTTACAGAATATTTTATCTAACAGCTACAGAATACAAACCCTTTTCTTAAGCATGTAGGTCATTTTCAAGAATAGACCATATGTTAAGTTACAAAACAAGTCTTAAAACATTAAAAAATGAAATAATATTAAGCATTTTCTCTGACAAGTATATGTCAACAAATTGGAAAATCTGGAATTAATGTAAAAATCCTTAGATACAAGTGGAATTTATCCCTGGGATGCAAGGGTGATTCAACATATGCAAGTCAGTCAATGTGATACATCATATCAATAGAATGAGGGAAAAAAATTACATAATCATGGTGAGAAAACATTTGATAAAATTTAACATCACTTTATAATAAAAGCCCTAAAATACTGAGTATAGAAGCAACATACCTCAATGTAATAAAAGGCATATATAAAAGACCCACAGCTAGTACCATACTGAATGGGAGAAATGAAAAGCCTTTCCTTTAAGATCTGGAACATAACGAGAATGCCCATTGTCACCACTGTTACTCAACACAGCACCAGATGTCTGCACTCAAGCAATCAGACAAGAGAAATAAATGGCATTCAAATTAAAAAGAAAGAAATCTAATTGTGCTTGTTTGTAGATGATATGGTCTTATATTTGGGAAAACCTAAAGACTCCACCGAAAAACTATTAGAACTGTTAAACAAATTCAATAAAGTTGCAGGATAATAAATCAACACACAAAAATTAGTAGCATTTCTATATACCAATGGTGAATAATCTGAACAACGTGCAAAAATCACAAGCATTCCTATACACCAATAACAGACTTAAAGAGAGCCAAATCAAGAATGAACTGCCATTCACAATTGCTACAAAGAGAATAAAATACCTAGGAATACAATTAACAGCGAACATAAAGGACCTCTTCAAGGAGAACTACAAACCACTGCTCAATGAAATAAGAGAGGACACAAACAGATGGAGAAACATTCCATGTTCATGGTGAGGAAGAATCAATATTGTGAAAATAGCCATACTGCCCAAAGTAATTTACAGATTCAATGCTATCCCTATCAAGCTACCAATGGCCTTCTTCACAGAACTGGAAAAAACCACCTTAAACTTCATATGGAACCAAAAGAGAGCCCGCAGAGCCAAGTCAATTCTAAGCAAAAAGAACAAAGTGGGAGGCATCACACTACCGGAATTCAAACTATACTACAAGGCTACAGTAATCAAAATAGTGTGGTACTGGTACCAAAACAGAGATATAGACCAATGGAACAGAACAGAGGCCTTGGAGGCAACACAACATATCTACAACCATCCAATCTTTGACAAACCTGACAAAAACAAGCAATGGGGAAAGGAGTCACTGTTTAATAAACAGTGTTGGGAAAACTGGCTAGCCATGTGCAGAAAGCAGAAACTGGGCCCCTTCCTGACACCTTACACTAAAATTAACTCCAGATAGATTAAAGACTTAAACATAAGACCTAACACCATAAAAACCGTAGAAGAAAATCTAGGCAAAACCATCAGGACATAGGCGTAAGCAAGGACTTCATGACCAAAACGCCAAAAGCATTGGCAACAAAAGCCAAAATAGATAAATGGGACCTAATCAAACTCCACAGCTTCTGCATGGCAAAAGAAACAGTCATTAGAGTGAATCAGCAACCAACAGAATGGGCAAAAATATTTTGCAGTCTACCCATCTGACAAAGGGCTGATATCCAAAATTTACAAAGAACTAAAACAGATTTACAAGAAAAGTGGGCAAAGGATATGAACAGACACTTTACAAAAGAAGACATACATGAGACAAACAAACATATGAAAAAATGCTCATTATCAGTAGTCCTTAGAGAAATGCAAATCAAAACTACATTGAGATACCATCTCACACCAGTTAGAATGGCAATCATTAAAAAATCTGGAGACAACAGATGCTGGAGAGGATGTTGAGAAATAGGAACATTTTTACACGGTGGGAGTGTAAATTAGTTCAACCATTGTGGAAGACAGTGTGGCGATTCCTCACTGACCTAGAAATAGAAATTCCATTTGACCCAGCAATCCCAATACTGAGTATATATCCAAAAGATTATAAATCGTTCTACTATAAGGGCACATGCACATGAATATTCATTGCAGCACAGTTTACAATAGCAAAGACATGGAACCAACCCAAATGCCCATCAATGATAGCCTGGACAGGGAAAATGTGGCATATATACACCATGAAATAATATGCAGCCATCAAAAATGATGAGTTTGTGTCCTTTGTAGGGACGTGGATGAACCTGGAAACCATCATTCTCAGCAAACTGACACAAAAACAGAAAATCAAACACTGTATGTTCTCACTCATAGGTGGGTATTGAACAATGAGAACACATGGACACAGGGAGGAAAGCATCACACACTAGGGTCTGTTGGGGGGAAATAGGGGAGTGACAGTGGGGAGTGGGGAGTTGGGGAGAGATAGCATGGGGAGAAATGCCAGATATAGGTGATGGGGAGGAAGGCAGCAAATCACACTGCCATGTGTGTACCTATGCAGCCATCTTGCATGTTCTTCACATGTACCCCAAAACCTAAAATGCCAAAAAAAAAGTTAAATATTCACCTACATATGACCCAGCCATCCCACTCATACCACTCCTAGGTATTTACCCAAGAAAAAAGGAAATATATATCCATGAGCGTTCACAGGAGCTTTATCTGTAATAGTCAAAAACTAGAGGCCAGGCATGGTGGCTCATGCCTGTAATCTCAGCACTTCGGGAGGCTGAGGCGGGTGGATCACGAGGTCAAGATATCGAGACCATCCTAGCCAACATGGTGGAACCCTGTCTCTACTAAAAATACAAAAAAAAATTAGCTGGGCGTGGTGGCACGTGCCTGTAGTCCCAGCTACTCGGGAGGCTGAGGCAGGAAAATTGCTTGAACTCAGGAGGCGGAGGTTGCAGTGAGCCAAGGTTGTGGCACTGCACTCCAGCCTGGTGCCTGGTGACTGAGTGAGACTCTGTCTCAAAGAAAAAAAAAAAAGAAATAAAAAAACTAACCTCATTTACAATAGTCACAAATAAAATTAAATACCTAGGAATTAACCAATGAAGTGAAAGAACTCTACAATGAAAACTATAAAACACTGATAAAAGAAATTGAAGAGGAAATCAATAAATTAAAATATGTTCCATGTTCATAGGTTGGAGGAATCAATAATGTTAAAATGTCCATACTACCCAAAGCAATCTGCAGATTCATTGCAATCTCTAGCAAAATACTAATGACATTATTCACAGAAATAGAAGAAAAATCCTAAAATTTATGTAGAACCAGCAGAAGACCCAGAATAGCCCAAATATCCTAAGCAAAAAGAACAAAACTGGGAGAATCCCAATACCAGACTTCAAATTATACAGCAAAGCTATAGTAACTAAAACAGGATGATACTGGCACACAGACACATAGACCAATGGAACAGAACAGAGAACCCAGAAACAAATCCACGCACCTATAGTGAACTTATTTTCAATGAAATTGTCAAGAACATATACTGGGGAAAAGACAGTCTCTTTAATAAATGATGCAGGGGAAACTGGATATTCATGTAGAGAAGAGTGGAAAATCTCTTACCACGTATAAAAATCAAATCAAAACTGATTAAAGGCATATCTAAGACCTCAACCTATGAAACTACTGCAAGAATACATCAAGGGAACTATCCAAGACACTGTTCTGGGCAAAAATCTCTTGATTAATACCCCACAGGCACAGGCAACCAAAGCAAAAATACATATGGGATCATATCAAGGTAAAAAGCTCCTGCACAGCAAAGGGGACAATCAAAAAAGTGATGACAATCCACAGAATGGGAGAAAATATTTGCATACTGCTCATCTGACACAGAATTAACAACTATAGCATATAAGGAGCTCAAAAAACTCTATAGGGGAACAAAATCTATTAACCTGATATTAAAATGGGCAAAATATTTGAATAGAAATTTCTCAGAAGAAGAAGTACAAATGGCAAACAGGCATATGAAAAGGTGCTCATCGCTGATCATCAGAAAAAGGCAAATCAAAACTACCATAAGATACTATCTCACCCCCAGTTAAAATGACTTACATCTAAACACAGGCAATAATAAATGCTGGCAAGGTTGTGGAGAAAAGAGAAACCTTGTACACTGTGGGTAGGAATGTAAATTGATGCAATCACCATGGAGAAAAGTCTGAGGTTCTTCAGAAAGGTAAAATAGAGCTACCATATGATCCAGCAACCTCACTGCTGGGTATACACCCAAAGCAAAGATAGAGGATATCAAAGATCTATCTGCACTCCCATGTTGATTGTAGCACTGTTCACAATAGTCACAATTTGGAAGCAACCTAAGTGTTCATCAGCAGATGAATGGATCAAGAAAATGTGGTAAAGATGAATGGATAAAGAGAATGTGATAATTATACACAATGGAGTACTAATCAGTCATCTACAAGAATGAGATCCTGCCTTTTGGAACAATGGAGGGAACCGGAGGTCAGTATGCTAAGCGAAGAAAGCCAGGCACAGAAAGATAAATATCACATGTTATCACTTGTTTGTAGTATCTATAAATCAAAACAATTTTACTCATGGAGATGAAGGTTACAGGGATGGTTATCACAGGCTGGGAAGGATAATGGGAGGGTTGAGGGGAGGTGGAGATGGTTAATGACTACAAAAGAAATAGTTAAAAAGAATGAATAAGATCTAGTATTTGATAGCACATCGTCGTAACTTTGTCAGTAATAATTTAATTGTACATTTTTAAATAACTAAAAGAGTATAATTGGATTATTTATAACACAAAGGATAAATGCTTGAGGAGATGGAGACCCCATTTTTTATGATGTGATTATTATGTATTGCATGCCTGTATAAAAACATCTCAGGTAACCCATAAATATACACACCTACTATGTACCCACAAAAATTAAAACATATTAAAACAAAAAATACACTCTGACACTTAGAAAAATTAATATATGATTCATAGAGTGAGAGAAAGTATCTGCAAGTTATATATCTAATACAAGGCTGTTAACCAAAATACATAAAGAATACTTACAACTGACTAATAAGACCAACTACCTAGCTTAAAATAAGTAAAATATTTGAATAAATATTTCACTATAAGACTTATAAATTGCGAATAAGTATATGAAAAGAGTGTTTGTGGTCATTAGTCATTAGAGAAATACAACTTAAAACCACAATAAGACATACCCAATGGCTGTAATCAAATGACAGCTAATTTTACAAGTTGGTGAAGATGTGGAGAAACTACAACCAACATCATTTTGAATATATTTTTGTGGTTCTTACAAAGTTACATATAAGTACACATAAAAACCACCAATTTTACTGCTAAGAATCTAACAAGAAGGAAAACCTATATTCAACAAATATTTGTATGTAAATGTTCATAGCAGCATTATTTATTATAGACAAAACTTAAAATAGTCCAAATATCCATCCTGGAGAATGGATAAAGGAAATGTAGCATATCCATGCCATGAAATAATATTCAACAATAAAAAGAAATGAAATACAGATACAAAGAAGTTATAATATAAATGAGCCTCAAAAATATTATGCTAACTTAAATCCATACCCCACAAATGCCACAAAGCCATACACACATAAACTATATAATGTATAATTTCATTTATATAAAATATCAGGAAAGGCCAGTTATACACACAGAAGGCATGTCATCAGTAGCCTGGGGCTAAGGGCGGGGTGTGATTTGACTGCGATTGGGCTCATGGGAATTTGGATGGGGCATTATGGAAATGTTCTAAAGCTGGATTATGTTAATGGTGTTAAAACGATACATGTACTTAAAATTATTGAACTATATTCATAAAAGGGGTGGGTCAATTTCATGCTATATAAATTTTATACCCATAAAGATTTAAAATAACATCATAGTATACTTTTTTCTCTTCAATATAAATGATTTGTGGATAAGTTTCTTCTTTCTTACCTAAGAATGAAAAATGTGTCATCTCTCTTATTACAGAACAGTCTTCCCAGAATTATATCATTTTATAAATCTTTTCAAATAATAAAACTGGTTTTCTAAATTATTTCTCTTGTGTTTGCTTGGATTTTCATTTACTTGAAAATATCTATGAGTTATTAATGTGACAAAATTAACTGCCGTGTACAGTTCAGTGGTTTTTGCATATTAAAGGAGTTTTGCAGCCATCATTACAATCTAAATTTGGAACATTTTATTATTTAAAAATACATGTATCCATTATTAGTTATTTTCCAACCTCTCCCTGTCTCTTCCATGTCTAAGCAAACACAAATTTACCCTATGTCTGTATAGATTTGGCTCTTCTGTATTTTTCAAAGAAGTAGAATTATTCATTGTCATATTTTATGACTGACTTGTTTCATTTAGCTTGATGTTTTAAGGTTCTTCCATGTCACAGCATGTATCAGTGTTCCATTCCTTATTGTGAGTAATAAAATACCATTGGAAAGGTGTACCACCTTTGACTATGATAAGTGCATGCACATTTGGGTTGCCTCCACTTTTTGGCTATTATAACTAATACTGCTATGCACACTTTTATATAAATTTTTGAGTAAACTATATTTTCAGTTCTCTTGGATCTATATCTTAAAGTGAAACTGCTATATCATATAGTAACTTTATGTTTAATATTTTGAGAAACTGCCAAAACATTTACTAAAGTGGATATACTGCATTTCATTCCCATCATTAAAGTTTGAGGGTTCCAATTTCTCAAAATGTTTGCCAACATTAGGGATTTGTCTGTCCTTTTTATTGTAGTCATTTTATGAATGTGAAGTGGTATTTTATTGTGGTTTTTATTCATATTTCCTTATTGATTAATGATGTGGAGCATGTTCATATGGCTATTAGCCATTCTAAATATTTTTTTCATTTTTCTTTTTTTTTTTTTTTTTGAAATGGAGTCTCACTCTGCCACCAGGCTGGTGGTACGATCTGGGCTCACTGCAACCTCCACCTCCAAGGTTCAAGCGATTCTCCTGTCTCAACTTCCTGAGCAGTTGGGACAACCATTGTGCGCTACCACATCCAGCTAGTTTTATTTTTAGAGATGAGGTTTCACCATGTTGGCCAGGATGGTCTCGATCTCTTGATCCTGTGATCTGCCCACCTTGGCCTCCCAAAGTGCCGGGATTACAGGCATGCCACTGCTCCTGTTCCATTATTAAATCTTATTTGGAAAAATGTCTATTCATATCTTTTGCCCACTTCTTATTTGGCATCATATGTTTTTTATTGTTGAATTTAGAAGTTTCTTATGTATTCTAGATACAAGTTTGTATCAGATATATAATTTGTAAATATTTTCTCATATTTTGTTAGGTGTCTTTTCACTTTCTTTTTAAATTATTTGTTTACTTTTTAGAAACAGGGTCTTACTCATTTGCCAAGGCTGAAATGTAGTGGTGCAGTCGTAGCTCATTGCAGCCTCAGAAGCCTAGGCTCAAGCCATCCTCCCACCTTAGCCTCCTGAGTATCTAGGATTACAGATAAATGCCATTATGTCTGGTTAACTTTTAAACTTTTTTGTAGAGATGGGGGTCTCACCATATTTCCCAGGCTGTTCTCAAACTCTTGGCCTTAAGAAATCCTGCCTCAGCCTCCCAAAATGCTGGGATTACAGGTGTGAGCCACTATGCCGAGCTGCTTTATTCTGTTCTTTGAAGCACAAGATTTTCTCATTTTGATGTAATTCAATTTATCTATTTTTCCTTATCACATTTGTGTACATCTAATGTTGTATTTTTTTTTAAATGCCTAAACCAAGGTCTTGAAGATTACATCTGCATTCTTCAAACAGTTGTATTGTTTAATCTCTTACATTTAGGTCCTTGCTCCTTTTTAAGCTAATTTTCCTATATGGTGGAAGATAGATTCCAAACTCAGATTTGTGTGGATATATATAGAGCTGTCTCAGTACTATTTGTTTAAAAGATAATTGTTTCTCTCATTTAATTGCCTTGGCACTCTTGCTGAAAAATCAATTGATAATAAATGTGTGGCTTTATTTCTAGACTCTTCAATTCTATTGAATTGATCTGTATATCTATCCCTATTCTATTTCAGTATTTTAAATTTCTTTTCTTTTCTTTCTTAAAATTTACTCTGTTGACTTTCTTCTAGGTTTATTTTAAAATACAATGGTCAGCTAATTCATTTATAAATATTCATACAGTATTACAAATGCAATTAAAGCCATGAGTTTACTTCTAAATACATTCTTGTTGAATCTGAAGAAATTAAACATTTAAAAAATAAAAATAAAGCAAATGTATTACAATTTTAACGTTTTTAACTTACAGACTATTTAGAAGGTTGTTTTATTGTAATTACACATTTAAAAATTTTATTTGGCTGAGTGAGGTGGCTCACACCTATAATCTCAGCACTTTGGGAGGCCCAGGCGAGCAGATCATGAGGTCAGGACATCGAAACCATACTGGCCAACATGATGAAAGCTGATCTCTACTAAACATACAAAAATTAGTTGGGCATGGTGGTGCGTACCTGTAATCCCAGCTACTTGAGAGGCTGAGCCAGGAGAATTGCTTGAAACAGGGGTCAGAGGTTGCAGTGAACTGAGATCGCTCCACTGCACTCGAGCCTGGCAACAGGGGAAGACTCCATCTCAAAAAAAAAAAAAAATTTACTGATTTGGTTGACTGGTTATTTTGCTTCTATTTTGTTGTTCATCTTGTTTTATTTCATTCTGGTCTGAGATATGTTCTGTATGATCTTTATACATTGGAATTGGTTGCAAGTATCTCTTGCTACTGTAAGACTAGTTTCTTAGGGTAGTAAGACTACCCTAACAGTGGTTTCATGACTGCTACTATGAGGGTTCTCTAAGGAAAACAGGCTCTAAAATTTTTAGTGAATAATGATCCTGCCATGTCTCAGAAAAAGTATTTTCAATCCCATCGCCAAGCAATGTTTTCCTAAGAAAGTGCTAAGTCTAAGCTTCACCTCCAGCCTCTCTACAAGAAATGTAAACGAACTCAGAGTTTCATCTTCCTCCTATACTATATATGGATCTGTTGTAGATAGTTCTTTGGCATTTAATCTCCAGCCCTCAAGGTTGATTTCAGAATCCCTGGGACAAAGAAACCTCATATCCCACTCACCACTGGGTGCTTCCTTTCTGTTTTGTCTTTTCCTTTATTAAATGCAAGTACGTAATTTAATGTGAGTTCATACATTTTGTATAGCATTACTATGCATTTAGAAAAGAAGGAAAGATTTAGGTCTATGTTCAAATTGCCCTTTTAACACAGAAGCCTAGTGGATTGTATCGAAAATGCATTATGCAGATTGATATACTAGGATTTTGTGACTTTTGTATGAAAATGGGGGCATAGTTTTGTTTTTTTATCACAGTTTAATATGAATTATCTTTTTCCACTTAGAGAAAATTCATAATCCAAAATCTATTTAATCAATCTTCAGTGTCACAATTAAAGTTGATATAAATATTCACTGTAAATATAGTCTGAACATGCTTAGTGGTGCTTGAGGTATTTGCCAAATCACAATGCAAAATGTGCACAATTTTATATATCATCACATGAAATAATTATTCCTAATTATAGAAACCTTTAGAACAATATTTTCTTAATCATCAGAACTGTTTATCTTACTATATCTATGAGGGTTAACAAAAATTCTCTTTCAAATCTGATCATTTTGGTTGGCTAAAATGAAGAGAAAAACAAATACATGTGTGTGTTAACAGTAGAAATCAGAGGGATGTAACATTTAAATAATGACAAAAATGTAGTTTTCTCTTTATGTAATCTTTATAGTACTGTTAAACCAGGCAATATACTCCCATTTAGCTGAAGAACTAGGTACGAATTAGTTCATAATTTGTGCAAGATTACACAGCCTATTTGATTCAAATTTGGTCTTACTGTATTCTTTCTATTATGCCTACACCATTGCCAATAAGAAATGACTAATTTCTGGTCTTCAGAGTATAATTTATCACTGTCACTGATGTGAGTGTGACATCACTGAATGTGTATTTTTTTCTATAATATCCTGCTTATCACTCTTATGGCAAGTTTGGTATATTGAATTAATATTTTGCAAATGGTCACTACATCCCTTTTGACCTACATGGGGAAAACATATTTTTGTGCTCCTCTGAAATTGCTTATAGGCATGTAACTACTTTTAGCCAATGTAATGCTACTGGATATGATATAAACCAGAGTCTTGAGATAGATAGGTTTGTACAAATGTGTTTCTTTCTTCAGGCTTCTGCTATTGCCGTGACAATAATATGGCATAAGTAGAACATTTAATGAACTCAAACAGGTTATGATCATATATATGAGAGAAACATACCTCAAAAATTATCAGTACACCTTTAATAAATGGAGTTGGTTAGTATCAAACACAGAGAAAATGTTAAAACTTTTTGAAAAAGCTGTATTTTCAAATGTACCACCAACCTGATCTAAAGAGTCCAAAGAATCCAGGACCATTCTAATCATGAAATATCTCTGGTCCCTCAACTTTCAACAGACAGAAAACAGGCTGAGAACTCTATTCAGCTACCAAGAATGGAATTTTCTTTTTTGCCTCTTCAACAACAGTACAGTAGAATAGAGACAAAGAAAGACTCTTCCTGAGCAGCAGAATCCAGAGCTATAAAAAAACAAAAGTAAAGTGGTGAATCCCTCCCAAGAAACTGAAATTGGACCTTATCAAATAAGCTTTCCTACCCTCAAGGTAATGTCCCCAACAAATTTGCCCAGTGAGATTTCAGAATTTCTAGAGATTACTGTCTGCTGTAAGCCTCCCACTACAGCTAGTGCTCGACTTACGACCACGATTAGTTCTGACGGACTGGTCGAAACGCGATTTGGTCGTAAGTTGAGTAGGCTATATGCACACGGAGATGGTAGTGCCCGGAAGCTGGCCTGCACTGTCGTACGCCCAGCTGGGCAACGTTTGCGCTGCCAGACGCGGAGCAGTCGTGGCTAGCAATTGTGGTCATAAAGTCGAATGGTCGTAAGTTGCATAGGTCGTAAGTCGATCAATACCTGTATTCCCTTTTGTAACGGGAGTGTTTATTAAGGCCATGTTCTTCATGTTTCATCATTGTAGACTGTATGTGTGTTGCCAAAATATACTTTTCTTTATAGTTTATACATTTCTATACTTTTTTTTTTAAAAATAAAAGGCTCAGGGTGAAAAAAAGAGTGCTGTTACTTTCATGAATGGATTTGCACAGTTGGTCAACAAATGGTCCTTCATCTTCAGAGAACTCTTGTGGTCATGCATGCATCTTTGATCTCTCTGAACTACGTAATCATCTGTGGCAAAACTGGAAAATTCTAAATGATTTTATTATTATTGCTACTTTTGTATCTTCTATCTTCTTATAGTTGCTTTTGGGTTGGTTTTAGTAGTTACCGTTTCCAATAACAGTTGGTAAATCTCTTATAGACAATATGTTTTTTACTACTAGGTTTTAGATGCTGTCATTATAGGAATTTATAACCCTAACATTATCAATTTTCATCATTAAATGCAAATATACAATTTGTACTTGCTAAATTAATAGGAATATGGCTCTTACTTTGATCTTATTAAGATTTCCTTACACTTGGTGAATATGAGGGTTTATTACATACATTAAAATAATCACTTACCATTTTGCAGTATGACCACTACATTATTTAGATGAGTTTTTAAAAAATGTGACTGATATGTAAAACTGCAAGTGAGTTAGAAGTATTTTGACCTCTAAATACCCTCAACTACAATATCGCTCCAACTGCAGCATGAAGATTTTGCAAATAAGCAAACTGATTGAAACTAGAACATAATTTGATCAACGTCAGGTGACTAAGAGTCAGATTTGATATCAGAACTCAAATCTTTCAATACCATATGTTTTAGAAACAACAGATACATAAGATAATAGACACAGGACAAATTTCACAGTGAATGATAAAGCACTCTTTTTATTACGTCTTAAACTGGCAAACATCTTCCAGACCAGTGATGGCTTTTACTTATTTGAATTTTTATATTATATTACATGAAAATATCCATTTGATTTTCTTTGCATTCCCTAAATTTACCCACTGAAATATAGCAAAATATGTTTAATTAGATACTGAATGCTATAACTGCCCACCTCCGACCATAGAAGTCAGTGAACCATTAGCCGGGAGCAGTGGCTCAGGCCTGTAATCCCAGCACTTTGGGAGGCCGAGGCCAGCAGATCACTTTAGGTCAGAAGTTCAAGACCAGCCTGGCCAACATGGTGAAAGGCTGTCTCTATGAAAAATATAAAACTTAGCTGGGTGTGGTGGGGCACACCTGATATTCCAGCTACTAGGTAGGATGAAGCAGGAAAATTACTTGAACCCAGGGGGCAGAGGTGGCAGTGAAACAAGATCATGCCACTGCACTCACCTGGGCAACAGCTAGACTCTGTCTAAAAAAAAAAAAAAAAAGTCAGTGAACTATAGTCAGATAGACAGAGAGACAGATAGACGTGAAAACTCAGTGAAATTTTCACAAGCCTAACAATTTATTTTTATTGACAAGGTCTTAATCTGTTGCCCAGGCTAGAGTACAGTGGCACAATCATGGCTCACAGTAGCCTCAAACTCCCGAGTTCAAACAATCTTCCTGCTTCCAACTCCCAAGTAGCTAGGACTATAAACATGAGCTATCATGCCTGTAACAAAATTTGATCAACAAGAGAATGCATGAAAATGTGTATTTACATGTTATATATTATAGAAATAAAATTAATAAATTTTATATAGGTACCATTAATCTTTAAATAGTATAAAAGTATTAAAAATATTTCATTTACTGTTCTATTTGTCTTATTTAGTATTCTATAAGTTAAAATACTCAACAAAACTATAGAAAACACATATGTAGTAGAACATAATGTAGAATGAAGAATGCTCATCAAATTCATCATGTTTTCATCTGAGAAAAATGAGGGGTATACCTGTGGATGGGAGAATACAGGCTTTAGTTCTAATTCTGATCTTGCTCTTTTTCTTAAGAAGAAAAAACATGCTGAAGCAAATTATCATGGTATTAATACCTGTTTACTCTGAATCAGGATAAATGGGTGTTGTAACATATTATAACATTTTTTGTTTATAGTTTTGAAAGAAAATAAAATATTACAGATTTAGTTCAATATTTATGAAATAATTA
Organism: Sapajus apella; assembly: GCF_009761245.1. Taxonomy (NCBI): domain Eukaryota; kingdom Metazoa; phylum Chordata; class Mammalia; order Primates; family Cebidae; genus Sapajus; species Sapajus apella. Next base: position 3,804,807 of record NW_022436971.1, on the reverse strand, counting down.
TTTGCCAAGCAATGTATTAAATGACGAATTATAGAAGGTGGCACTATCATTTTGCATAGAAAAGAAATTTGAACTTGATTTGAATGAGAATTTATCATTTAAAAAATTAGGTAATGAGAACAGAAACATCATTACTAAGAATGAAAAAAGGATAAACGTGCATAATTTTTGAGGTACTATAGGATGAATGTTATCTTACTATAAACAAAAAGTAATGCTATACTGAAATTTGTTCCAAGAACCATGAGAAATTCTCACATGGCTTCAAATGGAGAATCCTCAGAATCCTTGCTTGGTTCACCATCATCCTGAATACCTTCAAAAAATATTTTAATATACAGTAAATAACTCATCCAAGTTCAGAATGGTAAATATATTTCTGGATTCACTGTCATCTATTCGACTGTGGATATTGATTTAATAATACATGTTATGCTTTTCTGATTTCACTGCTTATCTTGGATTTGAACTAAGTTTCTAAGGCTAATACAGAGCCAAATTGACGTATCTCTTAACAAAACAGAAAGAAAATATTTAGAGGAGGCTGGGTACGGTGGCTCATACCTGCAATCCCAGCACTTTGGGAGGCCGACAGGAGTTCCAGACCAGCCTGGACAACATGGCAAAACCCCATCTCTACTCAAAAAATACGAAAAATAGCCGGGGGTTGGTGGTGCATGCCTGTAGTCCCAACTAGGAGGCTGAGGTGGGAACATCACTTAAACCTGGGAGGTGGAAGTTGGAGTGAGCCGAGATCGCACCACTGCTCTCCAGGCCGGGTGATGAAGGAAAGCATTTAAAAATGTTTGCAAACACAAAACATAAAGCAATTGATTCATTAATTGAATTTTAGTGAGGTAAGTATCTTCAAACTATTATGTAAATCCATTTGACAATAATTTGTGATACCAACTTGCAAGAGATGATTTATTCCTCAAAATATTTATACTGTAGTGCAATTATAAAATGTAGTACAAATGACATACTGAATATACATTCATTCTGAATTTTGTTGAGCTCAAGATCCAATTGTTTTTGTTGTTTCTTCTTGCCTGTGGCATCCTTGTTCTTATCTCTTTGCTTAATTAATATTTTTCTGTTTCTTCCAGAATGTGTCTATGAACTAAGGCAGCTCACTTTAGCTCTGGCCTCTAAAATAAACATTATGGCATTTACAACCATGTGGGTTATTATTTGTATCATGTAAAATGTAAGTTTGGGGATTCATTTTACTTACTATCTCTCATTAGTATGGTAAATTGTCAGCACACATTACTTGATTAAATAAATGAATCTTGAAATGTCACTAATGAAACAGGAAGTACATTATTTTTAGCATGTGCAGTATGTGTACTAATAGAGATGAAACACATAGTATGTGAAAACTGGCTAAATACTGTAATACTGATGTCTAGTGCTTCATTGACCAGAATTTTAACTTTCAAGGAAGAAAAGTTGGCAGTCTTGGGAAACTATTGCTGCCAGGAAAGAGGGAGGTAACTTAACAGAAGGCGTCAGTTGGAAGCAGGGTATGAAAGAAAAAAAAAAGAAAACAGACAATTAAGAAAATAAAAAGATAGACGATAGTAAGCCACATCAACATTTCCCATCACAAAGAAAGTTGCCATCCAGTGGATGAACTCTGTTTCACTTTACTAACAGACAAGAACACCTTCTATGTAAGAAACATAGTAACACAACAAAATTCCTCACCCCAGCTGGCATAGAGACATTTTCTACTGCCAGTCTCAGAAAATACAAGACATTTAAAAATGAACAAAAACAGAAGGTAGCATTCTTACTATGCTGCTATAAAAATAAAACACAAGACGAGAATTAAAACATTTCAGCTGAAGAAAATATTACCCCAAGACACAACAAAGCAGAACAAAACCATGGCAAAAACTTATAGCAATAACTCCGAAAAATTAAGTTTGACTTAAAACAAGCATCTGCATAAAAAAAGAGCATTCTGAAGCAGATATTTTAAAAATAATTAATTAATCAATGAGGGAAGAAATTTTTTAAAAAGGATATGAAATGACAATTGTGTACACTGACACAGGACAAAAATAAACTCAATAATGAAGCAGAAATTACAAGATAAACCAGTTAGTTTTTGATTTCATAAAAATAAAAATTTACTAAGGGACATTGAGAAGTATTATGAAGAGTGTCAAGAAATCAAATAAAATCATAAAATAGAAAAAATGCATCAGATAGTAAGTAATAAATATAGAAAAAGGGAAAAGCAATGTCATTACTTTTAGAAGAAAAGCAAAACAATGAAAATTAACATTTTAAATTGTATTTCAATAAAATGCTCCCTTTATAAAAAGTAAACCTGATTCTACATAATAAATGGACCCATTACAAAAAAAAAAAGAACAAGGAACACTCAACCCCAAAATATAGTCTAGTAAAATAATTGGACTCTAAAAATAAAAAAGTTATTTGCGCTTTCAAGCATAAAAGACTAAGACATTTACAAAAAGAATAAAATGAGGTTAACATCAAATTTCTAGACAGCAGCATATGAGCTAAAATAGATGCAGTAAAATTAAAAACAAGGTAAGTACAATCAAGAATTTTCAAACTAGCCAAGCTAATAAGATATCAAGACAATAGACATGTACAATCCAGGAGACACCTGAACTCACAAGCCTTTTCTGAGAAATCTATTAAAGAATAAAATTTATCCAACAAGAGATAGTTTAAAAAGCTTTGGCAAATTAAATGATAGTAAGCAAATAAATACATTTAATTGCAAATATAAAATCAAAACAAAGATAAAAACAAGAGTGAAGGAAGAATAAAAAAATAAAAAATATTTATATGCTAGAAATAAGATACTTTTTAAGTGAGAGGTGAATTGAGCAAGAAGGAAGAAAATAGAATAATTTCATTATGACTGCATAAGCAGATGAAAACCAAATGATAAAAATTAATCAGACTAAACAGGAAAAACAGAGATACAAATAGAAAAAAGGGGGCACTAAAAGCATTTTGAACAGTATTTTTAAAATAAAATTGACCATATATATGTATATCAATGCACGCAAACACAAACATACACAGTTCTAAACATTAAAAAGGTTTTTTGTTTTTTTCTTGTTAAGGGAGATAGTAAAAAAGCAAGAAATCAACCACACAAGAAAGAGACTGAGAGCAAGAGTGAAAGTAACAGTAAGAGCAAGGATGAAGGTAAAGAGAAAAGCAGAGATGGTAATAGAAAGACAGAATGACAAAGAAAGACCACAAAAACACAGTAAATAAAATACACAGAGGATCAGACAAAGAACATACAAAATCAGGGAAAGAACTCACTGCTAAAGGAACAAAATCCAGCTCAAGTAACTGAGCCAAAAGAAATAAAGAATAATTAATTGTTTCATTAATAATTCAAAATAGTCATATTAAACCCAGTGAGTCAAAAGATCACAAAGATTAACAAATAAATAGAATCAGTAAAATGATACATGAGTGAAATGAAAGTACCAACAAAGAGATAGAAATAATAAATTAAAAGAACCAGAAATTCTGGAATCAAATATCACAATTTCTATACCAACTACAGTAGAAAAGAACCTCAACAGACTCAATCAAGCAGAAGAAAGAATCAGCAAGCTGGTAGATGGATCATTTAAAATTGTCCAGTAATAGATAAAGGTAAAAAATTAAAAGATGTGAAGAAATTCTATGGAACTTATGGGACACAAGCAAGTGAACTCATGTATGTATGATAGGGATTCCAAAAGGAGAAAAGAGAGAGAAAGAGTCTCCTTCTTGTATGGTTGATCTTTGATCTTTTGCTTTATTGCTGTTTCCCTTAAAAAGAAAAACAAAACAAAAACCTTTTTAATGTTTAGAACTTTGTATGTGTGTGTGTGTGTGTGTGTGTGTGCACTGATATTCATATATGTGGTTAATTTTGTTTTTAAAATACTGTTCAAAATGCCTTTAGTGCCCCTTTTTTTCTATTCATATCTATGTTTTTCCTGATTAGTTTGTCTGATTAATTTTTATCATTTGAAAAAATTAGAAATCTTATTTTTTAAAAATCATGGTAAAAATACTTCTCAAATTTGGAGAAAGAAATTGACATTTACATTCATTGGTATGGTTAATATTGAGTGTCATCTTCATTGTACTGAAGGATGCAAAGTATTTTTCTTGAGCATGTCTGTGAGGGTGTTGCTAAGGAGATTAATATTTGAGTCAGTGGACTGGGAGAGGCAGAACCCCCTTAATCTGAGTGGACACCATCTAATCAGCTGCCAGCGGAACTAAATAAAGCAGACAGGAGCAGATGGAAGAGGAGACTCATTGAGTCTTCTGGCCTTCATCTTTCTCCCATGCTGGATGCTTTCTGCCCTCAAACATCAGACTCCAAATTCTTCAGCTTTTGGACTCTTGGACTTACACCAGTGGTTGCCAGGGTATCTCAGACCTTTGGCCACAAATGGAAGGCTGCACTGTAGGCTTCCCTACTTTTGAGGGAAGTAGGGACTCCTACTGGTCTACCTCTGGCTTCCTTGCACCTCAACCTGCAGATGGCCTATCATGGCACTTAACCTTACGATCGCATGAGTCAGTTTTCCTTAATAAACTCCCTTTCATCTATCCATATATCCTATTATTTCTATTCCTCTAGAGAACCTGGACTAATATTCATGAAGCTCAAAAAATTCCAAATAGAACAAAGTCAATGATATCTACACAGAGATACATTATAATCCAATTGTAAAAAGTAAAAAAGGTCATTTTTGAAGCAGTAAAAGAAAAACAATTCTGCATGTAAGATGGACCCCCATTAAGAACATTGTTGACTTTCTCAGTAGGCGCTTTGCAGGCTCAAAGGGAGTGAGCTGATAAATACAAAGTACTGAAATAAGAAAAGACAAAAACCGCTGCCAAACAAAAACACTAAAGCTGGCAAATCTGATTTTCAAAAGTGGAGGAAATAAATATTCCCAAAACACAAACTGAGGAAACATATCACCAGTAGACTTGCTTTACAACAAATGCTAAAAGCAGCACTTCAGGTTGAAATAAAAGGATATGTAATAGCAACATAAAAACATGAAAGAATAAAACTCACCAGTAAAGGTAAATATAAAAGCAAACACAAAATACTGTAATCCTGTGATTGTGGTGTAACATCACTTTAAATTTTAATGTAAAAAGAAAAAGAAAAAAATTAATATAACTATACAAATGTGTTTGCTAGAGTCACAAGATAAAAAAATTAAAATTACTATATCACCAATATAGAGTGTGTAGGGGAATTAACATTATGGAGTTTTTATATATGATTAAAGTTAACTTGATATTAGGTGAAAATAGAGTGTTATAATTCTCTAATATTTTATATAAGACTGATGATATATAGAAGAGTCATAAAAGAAAAAGAGAAACAAATTTTTAAAATGTACTACAAAAAATATAATAAAAAGAGGAAAGCATAAGTACAAAACACACTAAACAATTAAGAAATGGAAATATCAAGTCATTATCTATTAACGATGACACTAATTATAAATGAATTAATCCTTCCAATCAAAAGAGATAAAACAGCTAATTGACTAATGACACAAGGACCAATTATATGCTCTGTATAAAAAAATTCACTTTATATTTATGGACACACATAGACCAAAAGCGAAGCAATAGAAAAAGACAGTCAATACAAATGGTAAACAAAAGACAGCAAGGATGGCTACACTTATATTAGATAAAATACACTTTATGTCAACACCTGCAACAATGGACAAATAATGATATTATGCAATAGTAAAAGGATCAATTCATTAGCAAGATATAAAAATTATAAATATTCATGCAACTAACATTAGAAAATATAAACATATAAAGCAAATATTAATATAATTGAAGAAAGAAACATATAAGAATACAGTAATAGAAGTAAGACTTTAATACCCCACTTTTCACAATGAGTAAAATATCCAACATCAAACTAGAGTAATATTATAGACCCAATGTATCACCTAACAAACATGCAGAATTTTCCATCTATCAGCCACAAAATACACATTTTTCTCCAGCACATATAGAACATTCTCCAAGGCTGATATGTTAGACAACAAAACAAATATTGACACATTTAAGAAGATGAAAATTACACGAGCTACCTTTCCAGAACACAATAGTATAAAATTAACATCAATAATAGAAGTAAAATTGAAAAAACCACCAATATGCAGAAATAAGATGCACTTGTAACCAAGCAATGTGTCAAAGAATAGATCAAAAGGGAAATCATAAAGTATTGTGTTACATATGAAAATTAAAATACGGCACACCAAAGCTTATGGAATATAGTAAAAGCAGTACTAAAGGAAAGCCTGTAGCCTTATATACCCACATTGAAAGAAAATAAACATCTCAAATAAAAAAACTACACCATAAAAGACTAGAATAAAAGAACAAACAATGGCCAACATTAGCCTAGGAAAAAAAGTCATAAAGATTAGAGTAGAAATAAATAAAATACAGAATGAGAAAACAATACAAACAATGAAGAAGACCTACAGTTGGTTTTTAAAAAGATACACAAAACTGACAAATTCTTAGCTAGAATAACTAAGGGAAAAAAAGGAAGATACTCAAAGTCAGAAATGAAAGAGAAGATATTATAAATGATGCCACTGATATAATAAAAGACCATAAGATACTACTTTGAACAATTATGTGCCAGCAAATTAGACAATGTTGCTGAAATGAATAAAATTCTACAAACATACAGCCCACCAATATGGAATCATAAAGAGATAGAAAATGTGAACAGACTCAAAATGAGCAAAAACAGAATCAGTAATCAAAAACTCTCAATAAAGAAAAGGCAAAGACTAGATGGCTCTACTAGTGAATTCTATGGTACATTAAAAGAATTAATGCCAATGCTTCTTAATTTCTCCTAAAAAACTAAAGAGGAGGTAAAACTTCCAAACTCATTTTGTGAGGTTAACCTTATCCTGACACCAAAGGCAGACAAAGATAAGAAAAGAAAATTATAGGCCAATATCTATGAAGAACATAGGCATAAAAACTTTCAGCAAAATCCTGCAAACCAAATTCACCAGCACATTGACAGGATCATTCCCCATGACCAAGTAGAATTTATATCTGTGATGCCAGAATGGCTCAGCATGGGCACATCAGTAAATGTGATATACCACATTAATGGAATGAAGGATAAAGATTACATGATCATCTCAATAGATGCAGAAAAAGCATGTGATGAAATCTGACACCCTTTCCTATTAAGAAAGAATGAACAAAGTGTGTATAGAAGAAATGTACCTCAACATAACAAATACCCTATTTGATAAGCACACAGATAGCATCATACTCAACAGTGGAAAATAGAAATATTTTTTTTTTGTTTAAAATCAGTGTTAAAGAAATGATGCTTATGCTCTATTTCTATTCAGTATATTCGGTATAGTACAGTCAGTCCTCTACATCCATGAGTGCTGCATCCACAGATTCAACCAATCATGGATCAAAAATATTTATTAAAAAACAGTGACGATAACACAACAATGAACAGTAATACAATGAGAAAATGCAGAATAACAACTATTCACATAATATTTACATTATGTACATTTACACTGTATTGGGTATTATAAGGAATCTGGATATAATTTAAAATATGCAGGACGATGTGGCATAGGTTATATGCAACTACTACACTATTTAATATAAGGAACTCAGGCATTCTCATATATTGATACCTGTGAATGATCCTGGAACCAAACCTCCACAGCTACCAAGGACCAACTCTACTGGAAGTCATAGACAGAGAAATTAGGCAAGAAAAAAAATAAATAAATGGAATCGAAGGGGGAAAGAAGTAAAATAATCTGTTTGCACATGAGATAGTCTTATGTAGTAAACCATAAAGACTGTACACAAAAACAAAAACAAAAACAAAAGTCCTGTTAGAACTAATAAAATGAATTCAATAAAGTTACAGGAAGCAAAATCAACAAACAAAAGTATGTTGCATCTCTATACCCTAATAATGACTCATCCAAAAAAGAAATTAAGAAAATAGTCACATTTGTAATAAGATCAATAATAGCATAATACTTAGGAATAAATTTTACCAAGTATTGAAAGGCTTTTACACTGAAAACTGCAAAATAATATTGATGAAAAAATTAAAAGAGGCAATAATAAATGTAAAATATCATATGCTGTGTTAATGAGAATGAAGATTTAATATTGGAAAAATGTCCATGCTATCTAAGGCGATTTAAACTTTTACTGTTATCCTCATTGAAATCCCAATTACAATTTTTACAGAAATAGAAAAAGTAGCCCCTAAATTTATGTGGAACCACAAAGGTTTATAGCTAACTTTATTTTGAGAAAGAACAAAGCTGGAGGCACCATTTTGTCTGATTTCAAAAGACGTTATAAAGCTTTAGTAATTAAAACAGTATGTCAGTAGCATAAACACAGACATATAAACCAATGAAACAATAGGGAATGCAGAAATAAATCCACACACATATACTCAACTTATCTTGACAAGGGTGCCAGGAATACACAATGGGAAAAGGATAGTTTCTTCAACAAGTGGGGTTGGAAATACTGGAATCCACAAGCAAGAGAAATGAAAATGAAACACTAGTTTACACCATACACAGATCTCAACTCCAAATAGATTAAACACTTAAGCACAAGATTGAAAACTATATGCTGGGCGTGGTGGCTCACACCTGTAATCCCAGCACTTTGGGAGGCTGAAGCAGGCAAATCCCAAGGTCAGGAGATTGAGATCATTGTGGCCAACATGGTGAAACCCCATCTCTACTGAAAATACAAAAAACCTGGATGTGGTGGCATGTTCCAGTAATCCCAACTACTTGGGAGGCTGAGGCACAAGAATCACTTGAACTCAGGAGGCAGAGGTTGCAGTGAGTCAAGATCTTGCCACTGTACTCCAGCCTGGTAACAGAGCGAGACCCTATCTCAAGAAAAAAAAAATAAGATTGAAAGAAATTTATCTTTGGGAAAATCTTACTGACACTGGTTGTGGCAATAAGTTTTCGAATATGACACCAAAAGCACAGGGAACAGTAGACAAGTGGGACTAGAAAGTTTCCCCACATCAAAGGAAACAATCAACAGGAAAAAAAAAAAGCAACCTATGAAATGGAAGAAAGTATTTGAACTATATACATATTTGTATAACCATAACTATATAATCTGGCAATCCCATATCTGGCCATATGTCCAAAAAACTGTAATCAGGATCCTGAAGAGATATATACATTCCAATTAACCAAGATATGGAAACAATCTTAGTATTTATCAACAGATGAATGATAAAAGAAATGGTGGTATACATATACAGTGGAATTTTTTTAACTTTTGTTTTAGACTCAGAGGGTACAAGTCCAGGTTTATTACAAAGGTATATTATATGATGCTGAGGTTTGAAGTATGAATGAATCTGTTACTCAGCTAGTGAGCATAGTACCCAATAGGCAAGTTTTCAGCCCTTGCCCCACTCCCTCTCTCACCCCTCTAGTAGTCCTCAGTGTCTGTTTTTTCCATCTTTATGTTCCTGTGTACCCAGTGTTCAACTTCCACTTATAAGTGAGAGCATGCAGTATTAGGTTTTTTGTTTCTGCATTAGTTCTCTTAGGGTAGCAGCCTCCAGCTGCATCCATATTGCTGCCAAGGACATAATTTCCTTTTTTATGGCTGCCTAGTATTCCATGTTGTATATGTACCATATTTTCTTTAACCAGTCCATTGTTTTGAATGCATGGGTAGATTTAGAGTCTTTACTATTGTGAACAGTGCTGCAATGAACATATGGGTCCGTATGTCTTTTTGATAAAATAATTTATTTTTCTGTGTTTATATACCCAATAATGAGACTGTTGACTCAAATGGCAGTTAAATTCTTTGAGAAATCTTCAAGCTGCTCTCTGCAGTGGCCTAATTTACATTCCAACAAACAATGTGTAAGAGTTTCATTTTCTCTGCAGCCTTGACAACATATGTTATTTTCTGACTTTTTAATAACGCATTATGACTGATGAGAGATGATATCTCATTGTGGTTTTGATTTATATTTCTCCGATGATTACTGAGGATGAACATTTTTTTTCACATATTTGTTCGCTGCTTGTATCCATTCTTTTAACAAGTATCTGTTCATGTCCTTTGCTCAGTTTTCAATAATGTTATTTATTTTGCTTGTTGATGCATTTATTAAGCTCCTTAAAAATTCTGGATATTAGACCTTTGTTGGATGTCTAATTTCTGAATGCCTTCTCGCATTCTTTAGGTTTTCTATTTACTTCCTTGATAGTTTCTCTTGCTGTGCTGAAGATTTTAAATTTAATTAGGTCTCACTTGTCTATTTTAGTTTTTGTTTCAATTGCTTTTGACAATTTAGCTATAAATCCTTTACTGAGGATGATATTAAGAAAAGTATTTCCTAGGTTTCCTTCTAGGGTATCTTATAATGTGAGGTCTTATATTTAAGTCTTTAATTCATCTTAATTTTCTGTACACGGTGAGAAGTAGGGGCCCAGTTTTACTCTTCTGCATATGGCTAGTCAGTTATCCCCAATCATTTATTAAATAGGTAGTCTTTCCTCCATTGCTTATTTTTGTAGACCTTGTTGAAGATCACATGATTCTAGGTGGGCAAGTTTATTTCTGGACTCTCTATTCTGTTTCATTGGTTTGTGTGTCTATTTATATACCAGTTCCATTCTGTTTTGGTTACTGTAGCCTTGTACTATAGTTTGAAGTTGGGCAATGTGATGCCTTCAGCTTTGCTTGTTGTTGTTGTTGTTGTTGTTTTATTTTTGTTTTTTTCCTTAGAATTGCTCAGTCTATTTCACATCCTTTTGGTTCCATATTAATTTGAGAATAGATTTTTATAATTCTGTAAAAGCTGACATTGGTATTTTCATATGAATAGTTTTGAATCTGCATATTAAGGAGTATAACCACTTTAATTATATTGATGCTTTCAATCTATGAGTATAGAATAATTTTCCTTTTATTTGTGTCATCTATAATTTATATCAGTAATACTTTCTTGTTCTCTTTGTAGAGATCTTTCACCTCCTTTGTTAGATTTATTCCTAGCTATTTTATTCATTTTGTGACCGTTATAAATGGGATATTTTTGATATGACTCTCAACTTGAATGTTATTAGTCTATAGAAAAGCTACTGATTTTTGTATGTTGATTTTATACCCAGAATATTTACTAGTTTATTCATTCCTGAAGCATTTAGCAGTCTTTAGAATTTTCTAGGTATAAAATGATATCATCAGCAAATAAAGATGGTTTGGCCCCTTCTTTATGTGGAAGCCTTTTATTTCTTTTGCTTGACTGATTGCTTTGGCTACAACTTCCAAGAGTGGCCATGTCAAACAGGAGTGGCACAAGTGAGAATCCTTGTCTTGTTCCAGTTCTCAAGGTGAATGTTCCTAGCTTTTGTCCATTCAATATGATTATGACTGTGGGTTTGACATAGACAGCTCTTACTATTTTCAGGTATGTTTCTGTGATGCCCAGTCTGTTGAGGGTTTTTATCATGAAGGGATGCTGGATTTTATGAAAGATTTTTTATACATCTATTGAGATGATCATAGGATTTTTGTTTTTAATTCTATGTGGTGAATCACATTTATTGATTTGCATGTGTTGAACCAACCTTGCACCTCAGGAATAAAGCCTACTTTATTGTAGCAAATAAATTTTTTTATGTGCTACTGGACTTAGCTTGCTAGTATTTCGTTGAAGATTATTGTGTCAATGTTTATCAGGGATATTGGCCTGAAGTTTCTTTTCTTATTGTGTCTTTCTCTGTCAGATTTTAGTATGAAGATAATGCTGGATTCATAGAATGAGTTAGGGAGGAGACCCCCTCAAATTGCTGAGATAGTCTCTGTAGTCATGATAGCAGTTCTTCCTTACATGTCTGGTGCAATTAGGCTGTTGCTCCATCTGGTCCAGGACTCCAGCTGGTTGTTTTTTTTTTTTTTTTTTTTTTTTACTACTAACTTAAATTCAGAAGTAATTATTGGTCTGTTCAAGTTTTCAATTTCTTTCTGGTTTAATTTTAGAAGTTTGTGGGTTTCCAGGAATTTATTCATTTTCTCTAGATCATTTAATTTGTGTGCATAGATTTATTTGTAATAGTGCTCAAGGATCTTTTGTATTTCTGTGGGATGAGTTATAATGTCCTCTTTATCATTTATGCTTGTGCTTATTTGGCCCTTCTCTTTTTTTCTTTCTTTTTAAACTAGCTAGTAGTCTATCAATCTTGTTTATTCTTTCAAACAACTTCAACATTGCTGAAGTTTTGTATAGGTTTTTGCAACTCAGTTTCTTCTTCTCTGATTTTGCTTATTTCTTTTCCTCTGTTAGCTATGGCATTTGTTTTTTCTTGTTTTTCTAATGCCTCTAGATGTAATGCTAGATTCCTAACTTGAGATCTAACTTCTTGATATAGGCGTTTAGCACTATAAACATTCCTCTAAACACTAATTTAGCTGTATCTTGAAGATTCTGGTATGCTGTATCTCTGTTTTCATTAATTTCAAATACTTTTTTGATTTCTGCCTTAATTTCATTTTTACCCAAAAGTCATTCAGGAGCAAGTTGTTTAATTTCTTTTTAATTGTGTGGTTTTGAGACACCATCTTCGTATTGCTTTTAATTTTTATTGCACTATGGCTTGAGAGTGTGCTTTACAAGGTTTTTTTTTTTTTTTTTTTTTTACATTTATTGAGAGCTGCTTTATGGCTGAGCATGGTCAATCACAGAGTATGTTCTGTGAGAGAAGAAGAGTCTATATTCTGATTTTTTTGGGTGGAATATCCTTAGATGTCTATTAGGTCTAACTGGTCAGGAGTCAAGTTCAAGTCTAGAACTTCTTTGTTAGTTTTCTGCCTTGATAATCTTTCTAATTCAGTCTGTCAGGTGATAAATATTCTTACTATTTTTGTGCAGCTGTCTAAGTCTTTTTGTAGGTAAAGAAGAATTTGTTTTATGAATCTGAGTGCTCCAAATTGGATGTGTATATATTTAGTATAGTTAAATCTTCTTATTGAATGGAAACGTTTATCATTATGCAATTCCCTTCTTTTACGTTGTTGGCTTAAAGTCCATTCTTTGTGATATAAGAATCACAACCCTTGCTCTTTTTTTTTTTTTTAATTTTATGTGCATGACAGATCTTTCTCCATCCCTTCACTCTGAACTGGTGAGTGTCATTACATGTGAGATAGGTCTCTTCAGAATAGCAGAGAATTTGGGTCTTGGTTTTTATCAAACTTGCCACTTTATACCTTCTAAGTGGGGCATTTAGAGCATTGATATCTACTGGATCTTAGCCTGAATTTAAGACCAAAAAATATTATTCCAGTATACATCACTTGTGAAAAACCCAATCCAAGAATATAGCCACAGATAAAGATCCCAAACAAAGCTTTGGCCTTTTGAAATCACCCCCAAACAAACAAGCTTTGTTGGGATCGTTATCTGTGGCTAGATTCTTGGATTGGGTTTTTCACAAGTGATGTATACTGGAATAATTTTTTTTGTCTTATAATTCGGGCTAAGATCCAGTAGATGGCATTTAAGAATAATGATCAGCAAATAGTTTCTAGCTGTCACAGGGCTCTTGTATTTCAGCACATTAGCAGCAGTGTCCTGTGGTGGATGAGGTGAGACATAGATAATGACCCCCTTTGAAGGTCCATTCTAGGTTTTAAGGGAGTCCCCTTCAATTGCTGTCATAGTGTCTACATTGCCTTAGCTCCAAGGGGAGCTCTGCTGGGTTGTGATCTTCTGTTATTTAGGGGTAGCCTTAACCAAAAATTAGGGCATCAGAAGACCTGCAGCATGCTTGGCAAAGTCAGAATGGGTTTTAGGGTACATCTATAGGTAGTCTGTTGATACAATAGGTCAAGAAAAGTGGATTTCCCCACAGGGTGTGGTTGCTATGGGTGTGCAGCTGACATGGCACCCACAGCCTGGTATTCTTACCCATCAAAGAGCTGTGGGGATCACCCAGTTTGCTTTCCCTCAACTGCATATCATTCTGGTGACTGCCATGGTATCTAGCCCACAAAACTAGTTTTTCCCAAGCCTTCTGTGCCCAGATGGTTGGGGTGTTAGGTATTCCAGGCCATGGGGCTTATACAGTGGAATATTAATATTATTCAGCCTTCAAAAGAAGGAAACCCTGTAATTTGTGACAACATGGATTAACCCAGAGGACATTATAATTGAAATAAGTCAGTTGCAGAAGAACATGTGGTGCAAAAGTCCACTTTCACAATGTATCTATAAAATTTAAACTCATAACAGTAGATAATACAATAGTAGTTGCTTGGAGCTGGGGTTGGGAAAATAGAGAGTAGGTGTTGAATGAGTATAAAGTTTTAGTTATGTTAGATGAATAAATACTAAACATCTGCTTTATAACATAATGTCTATAGTTAACAATATTGTGCACTTTAAACATTTTTTAGAGTAGGTCTCATGGTAAGTGTTTTTATCACATACCAAAAAAATGTAAAAATAAAACACTTTAAGTTTGTAAAAAGGGACACAATGAAAATTTGAGAGGTGTTGCATGTCAGCTAACTTAATTGTCATGTTGAAATATATCTAAACTAATCAAATTTTAGACATTAAAAATGTGCAGTTCTGTATACATCAAAATACCTTATATGGTTGTTAAAACATAAAGACATTTATTCCCACAAAGAGTGTGACACAGAAAAATAACAGGCAAATAAGATATAATTGAGACTCCACATATCAGGTCTATCAATGAATGTAAATGTCGATTTAACAACAACATTTCAAATTCCCCCTAAAAGTAAAAAAGAAATTCAAATTGACTCATAAAAAAAGCGATATAGAAGATACTCATATAAAGCAATGTGATTCATTGAAATAAAAACAAATTAATAAATAAAGGTCAGACAAATATATAAAATGAAAGAAGACAAAAGAAAAATCAGGCAAAATGTTTTAAATTAGACCAGAAAGAATACCTTGTAAAGGCTAACATTTGCATTTAAATTAACACTACTAGAGGTAAATCAACACTAAATAGCATAAAGCAGAAATTACTAACGCTACAAATAGAGAGAACAAAAAAATATTCCCAGTCCCAGTCAACTCAATTGGATAATAAATAAATAATAATGTATAAAACAAAATTATAATAGTTTTGTTCTTTTATGTTAAAATGTAATAATAATATACCAAATATAGATAATAAAAATTGACTATTTAACATACAATATGGAAAGCACCAATAAATTCCATGAAGTAGAATATATATCACCAGTATTTGATCTCAATGCAATAAAACTAGAAACCAGCAACAAAATAGTTAAATACCTTTGTCATGTAAGTGTGCTAAAATCATTATTATTATTTTTCTAGTGAAAATGGAAATAGAATATTGTAGAATTTTTTAAAGATGATGTTGAAACATTATATATTGTAATACATATAATAAAAAGAATGATTTACAACATACATAAAATTAGAGCAACTAAATTTCCAAAACAATATATATTAAAAAGACAGCATTAGGCAACAGTGAAGACAAAACTGAAATTCATGATGTAAAACACAAACAAAAAACAGTAAATTTAATGAAGCAATCGGAACACAGATTTTTGAAAAAAAAAAGATACAACATACATTTAAGACAATATGCAGTGGTCTTGGTCAGGTCATTGTTGCCACTATAACAGATAGGTCTGGTTATTTTTGCTAAAAATATATTTTTAATATGTAAGTACTAAGAGAACAATATGAAAATAATAAACTAAGCTTTAGAGGAGGAGAAATTTTTCAATTTGACCTGATGAGCTTAAAGCGTCCTATCCTACCCATGCCCCACTTCCCAATACACTGCAGACACAAGATAAGACAAGTAGAAAAATTATATCATCAGTTCTATAGATGCAGAATGAAGCATTTGAAAAAAATTAAACACCTATTTACAATAAAAACAGGAATAACTGTTATCAAATAGGAATAGAAAAAAACTACTTTTTAATTTAATGAAGAATATCTTAAAAATCCTAAGGCAGAGAACACATGCAAAGTTGAAATATTGAACATTTTCTTTCTGAAATTGCTAATGATGCAAAGAATCCTGTTATTATGACTTGTATTCAACATAAATGTAGATAGTGGAATAAGGAAAGAAAAACAAGCCACAGCTTTAAAGAAATAATAGTATCATTATTCCTGAATCTATCAGTATGTACCTAAAAATGCAGTAGCATTTATAAACAAATGATAAAAATCAGTAATTTTTAAAAGATCACTCAATTGCTGGGTGCGGTGGCTCAAGCCTGTAATCCCAGCACTTTGGGAGGCTGAGGCGGGTGGATCACGAGGTCAAGAG
Organism: Sapajus apella; assembly: GCF_009761245.1. Classification (NCBI taxonomy): domain Eukaryota; kingdom Metazoa; phylum Chordata; class Mammalia; order Primates; family Cebidae; genus Sapajus; species Sapajus apella. Next base: position 3,788,347 of record NW_022436971.1, on the reverse strand, counting down.
ACCGAGACCATCCTGGTCAACATGGTGAAATCCCGTCTCTATTAAAAATACAAAAAATTAGCTGGGCATGGTGGTGCGTGCCTGTAATCCCAGCTACTCAGGAGGCTGAGGCAGGAGAATTGCCTGAACCCAGGAGGCGGAGGTTGCGGTGAGCCGAGATTGCGCCATTGCACTCCAGCCTGGGTAACATAAGTGAAACTCCGTCCGGGGGGTTGGAAAAAAAAACAGAAATATGATTGATCACTGAATTGAGAACAATGTAAAAATCAATCATATTTCTGTATCTAAACCCAAAAAGAAAAATAAAATATACAAAGCATAAAAATCATGACATATTTTTTGACAAAACTGTAGTTGATCCAAATAAATGGAAGATATGCTAAGCCCATAGACTGAAAGATTGAACACTTTAAATATGTCAGTTATCCTGATATGTATCTATCGATGCCATGCAGTTACAATAAAAATTACTTTTTTAAAAAATTGTCAAATTAACTGGGATAAAATTGGGGTCAAAAACAGCCAAAGTGTTTTGAAGGGATTAAAAAAGTATCTGGAGGATTTATGCTACTAGATATCAAAAACAATTATAAAGCTTTGGTAACCAAAAAAGTGTGATATTAACACAACTTTAGCCAAAGCATCCAAAGAAAAGGAGAGAAGGCCGATAATGACCCACATATATAAAGGCAGATGATATACAAACAAAGTGACATTATGATGTATAAAGAAATGATGCTGGTTCAATTGCATGCCTGTGTAATCCACCTGCCTCGGCCTCCTAAAGTGCTGAGATTACAGGCGTGAGCCACCGCGCCCAGCAACATGACTGTATATTTAGAGAATCTTATCATCTTAGCCCAAAATCTCCTTTAGCTGATAAGCAACTTCAGCAAAGTCTCAGGATACAAAGTCAATGTGAAAAAAATCACAATTATTCCTATACACCAATAACAGACAAACAGAGAGCAAAATCATAAGTGAACTCCCATTCACAGTTTCTACAAAAAGAATAAAATACCTCGGAATACAACTAACAAGGGATGTGAAGGACCTCTTCAAGGAGAACTACAAACCACTGCTCAAGGAAATAACAGAGGCTATAAACAGATGAAAAAACATTCCATGCTCATGGTTAGGAAGAATCAATATCATGAAAATGGCCATACTGCCCAAAGTAATTTATAGATTCAATACTATCTCCATCAAGCTACCAATGACTGTCTTCACAGAATTGGAAAAAAAAAAAAAAAAAAACACTTAAATTTCATATGGAACCAAAAAGAGCCCACATAGCCAAGAAAATCCTAAGCAAAACAAACAGAAAAACAAAGAAAGCTGGAGGCATCACACTACCTGACTTCAAACTACACTACAAGGTTACAGTAATCAAAACAGCAAACAGCATGGTACTGGTACCAAAACAGAGATATAGACCAATGGAACAAAACAGAGACCTCAGAAATAATGCCACACATCTACAACCATCTGATCTTTGACAAACCTGACAAAAACAAGCCGTGGGGAAAGGATTTCCTATTTAATAAACGGCATTAGGAAAACTGGCTAGACATATGCAGAAAGCTGACATCCAGAATCTACAAAGAACTTAAAAAATGTATGAGAGAAAACAAACAACCCCATCAAAAAGTGGGTGAAGGATATGAACAGAGTTTTCAAAAGAAGACATTTACATGGCCAACAAACATATGAAAAAAAAGCTCATCATCACTGGTCATTAGAGAAATGCAAATCAAAACCACATTGAGATACCATCTCATGCCAGTTGGAATGGTGATCATTAAAAAAAAAAAAACAGGAGACAACAGATGCTGGAGAGGATGCGGAGAAATAGGAGTGCCTTTACATTGCTGGTGGAAGTGTAAATTAGTTCAACATTGTGGAAGACAGTGTGGCAATTCCTCAAGGATCAGAACTAGAAATTCTACTTGACCCAGCAATCCCATTACTGGATATATACTCAAGGGATTATAAATCATTCTATTATAAAAACACATGCACACTTATGTTTATTGCATCACTGTTCACAATAGCAAAGACTTGGAACCAACCCATATGCCCATCAATGATAGGCTGGATAAAGAAAATGATAGACTGCAAAAAGAAATTCCATATATATCATGGGATGCTATGTAGCCATAAAAATGGTTGAGTTCACATCCTTTGCAGGGACACGGATAAAGCTGGAAACCATCATTCTCAGCAAACTGACACAAGAACAGAAAACCAAATACCACATGTTCTCACTCAAAAGTGAGTGTTGAACAATGAGAACAAATGAACATAGGGAGGGGAACATTACAAACTGGGGCCTGTCAGGGGGTGGGGGGCTTAGGGAAGGGATAGCAGGAGGGGAAGGATAGCAGGAGGTGAGGGGATAGGAGACGGAGACCATTAGGAGAAATACCTAATGTAGATATTGGGGTGATGGATGCAGCAAAACACCATCGCATGTGTATACCTAGGTAACAAACCTGCACATTCTGCACATGTACCCCAGAACTTAATGCATTAAATAAAAAAAGACAAAAAGCTGGGATATCCATCTTCTTTTGTTTTGGACATTTGACCTCTAGGTTTTAAGGCTTTCAGATTTTGGGACTTAGATCATTTTTCTACCCCTTTTTTTCCCAGGCCATCCATGATTACATGAGCCAATTCATATTTTAAATCTCCTTTTATATGTAAATTTGTATTCTATTGGTTCTGTTTATCTGGAGATTGCCGAATACAAACACCATAAAGATTATCTTATAAACTTGGAGTATGTAAACATTTTCTAAACAGGACTTAAAAGGCACTCAACATTAAATAAGTGTAATATAAACAAAAAGTTAATAAACTGAACTTCATTAGAAGTGATAATATCATTAGAAGAGTTAAAAATGCAAGCTTCAGCTTGGAAGAATATTTGTAAAATTTGCGTCATTCACAACCAGAGTACTTAAAGAGTTTTCATAAATCAATAAGAAAATAAAAATGAAACATGAAATGTGGGAAGAAGACCTGAACATACACTTCCTAAAAGACAATATTTAAACAGCTTATAAGGATAGGATAGGGTAACCAACATTATCAGTCAGCAAATAAAAATTAACTCCACCATGAGGCACTCCTACACACCAGACAGAATAGCTAAAATTAAAAAGACAGGCATTGTAAAATGTTGGTGAGAAAGTAGAATAACTGTAACTTTCATATATTACTATCAGAAATTTTTGCAACCATTTTGGAAAACTAATGATATCTGCTCAAGTTAAATAAGTGCCTAAGGAAGGAAAATGAGTCATATGTTTCCTATGACTCAGAAGTTCAATTTCTGGATATTTTCTAAAAAATTTATATGCCCACCAAAGCACAAAGACAAGAATGTTTCTAGCAGTTATGTTCATAATAACTGCATTAGTCAGGGTTCTCTGGAGGGATGCAATAGAATATATGCATATATGAAAGCAAGTTTATTAAGGAGAATTCACTCACACAATCAAAGTAAAGTACCACGACAGACCATCTGCAAGTTGAGGAGCAAGAAAGTCAGTGGTGGAAATCCCAGTAGAAGTCCCAAAATATCAAAAGTAGGGAAGCTGACAGCACAGCCAGTGGTTTCCTGAGATCCCCTGGAAACCACTGGTGTAAGTCTGAGAGCCCAAAAGCTGAAGAATTTGGAGTCTGATGTTTGAGGGCAGGAAGCACCTAGCACAGGAGAAAGAGGAAGGCCAGAAGACTCAGTGAGTCTGCTCTTCCATCTTCTGCCTGCTTTATTCTGGCTACCCTGGCAGGTGATTAGATGGTGCCCACTCATATTGAGGGATAGGTCTGCTTCACCCAGTACACTGACACAAATGTTAATCTTCTCTGGTAACACCCTCACAGACACACACAGGAATAATACTTTGCATCTTTCAATCCAATCAACAATTAATATTAACCATCATCATAGCCCAAAGTCAAAACAATCAAAGGTTTACCAACAAGATGTTGCACAAATAAATTATAAAAAAATAAATAATAAAACTATACATTAGAATAATTTGAAAAAGTAACAAGGGCAAACTAAAGATATACACAAAAACTTTCATTACTGATAGGGTTTGGCTGTGACTCCCCCCAAAAAATCTTATCTTGTATTGTAATCTGTATTGTAATCCACACCTGTTGGGGAAGGGAATTTATGGGAGGTAATTAGATCATGGGGACATTCCTCCATGCTCTTCTCATGATAGTGAGTAAGTTCTCATGATATCTGATGGTTTTATAGGGGCTTTTCTTCGCTTTGCTCTGACACCATAAGAATGTGTTTGCTTTCCCTTCTGACACCATGAGAAGGACGTGTTTGCTTTCCCTTCTGCCATGATTGTAAGTTTCCTGATGCCTCCCCAGCCATGCAGAATTGTGAGTCAATTAAACCTCTTTCCTTTATAAATTACCTAGTCTTGGATAGTTCTTTATAGCAGTGTGACAACGGACTAATACGATTCCCATGAGTAACAGGGTAACAGAGATCAGAGTTACTGTCCTACCTTAATCAACCAGAAAAGTAATGTATTACTTTTTAGAATAGATGGCTTTTAGATCCTGGACAGCAAGCAATGGAAGACTGTGATTCTTGTGAAGAGAAAAGCAAATAAGATGAGCTCTATAATTGCCTCAGTCTACTGCTGGGAAACACTGTCAGGCCATAGTGCAATTATGGAAACCCAAAAGAATCCAAGAGTCTGATTGCATTGGTAGCAGAGAAACAATAGTCTGGCAAGCCAAGTTGATTGCATTATAGCGCAAATTCCTGGAGAGGATGGAGGTAAAAAGAGAGAGATTAGGTGAATTGCAGAAGGATCCTATTGAGTTTCTGGTTAGCTGCCAATCTGTTAACAATTAAGAAAAATCCGGGGGAGTCAAGATGGCCAAATAGACACAACTCCAGGGCACAACAACCAGCGAGAGAGACAGAGAAATCGAGAGATCTCCTAGCTCCAACTGAGGTACCAGGTGCATTTCAACAGGTCTGGTCGGACGGTGAGCGAAGCCCAGGAAGAGCAGACCGAGGTAGAGAGTGGTGCTACTTTACCCAGAAAGTTCATCTGACCAGTAAGTCGGAGGCTCCCCTTCTGGCACTCCGGTCCAGAAACAGCACGTCTCCCAAAGCCTCAGCAATACACAGAACAGGGGATCTTTGCCAGTCAAGCGCCAGGAATTACAAATGCAGAGTTGACTAATAATCCAGCACATGGTCCTGGATTGGCGCACAGATCTAAGCAAATGCATAAGCCCATAAGCCGGCTTGGAGAGCCTGTGGACGGAGCTATTGCCCCTTTCCCCTGCCTGGAAAGAGAGGGAGCTGAAAGCAGTAAGACAGAAGGAGCAGCCATGCGGGCCCCTCCCCCATTAGTGGAGAGGGAGCTGAAAGCTGGGAGACAGACAGTGCAGCCAAGGGGTCCCTACCCTCCCCTACAAACCCCAGAGGGCTGAAGCACTAACTCTAGCAGGTTATGCAGCCAGTGCCTCAGTCTGAGCTGAACCCTGAATAATCCAGCCCTGTGGAGGAAAGACACAACCCACCATTAAAGGGGTGGGACTAGGCTTCATGTTTTAATAAAAAACACAGGAAGCCTACATAGCAAAACAACAGTGTTCTTGACCACCCAGCAGTGCCTCCAGATCGGTGGAAGAGGCGGGACTAGCCTCTCAGTATAAACAAAAAGAAGTCCCTAGAAACCCAGTAGTGCCCTGACAGGCAGACAAGTGACATCATCAAACAGCTCCCTGAGATCACAGCCAGGTAAATCCATGAAGATGAGGGGGGAAGTGCAAAAAAGATGAAACAGTCAAAGACCAGAACACCTCGTCTCCTTCAAGGGATCACAATTCCTCAACAACATGGGGACACAACATGACCAAGAAAGAGTGCGATGAATTGACAGAAACAGGCTTTAGAAGGTGGATAATAACAAACTTTTCTGAGCCAAAGGAACACGTTCTAACTCAAAGCAAAGAAACCAAAAACCTTGAAAAAAGGTTATACGAAATGCTAACTAGAATAACCAGCTTAGAGAACATAAACGACTTGATGGAGTTGAAAAACACAGCATGAGAACTACATGAAGCAAACACAAGTTTTGATAGCCAAATTGATCAAGCAATAGAAAGGATATCTGAGATTGAAGATCAACTCAAGGAAATAGAAAGAAAAGGAAGGACGAGAAAAAAGAGGGAAAAGAAATGAACAAAGCCGCCAAGAAATATGGGATTATGTGTAAAGACCTAATCTACGCTTGATCAGTGTACCTGAATATGATGGGGAGAATGAATCCAAGCTGGAAAATATGCTCCAAGATATTATCCAGGAGAACTTCCCAAGCCTAGCAAGGCAGTCCAACATTCAAATCCAAGAAATGCAGAGAACTCCACAAAGATATTCCTCAAGAAGAGCAACCCCAAGGCACATAATCTTCAGCTTCACCAAGGTTGAAATGAAGGAAAAAATGCTAAGGGCAGCCAGAGAGAAAGGTCAGGTCACCCACAGAGGGAAGCCAATCAGACTCACAGTAGATCTCTCAGCAGAAACCCTACAAGCCAGAAGAGAATAGGGGCCAATATTCAACAGCCTTAAAGAAAAGAACTTTCAACTCAGAATGTCATATCTAGCCAAACTAAGCTTCATAAGTGAAGGAGAAATAAAATCCTTTACAGACAAGCAATTACTGAGAGATTTCATCACCACCAGACCTGCCCTACAAGAGCTCCTGAAAGAAACACTAAGCACAGAAAGGAACAAGTATCAGCTACTGCAAAAGTACACCAAATGGCAAAGACCAAAAAGGCAATAAAGAAAATTAGCCAATAGGCAAGAAAACCAGCCAGTAACAAAATGGCTGGATCAAATTCACACATAATAATGTCAACATTGAATTTAAATGGACTAAATGCCCCTATCAAAAGACACTGAAGGGCAAACTGGATAAAAAGTCAAGACCCATCAGTGTGCTGTATTCAGGAAACCCATCTCACATACAAAGACACACACAGACTCAAAATAAAGGGATATAAGATATACCAAGCAAATAGAGAACAATAAAAAGCAGGGGTTGCAATCCTAGTCTCTGATAAAACGGACTTCAAACCAACAAAGATCAAAAGAGGCAAAGAAAGGCATTACATAATGATAAAAGGATCAGTCCAACAAGAAGAGCTAACTATCCTAAATATATACGCCCCCAACACAGGAGCACCCAGAAACATAAAGCAAGTTCTTAATGACCTAAACCGAGATTTGGACTCCCACACAATAATAGTGGGAGACTTCAACACTCCACTGTCAATATTAGACAGATCAATGAGACAGAAAATTAAGAAGGACATCCAGGACTTGAATGCAGAGCTGGACCAAGCAGACCTAATAGACATATACAGAATGCTCCACACCAAATCCACAGAATATACATTTTCTTAGCACCACATCGCACTTACTCTAAAATTGACCACATAATTGGAAGCAAATTACTCCTCAGCAAATGCAAAAGAATGGAAATCATAAAAAACAGTCTATCAGACCATAGTGCAATCAGATTAGAACTCAGGATTAAGAAACACATTCATATCCACAAAACCACTTGGAAACTGAACAACTTGCTTCTGAGTGTTGACTGGATAAACAATGAAATGAAGGCAGAAATAAAGATGTTCTTCAAAACCAATCAGAATGGAGACACAACTTACCAGAATCTCTGAGACACCTTTAAAGCAGTGTCAAGAGGGAAATTTATAGCAATAAATGCCCACATGAGAAACCAGAGGAGATCTAAAATTGACACCTTATCATCAAAATTGAAAGCACTAGAGGAGGAAGATCAAAAAAACTCAAAAGACAAGAAGCAACTAAGATCAAAGCAAAACTGAAGGACACAGAGACCCAAAAAAAACCTTCAAAAAACTCAATAAATCCAGAAGCTGGTTTTTCAAAAAGATCAACAAAATAGACAGACCGCTAGCCAGACTAATAAAAAAGAAAAGAGAGAAGAATCAAATAGATACAATATAAAAAGATAAAGGGTATATCACCACTGATTCCACAGAAATACAAACTACCATCAGAGGTTACTACAAATAGCTCTATGCACATAAACCATAAATCAGGAAGAAATGGATCAATTCCTGGACACTTTCACCCTCCCAAGCCTAAACCAGGAGGAAGTTGAAACCCTGAATAGGCCAATAACAAGGGCTGAAGTTGAGGCAGCAATCAATAGACTACCAACCAAAAAAAGTCCAGGTCCAAATAGGTTCACAGCCGAATTGCACAAGACGTACAAAGAGGAGCTGTTTCCATTCCTTCTGAAACTATATTAAACAATACAAAAAGAGGGAATCCTCCCTAACTCATTCTATGAGACCAACATCATCTTGATACCAAAACCAGGCAGAGACTCAACTAAAAAAGAACACTTCAGGCCAATATCCATGATGAACATTGACACAAAAATCTTCAATAAAATACAGGCAAACCGAATGCAACAGCACATCAAAAAACTTATTCATCACAATCAAGTAGGCTTCATCCTGGGGATGCAAGGCTGGTTCAACATATGCAAGTCCAAAAACGTAATCCATCACATAAATGGAACCAAAGACAAAAACCACATGATTATCTTAATAGATGTAGAGAAGGCCTTCAACAAAATTCAACAGCCCTTCATGCTAAAAACTCTCAATAAACTAGGTATTGACGGAACATATCATAAAATGATAAAAGCTATATATGACAAACCTACAGCCAATATCATACTGAATGGGCAAAAGCTGGAAGCATTCCTTTTGAAATCAGGCATGAGACAAGGATTCCCTCTCTCATCACTCCTATTCAACATAGTATTGGAAGTTCTAGCCATACTAATCAGGCAAGAAAAAGATATAAATGGTATTCAATTAGAAAAGGAGCAACTCAAACTGTCTCTATTTGCAGATGACACGATTGTATATTTAGAAGACCCTATCGTCTCAGCCCAAAATCTTCTCAAACTGATAAGCAATTTTAGCAAAGTCTCAGGATACAAAATCAATGTGCAGAAATCACAAGCATTCCTATATACCAATAACAGACAAACAGAGAGCCAAATCAAGAGTGAACTCCCATTCACAATTGCTACAAAGAGAATAAAATACCTAGGAATACGACTAACAAAGGATGTAAAGGATCTCTTCAAGGAGAACTACAAACTGCTGCTCAATGAAATAAGAGAGGACACAAACAGATGGAAAAACATTCCATGCTCATGGTCAGGAAGAAGCAATATCGTGAAAATGGCCATACTGCCCAGAGTAATTTATAGATACAATGCTATCCCCATCAAGGTACCAATGACCTTCACAGAACTGGAAAAAAACACTTTAAACTTCATATGAAATCACAAGAGAGCCCGCATAGCCAAGACAATACTAAACCAAAAGAACAAAGTTGGGGGCATCACAGTACTGACTTCAAACTATACTACAAGGCTATGGTAATCCAAACAGCATGGTACTGGTACCAAAACAGAGACATAGACCAATGAAACAGAGCAGAGGCCTCAGAAGCAAAACCACACATCCACAACAATCTGATCTTTGACAAACCTGACAAAAATGAGCAATGGGGAAAGGACTCAATGTTTAATAAATGGTGTTGGGAAAACTGATTAGCAATGTGTGGAAAGCAGAAACTGAACCCTTTCCTGCACCTCACACTAAAATTAACTTCAGATGGATTAAAGATTTAAACATAAAACCTAACACCATAAAAACACTAGAAGAAAACATAGGCAAAACCATCCAGGACATAAGCATAGGCAAGGACTTCATGACTAAAACACCAAAAGCAATGGCAACAAAAGCCAGGATAGACAAGTGGGATCTAATTAAAATTCAGAACTTCTGTACAGCAAAAGAAACCACTATTAGTGTGAACTAGCAACCAACAGAATGGGAAAAAAATTTTGCAGTATACCCATCTGACAAAGGGCTAATATCCAGAATCTACAAGGAACTAAAACAGATATACAAGGAAAAGACAAACAACCCCATTCAAAAGTGGGCGAAGGATGTGAACAGACACTTTTCAAAAGAAGACATATATGAACCAACAAACATGAAAAAATACTCATCATCACTGGTCATTAGAGAAATGCAAATCAAAACCACATTGAGATACCATGTCACAACAGTTAGAATGGTGATCATTAAAAAATCTTGAGACAACAGATGCTGGAGAGGATGTGGAGAAATAGGAACACCCTTACAGAGTTGATGGGAGTGTAAATTAGTTCAGCCACTGTGGAAATCAGTGTGGCGATTTCTCAGGGATCTAGAAACAGAAACTTCATTTGACCCAGCAATCCCATTACTGGGTATATACCCAAAGAACTATAAATCATTGTAATATAAAGACACATTCACACATTTGTTCATTGCAGCCCTGTGTACAATAGCAAAGACCTGGAACCAACCCAAATGCCCATCAGTGATAGACCGGACAGGGAAAATGTGGTGCATGTACACCATGGAATACTATGCAGCCATAAAAAATGATGAGTTCATGTCCTTTGTAGGGACTTGGATGAATCTAGAAACCATCATTCTCAGCAAACTGACACAAGAACAGAAAACAAAACGCCACATGCTCTCACTCACAGGCAGGTGTTGAACAATGAGAACATGTGGACTCAGGGAGAAGAGCATCACACACTGGGTGCAGTTGCAGGGGGCCTAGGGTAGGGACAGTGGAGGTTGGGAGAGTAGGGAGGGATAACATCGGGAGAAGTGCTGGATATAGTATGCACCTATGTAACAGCCCTGCATAACCTGCACACGTACCCCAGAACCTAAAGTATAAATACATAAATAAATAAATAAAAGAAAAATACCCTCTGAAAAGGGAAAGAACACTGAAAAAAACAGACAACTGAACAATTTTCAGAGGTCATGTGGGTGTGAAAATAATTCTAAAACCAGCCAAAGTGGAAAAATCTACAGTGCTCATAACATTGCTTAGAGTTCTTTAAAGAACATTGCCTTTTTAAAAATAAATTAGCTCTAGGCTAAAGATTTCTCTGAATTTGTTCTAATAAAGTTTAAAGAAAAAATGTTCAAAGGAACAATATTATTCACAGTAATTTAACTGCATTCAACACCAAATCCAACACTATATAAAGGAATACAATAAAAAGCTGATGCCAACATTGTAAAATTAACAGTGTCTGCCATCTATGTAAAAATCATAAAGCATGCAGAGTAGGAAAATGCAATCTATAACAGGGAGATAAATAAATCTAGAAACAGAGAAGACTAATCATAATTAATTGAGAAGAATGGTTAAAAAAATTCTCAATTAATTACAATTATATAGTTATTAGAGGCCCTCCACATATTAAAGAGCTTAAAGGAAAATATGAACATAATGAAGGGAAAAGTGGACGATTAATTAAAACATAGAATAAAGTATGAGATGAAAATAATTGAACAGAAAAGCAGATTACAATGTTGCAGAAAAAAGGTAAGTGTATAGAAGACATAGAAACAAATGTTCTAAAATAAAGTACAGAGAGAAAAGACTTCAAATTAAACACCAGTTATCTATGGGACAGTATAAAACAGTCTACCATACATATTATTGGAATTACAGAAAAAAAAGAAAGCTAGGCAGGGTTATGATAAAAACATTTATATAATTAGTGGCTGAAAATGTTCCATATTTATTATAAACTAAATCTATAAATCCAAGCAGCTCAAGCTAAACGAACATCAAGAGAATAATTAGAAAAATAACAAAGAAAAACAATACCAAAACACTACACCAGGACACATTAAATCAAATCCGTGAAAAGACAAATCTTAGAAAAAGCAACAAAAGAAAAGTCATGTATTACTAAAATGAGAAACACAGAAATGACACCAGACTTCTTGTCAAAAACTTTACAAGCTATATGGCAATACAGTAACATCTTGAGATATTGAGTGACAACTAAAAAGTCCTACAAATATATTAATACAAAAGCTATCAACAATTATTGATAAGGATGTAGTTTTGAAAATACATACAGAACTCTTATACCTCACCAATTAAAAGACAAACAACCAAATTATGCACAAATAACTTCAATAGACATATTTCTAGAAAGGAAATAAAAATGGCTAACAAGCATGACAAGATTCTCTGTATCATTTGTAATTAGGTAAATGCAAATTAGAATTATAATACGGTGCCACTTTGTACCCACTAGGTTAGTTATAATTTTATTTTAAAAAAATGAAAGTATTGGTTATGATGTGGAGAAAATGGAATTTCATACATTATTGGTGGGAAGGCAAATGTATAAATAACAGTGCCAAAGTTTCTCAAAAAGTTAACCATAAAATTACTATATGACCCCATAATTCTAGGCAAGCATCTGCTGAGATAATTTTTTTCAGTGAACAAAACCTACATAAAATGTTAAGGTAGTCTCTTCAAATAAAAGGAAAATAAAACCACATGCTAATTTGAATCTCCACCAAAATAATGAACAATGTACACAGCAGGGAATAAATGGATATAAAATTATTTCAAAAATATGGTAATTATTATTTTAAATTAGTATGTGATAAGTAAAAGATGCATATTTTAAACCACTGAAATTTTAGTAAAACAAAGATATATAATTAGTAATCTAGTAGTAGTGATAAAGTAGAATAAAAATAAATTGTTAATTAAGATAAATAAATCATTAGAAAAATAATATTATGTTTTCAATATCATTCTTCAATAAAATAACTGGGGCTCCTTGAAGATATGGCTAATTCTAAGGCTCTATACATCTTGTAGTTCCAGCAAATAAGGAAGTTCTCAAAAATTAAAATAACAGAGGTATGTAAAAATGACACATAAAACTACTAAACCACTCCCAATAGACAAACCTGGAAGAACTTGAGCAATGTAATCTATATATAGTACTGAATTATAACACAAAATATAAAAACTTTTTAAAAAGCCTAAGTTCACACTGATGCAAATGAATTTTCTATTAAACAGATAGATGGCAAGAGACAAACTGAATATGCAGAAACTTTTCAAAAAAATTATGAAAATATTCCCATGTCAAAAAGACAGAGAATGGCTTTGTTCCCATAAGCATAGGTATATTAGTCCATTTTCACACTGCCGATGAAGACTGACCTGAGACTTGGAGGGAAAAGATGTTTAATGAACTTACAGTTCCACATGGCTAGAGAGGCCTGACAATAATGGTGGAAGGCAAGGAAGAACAAGTCATGATGTACATGAACGGTGGCAGGCAAAAAGAGCCTGTGGAGCAAAACTCTCAGTTTTAAAACCATCAGATCTCATTAGATTCATTCACTATCATGAGAACAGCACAGTAAAGTTTTGCCTTCATAATTCAATCATCTCCTACTAGGTTTGTTTCATGGGAATTGTGGGAGTTACTAATAAAGATGAGCTTTGGGTGGGGATATGGCCAAACCCTGTCAGTAGGCCACCTTCAGTGATCAGTTTATAAACAGTATAGAATGGAAAGAAGGGAGGGAGTAACTTTACAATGGGAGACCTTGGAAAACACTACCTTATTTAGCTTGGGTCAAGGTTTACATCATTAGTGATAATGTTGATACCATGTACTTGTGAATGATATGTTGAGAATAACATGTTTTCTCTGTTGTCCTTCTCACAAAAATCTATAACCAGTCTTACCATGGGGCAAACATGAAACAAACACACATTAAGGGAAATTTTACAAAACACCTGACAAGTACCCCCCAAGAACTGTCAAGGACAACAACAACAAAAATAGTCTGATAAATCTTTATAGCCTAGAGAAGCCTAAGAAGAGATGATAACTGAATGTAATATGGAATCTTAGATGGGACACTAGAATAGAAGTACATTAGGAAAAAACGAGGGAAATCAAAGTAAAGTATGGACTTCAGTTAATAATGTGTCAATACTATTTTACTAGTTTTGACAAATATACAATAGTAACCTAAGATAGTAACAATATAAGAAATAATGCATATTATAAAAGAATTATCTGTGCCATCTTTGCAACTTTTCTGTAATTATAAAACTATTTAAAAGTTTATTTAAATTTTAAAAGAACAAAAACAATATAACAGATTTCCAGTAAATGTATTAATTTAATTAAACTCTACAATTTCCTTGAAAGACAGAAACCACCAAAATTTACCAACTCATGAAGAAATAATAAACTAAATAGAATGATATCTATTGATATTTAATGATATCTATTGATATTTAATTGAATTCACAGTTAAAAACCTTTACCCAAATAAAAATTTGAATCCAGTGGCTTCTCAGATAAATTCTACCAATTATTTAAGGCAAAAGTATAACTTACTCTAAGAAAATTTCCATGGAAGCCAGAAGTACTTAATTCATTTTTGTGAGGCCAATATTACTGAAACATCAAAACCAGGCAAAGAAAATAACAGGACATAAAGCTACAGACCAATACTCCTCAGGAACATAAATGCACATAACAGAGCAAACTAAGAAGGATAATAAATCATGACCCAGATGGAATCATATAAAAAATACAAGATTGTATTCACATTTAAAAAAGTCAATATATATAGTACATATACTGACAGAAATAGAACATCATGTAATGATATTAAAATAGAGAAACACTTATATATTTATGAGCAAAATATCATGTTTTTTCTCTTCAGATTAGAAGCAAGGCAAAGGTGTCCTCTTATTATTTCTATCCAATATTGATTGGAGGTCCTAGATATTGCAGTAAGTTAAGAAAAAGAATATACTCTTTAATGTGTTATCTCCTTGTTTCCCCTCCAGTTTTATCTCTATAGAAGGAATAAGGAAAATAGAACAAGACATGAATATAGAATAAGAATAAATTAAGAGACACTGAGGAAGGAAGGGAGGGAGGGAGGAAGTGAGGGAGGGAGGGAAGGAGTTAGTTTTACCATCCAGCACTACAATTGTATCATCCAGAACAACTCTTTTATCTTTTCTTTGAATCTTCAGTACTAGCTAACACTCCGGCTCTTTGTGAGAGACCTAACTGTAGCGCTTTTCAAGATATTTTTTTCAAAGACATTTCCCTTTGTCTGATGAATTCAAATGCCAGTTAGAATAATACTTTTATTTTTCACAGAAAATGGACTGTATTTAGGAATCTCGGTTAACCTCTTCTTTCTACAAGGCAGTACAGATTCAAGGAGCAGCTCAGTTGATCACTATAAAGTCTGTGTTAACTGACATTTAGCATCAAGATGGAAAAGGAGGTACAGCCAGCCACTCATTAACTACATTCCCTGTTTGTATTCATGCTATGGATGCCTTTTAGAAATTTACTTGTTCATTATTTTCCAACTGCTAGTCATGAACCATTAACGGCTCAAGGCTGTGACATTATTTATTTTAAATGAAGTGGAAATATACTATAAAGATAATATAAGTGTGAGTACCTTACATATAGAAGTACTAATAATTGTTTTATGGAAACTTTGACTTTAATGTATATGTATATTTATGCATAGGAGTTTTAGATTCCAATATTTAACTTATGCTTTATTCCAATTAAAAATAAAAAAAGATTTAAAATAAACTGCATGAGATGTTTGCTAATTATTCATTTAAAAAGAATGCAGGTTTTCCCCTACTAACTCTTAAGTGCTTGCTTTTGTAATCAAAATGAGAATTGCATAATTAAAATTGTTTAATTTGTATTGTGAATAAGTTTCACTATAGGTTTCTTATTTTAATAAGGAGGTTTTCTTAAATTTGTATATGTGTAGTTGTGTTTTGCCTCTTGAACTAGAAGGCATGTCTCTTGTGGATGCAAATCATGAAATTAAATACTGTAACACAGCCTTCATGCAACTTTACTATTCTAAAGAGATAAAACAAAGGCCTTCATAGATAGGTTTTCTGAGCACCTAAAAACAGTTATCAGAAACACAGGCCATAAGATCTATGTATATTATTCCTAGAACAACTTTAGATTTTCATGTATAAAGAAATTTAGCAATTGCTATTATCTATAACAGTACTTGACTAAATAATTTTCACACACTGTCTAGTAGAATGTGTGCTGTTTTCAACTATCAAATATGTTTTAGAGAGAGGTGAAATAGTGGAGAGGCTTTCAACACTTTGTTTTATTTGAACCATAAAAGCCAATAAAGAGTTTCCCATTTTGGAAAACCAAAAACTAAATGTGTGTATTTCACTTGGACTTTGGTTAAGTTAGTTTAGGTTGAAATGCAAAAGAATAAGAGTTTTATGTGGTTAAAAAAAAGCCACATAAATTTTTCACTTTAACCATTTTTAACTTTACAATCTAATATTATTCATTACATTCACTATGTCAGGCAATCATAATCATTATTTTTTTTTTCCAAACAACTACAGACACTCTGTACCCATTAAGCCATAACTCCCTATTCTTCTTTACCCTTAGCCCTTGTTGACTTTTAAACTAGTTTCCGTCTCCACAAATTGGCCTAATTTAGATATTTTATATTAGTGGAATTGTAAAATGTGTGTTCTTTTATGTTTGGCTTATGTTGTTTAGCTTAGCATAATGGTTTGAAGATTCATCCATGTTGTAGCATGTGTCAATTATACCACATTTTTATTTTCTTTTCTATTCATTTGTTGATAGACACAGATTATTTCTACCATTTGACTATTCTGAAGAATGTTTTAATCAAGATTGATTTACAAGTTTGTTAGAGTCCCTGTCTTCAATTTTTGGGGATATATACCCGAGTGTGAACTTCCTAGGTCATATGATAATTCTGTTTAGCTTTCTGAGGAATTGACAATTTTCTACAGTGGCTATGCCAGTTTGCATTTCCACCAGTAATGTATAAGAGTTCCAATTTCTCCACATCCTCATCAATTCCTGTTTTTATTACTATCATTATTACTGCCATCTTAATGGGGGTGAAGTGAAAGCTCATCGTGGTTTTGATTTGCATCTCCCTACGGATTAATGATGTTGAACATTTTTTCATGTGCTTATTTATCATTTGTATATATTATTTGTAGTAATATCTATTCAAGTCCTTTGCCCATTTTTAATTGGATTGTTTATCTTTTTTGTTATAGTTCTTTATAATCTGAATATTAAACCTGTATCAAATATATGATTTGTATGTATTTTCTCTCATTCCATCAGTTGACATTTTACTTTCTCAATAACCATCTTTAATATATGAAAATCATTTTTTATTTTGATGAAGTGCAACTTTGTATTTGCTTTCATTGACTATGCTTTTAATGTAATAATTACAAAAAAATATAGCCAAATGCAAGTATGAAAGTTTTGTGTTAACTTTCTTCTGAAAGTTTTGTGTTAGCTCTTAAGTTTAGGTTTATGATCCACTTTTAGTTAATTTTCTCTGTGGCGTAACCTAAGAGTCCAACTTCATTCTTTTACTTGTGCATATCCAGTTTACCATTACCATGTTGAAAAAATGATTTTTGTCGCATGGAATTGTCTCAACATTCTTGCAGAAAATTAACTGGTCATATACATGTTTTAAACATAAAAACAAAAGAAAAACACAGCATTTATTATAATATCTCTTACATTTGAAAGTCTGGAAGCAAAGTTAGACATAAAAAATGTTAGTGGAACTACTCAGCATTTATAAAAGTCTAGGAATAGAAAATATTTAGAGTAGGGACAAAAAAATGTGATAATTCAGTAAATTTACAAGATAAACACTGCTAAGCTTTCTTTTCTTTCCCTAACTTATAAAGAACACATTTTAAACAACCATCTGAAAACAACCCGTAGATTATAAATGTGACTTTGAATGGTAGAGGTTGAAGAAACTGGAAACAATTAGAAAGGCAATGACAGCTTCTTTAATGAGTAAAATCAGCATTTACAGGGAAAGTCAGTTTCATTTTCACCTCAGTGTAAAACTTCCAGAAAACTTAGAAGAATGTCATTACATAAAATATTGGTTTGACAAATACATTAGAATTTGGGTCAGGCTGATAAATCATACTGGAAATGGCATAACTACAAAATGTTAAGTCTTGTATAGCTACATCAAATGACTGTGTAGAAAATTATGCCCTGTCCACTTAAAACTAGATGTATTTTTTTTTCTGATTTTATTGAATGGAATTTACCATTTGAGTGGACACTGAGAGACCTTGGCTTTTTTTTCTCCATATTCTGCCACAATTTTATTTGACACGTTGGGAAGTAATTTAAACTCAATAAAATGAAGATAATTGCACTTATCTCACAGAGATGTAGAGAGTGTTAATGAGATCATGTCTACAAAGTGATTCAAAGTCTTTAGTTTGTAATATAAATAGCAAGCATAACTATATTTTTCCAGATGTCTAATAATGATAACTATAAATATGATGAACTGAAAAGTTAAAAGGCTGCCAGTAAAAGTAAAATGTTTTCATTTTAATTGCTAGGCATTTCAATGTTCCCTCTTGCCTGTTTGGTTTACAGAAAATACACAGAAATGTTATTTATGAGTTCCTTTTTAATAAGGATATGTCCCTCAAGTTTAAACTCAAGAGTACTTAACTTCTAGCCAAATACAGAAAAACTGAACTTCTTTTTTTTTTTGCAATTATGTCTCATAAATCACTGTAGAAGTTTAATAAAATAAATCACAGCATAAATTTTAATGAAACCTATACATTATTTCTTCAAAATGTTTCTTAATATGAAATAGAAGATCATGGCTTCAGTTCCAAATCTCATTACTCAATTGTCATACCTTCAGTGTGTCTTTATTCCTGAGCTGATAAAGCCAAATATTAATA
Source organism: Sapajus apella (assembly GCF_009761245.1). Classification (NCBI taxonomy): domain Eukaryota; kingdom Metazoa; phylum Chordata; class Mammalia; order Primates; family Cebidae; genus Sapajus; species Sapajus apella. The sequence goes on along the minus strand of NW_022436971.1, from coordinate 3,769,506 downwards.
TCCTCTAATCAGTTCCTATCCTGTTAAATATTTCTCAGTGCAGAAATTCTTGTAATCAGACCCAAACTATTTTTAAGTTCATAGCCTACACTGTAATCCTACTGCTGTCAACCATTTGTGAATTAAAATACTTATCTTTGAAACTGAATTGCATTTTACATTAAATGAGCCAGAAAAAGCAATGTTGATTCTAACGGGAACAGGCATGATAATCTCCTGGCAAAGATGCTCTTCAAAGTACTAATGTTTGGCAGCTGTGGTGGTTCACTGCCTACTGTACTTGGCCTTGGGATAGACATTGCAGACAGGGACTTTGAAATGAGACCAGACATTAGGTCTGGATTCAATAATTACCAGAGTAAAGGAGGTCACTCTCTGCAGCAACCAGCAGGGTAATTGCATCCTAAAGGACGGCAGAATTTCTTGTCATGTCCTGTGATGGCAGTCTGAGTTGCATTGATTTGATTGGTTATTGTTGGACCACAGCCAATGTATTGTGAGGAGTTAGCAGCACATCACACTACACACACAGATACACACACACACACACACACACACACACACACACACACAATTAAAGTAGGCTGAGGGAGAAAAATTTCAGTAGCTTTTTGTAACAGGAAAATAAGCTTTATTTTGTTTTTAGCTCTCTTACGTAATCCATCAAAATTAATGAATCCATTACTGTGTATTGGAGTTAAGAAAAACACATTCTTCGTCTATCCACCAAGACATTGTTTAAAGAATAAGACTGACTCAGAAAACATCTCTATTCATAAAATCAGCAACATTCTTTGTAGCTTACTGGAAAAAAAAATCTGTTAGAACTTCAGATTGACAATTGTTAGTGATATTCAAATAAAAATTATCACTATTGACCCACATATGCATGTGTACATGTGCACACACACACACACACACACACACACACACACACACCACTCCAAACCAGCACCATCTTCCATTTTTATCTTCATTACTAATTAGCCACTGTAGAAAAAAGGTTTTATGTCTGCTTCAGATGAGAAACTAGCAGGTCTGGAGAAGACAGGAAATCTTCATCTGAAATGTAATATCTGTTCCATAACAAAGGACTAATCTTCTTGCTAAAATTCAAAAGGCTATAACAAAACAAAACAAAAATCCCCAACTTTCTGGTAAGAAACTGAGCCAGGCATTGCATAATATTCGATAAGGATGTGTCCTTCATATTAGAAAGAAATTAAACAAAGTAATACATATCTTAAATTAAATCTAACCTTTATTTAAATATTAAAGGAAGAGAACTTTCTGCTTAGTTTTTGGTAATTAACCATTGATGTAAAAGCCACTCAAGTAAATGTCAATTGTATTTCTGTACAGCAGCAATGAACAATTTGAAATGAAATTAAGACAGTGTGTCCACTTACAATAGCACAGAAAAAGGAGCATACCTATGAATAAATATAACAAAAAAAAAATGCAAGACTTACGCACTGAAAACTACAAAACCTATTGAAAGAAATCTAAAACCTAAATAAGTGTAAAAATATCCTGTGTTCATGAATTAGAAGGCAATATTTTTGGGATGACAATGCTCCTTATGCTGATCTCCAGGTTCACTGTAATTATTATCAAAATCCTGGTGGAATTTTGCAGAAATTTACCTGCTGTTCCCAAATTCATATGGATATTCAGGGTAGCCAGTATAGTTAAAAGAGTCTTGATTTTAAAACTGTCTGTAATGCTATACTAATCAAGAGAGTGTGTACTGGTCTCAAGATAGACATATAGATCAATTAAATAGAATTGAGTGTCCAGAAATAAATCCATACATGGTGGTGAATTGATTTTTGCCAATGGTACCAAAACAACTCAACAGGAAGGAAATGGTATTTTTTAACAACTGGTGCTGGAATAAGTGGATATCCACTTGCAAAAAGATGCAATTGAAATCTTACTTCATAGAATATACAATTATTAACTGAAAATAGTTTTAAATAATTTAACTAATAAAACTATAATTATCTTAAAGGAAAGCAAATGAATATTTTTGTGACCTTGGATATGGTGATGGTTTCTTAGATATGACATCTAAAGCTAAAGCAATAAAATTAAAAATAGATAAATTGGACTTTGTCAGAATTAAAAAGTTTGTATTTCAAATAACAGTATCAGAAAAGTGAAAGGATAACTTACAGAATGGGATAAAATATTTGCAAATCATGTATCTCGTGAAATTTAGTATCTACTCCCCAGAACATACACATATATTCTGAAGACACATATATATATATATTTTTTTATATAGTCTTTATATATATATATATATATATATATATATATATATATAATTCTTACTACTCAATAATAAAAGGACAAATAACCTAATTTAAAAATGGGCAAAGAATTTGAACTAAGATGCCTCCAAAAGATGATATATAAAAGATCAATTGGCATGAGGAAAGATGTTCAACATCATTAATCATTAATAAATGGTAAATCAGAACCATGCCACAACATCAGTATAGCTAAAATTTAAAAAGACAGATAATAACAAGTATTGAGAGGGAGGGTAATAGAGAAATTAATCCTTATACAAAGCTGATGGAAACATACAATGATACAGCCACTCTGGAGAAACAGATTGGCAATTACTCAAGATGTTAAATGTAGCTTTGGCAGATGGCCCAATATTTCCAATCCTAGTTACATATCCAAGAAAAATAAAAACATAAGCTGACACACACAAAATTACACATGTATTTATTGCTACATTATTTCTAATGGAAAAATAATAGAATCAAATAAAACCTCCATCCACTAATGAAAAGGTAAATAAAATGGACTATTACTCAGTCATTAAAAGGAATGGGCGGGCGCGGTGGCTCAAGCCTGTAATCCCAGCACTTTGGGAGGCCGAGGCGGGTGGATCACGAGGTCAAGAGATCGAGACCATCCTGGTCAACATGGTGAAACCCCGTCTCTACTAAAAATACAAAACATTAGCTGGGCATGGTGGTGTGTGCCTGTAATCCCAGCTACTCAGGAGGCTGAGGCAGGAGAATTGCCTGAACCCAGGAGGCGGAGGTTGCGGTGAGCCGAGATCACGCCATTGCACTCCAGCCTGGGTAACATGAGTGAAACTCCGTCTCAAAAAAAAAAAAAAAAAAAAAAAGAAATGGAACACTGATGTATGCTATAACATAACATGATAAGGCTTGAAAATATTATGCTAAGTCAACAAAATCAAACATAAAACGCCACATATATGATTCTATCATATGAAATGTTCAGCATAGGCAAACCCATAAAGGTAAGGAATTTGGTGGCTGCCAAAGGCTAGAAGTGGGAAGATGAGGCAAATGAGGAAGAGCAGCAATTTATAATGGGTATGGAGTTTCTTTGGAGGATTAGGAAAATGTCCTTGGATTAGTTATGATCATTGTCCAACTTTATGAAATATTAAAACCCACTGCATTTTGCATCTAAATGGTAAATTTTATCACATAGGAATTACCTTTCAACTAAACAAAATCATTGGAGAATTATACTATGTGGCAGTGAAGGAATAGTGTACAAGGACACATAGCAATCACTAAAACAAGAATGTAAATAATTCTCAGTTTTTAAATTTTGTTCTCCATGTACTCCCAATAAAAAATTTGGAGAAATAAATGTTCTGGTAATTATTAACTTTTGTAAGAAAAGTCGATATTAGACATATTTTCTGGTATCAGAAATGTACTTCTTTTGTGAGATAGTAACTGGGAAATTTTATCAGAGTCTGTATCCTTTTCTCCTATAAACATCAGGGAGAATATGTTGTGATTTGGCCTCCCCTTAAAGACCCCAGTTCTTCTACTTAAGAGATAAACAATGTCATCACGTTACTTGATTGATCAAAGGCATCACACTAGCAGACTTCCAAATATACTACAAAGCTATATTAATCAAAACAGCACAGTACTTGCATAAAAACAGACACTTACAGCAATGGAACAAAATACAAAGCGCAGAAATAAATTCATGGATCTACCGCCAACTGATTTTTGAGAAATGTGCCAGGAAGACACAATGGGGAAAGGACAGTCTCTTCAGTAAGTGGCACTGAGACAACTAAATATCTGCACATGGAAAAATAAGTTTAGAACCTTATCACATCATATACAAAATTAACTGTGCTCACATGGAGATGATTAACAACACATGGCATTTTAAGGGAATATATACACTTCAGCTCACTGCAATAGCAGCAGGAGGTGGCTAAGAAATTACTATAGCAGTACAGTATACATTGCAGTTAATTTTTTGTGATTATGATTTAATACTGTGTCTTTATATTTGGTTAGATTTTTCTCAACCATACACTCTGACATTTTGTGCATACGTTTTGATAAATTCTAACATTTTATAATAGATATATGTATGTATTTATGCTACTAAATGATAAAGTACGCTAGTTGCTACATATATTTTATGCATTCATGACATACCTAGCTTTTTCTTAATTAAAAAATTATTTCTAGGCTATGTGGTTTGTCTGCAAGATTTTCAAATTGTTGCAAATATCCAAAACACTTTTCAATACATTTATTGAAAAAAACTGCATATAATTGAACCCATGGGGTTCAAACCCATGTTCATTCAAGGGCCACTTGTATACAAATATTACCTGTCAATTAAAAACAGAAATAAATAGCTAAACTAAGTAAATAAAATTTTTTCATGTTTAAATTATATAACCAAGTTCTGAGAAAAATTACAAGCAAATAACAATGAATCAAATCACAGAAATGTGGATTTCCCATTGTTTACAGTAACTACTACTGATATTTTTCTACATAGCTCTTTAAAATATGCTAAAAGATATATTTTTTATTACAGAATCATTGACATGCAATTAAATGAGTATATATTTAGATTGCAGGTTTATGGGTTTTGAGAATTGGATACAGCCTGTCCCCACACCCTTATCAAAATATGAAATATTCAGTTTTCCAAGAAAAGACCAAGTACCTCTTTCTTATTAATCAATACACTTACTCTGGGAAAACACTGTTTTGATTTTGTTTACCATGTATTAGTTTTGGTTGTTTTGAAAGTACGTATGAATGGAATTATACAATCTGTACTCTTGTGTATTTGCCTTCTTTAATTTAGCATAATCCTTTAAGAAAGTAGTAACTATAAAATAATGTTGTTATAAAATGGGCTTTATCAAAACTAAACATTTCCCAACGAAAGACAATAAAAACATAAATAGGCAAGTCACAGAATCACAGAAAGTAGGCATAAGTATTTCTGGTAAAGGTCTTATATTCATAAAGTATAAACAACTGCAGCACAAATAGCAAAACAACAAATCAATGAAAACTTTGCTCAACAGCTTGAACAGGTATTTTACAAAGGAAATTATCCAAATTTTCCATACTCTTACATAAAATGCTGGTATATTCATTTTTATTGATGAACAGTATTTCATCTTTTATCAATTATTGTATTGATGGTCATACTCTTTAGTCTACACATATTTTCATCACATACATGTGATATTGCTGGCTATAAGGCACCATAATACTCCTTGAACGAAGTATGAGTGTCCAGTATCTATAAATTCTTAATAAAATCTGTGTTTAATCTTATTTTAGATATACTGGTAGATATGTAGTAGTATTCAAGTATAGTTTTAATTTGCATTTCCCTGATAACTAATTATATTGAGCCCATTTTTATTTGTGCATAAGCCATTTAGATATTTTCCTTTGCAAAATGCCTGTTCAAGATTTTTGTGCAAAGTTTTCATTAGTGTGTCTTTCTTCCTATTTGTAATGCAGTCAAATATATATCCAAATTGTTGATGTGCAAATAAATAAAAATGTGCTTAATATCATTATATATAGGTCACACATATATGTGTATATATATCCTTTATCACAAAGCTTTATACTTTCGGTGATTCTGTGACTTACCTATTTGTATTTTTTTTTTGTCTTTTGTTTGCAAGTTTTTAGTGTTAATATAGCCCCCCCACGCACATGCTTTTTTTTTTTTTTTTTTTTTTTTTTTGAGATGGAGTTTCCCTCTTGTTGCCCAGTCTGGAGTGCAATGGCCCAATCTGTGCTCAAGGCAACCTCTGCCTCCCAGGTTCAAGCAGTTCTCCTACTTCAGCCTCTCAAGTAGCTGGGATTACAGGCATGCGCCACCACACTTGGCTGATTTTGTATTTTTAGTAGAAACGGGGTTTCTGCATGTTGGTCAGGCTGGCCTGGGACTCCTGACCTCAGATGATCCATCCACCTCGCCCTCCCAACGTGCTGGGATTACAGGCGTGAGCCACCACACCCAGTTTTAAGCCCATTTTATTATAGTATTATTTTATAGTTGGTACTTCTAGTTGTTATAGTTTAAAAAATCTTTGCTTTTGTCATATGAGACTAGTCTTCCTTATATTGTTGTAGAAATCTGATTATTCTAAATATATCATCATATCATCTCTAGGATGTATCTCTGACTTTTGTAAATGGTATAAGGTATATGTAGTATCACTTAAGGTTAGCTTTTTCGTCTTCATATAGGTAGCCAGTCAGTTGAATACTCTGTTGAACACCTTCCTTGTAACATTGAATTTGACACCTTAAGTTGAAAATAATTGTCTTTACAAGTATTTGTTTTTGAAGTTTCTCTACTGATTTCAAATAAGGAGAGTTTCAATTCTTTATATCCAATCTCCCTGCTTCTTAATTTTCTTATTTTATTGCCAGGGCTGGGAACTCCACTACAATGTTTACTCAAGTAATGATTGCAAATATATTTGCCTTGTTTCTGACCTTTGGTGGTAGGGAAATATTTCATCTTTTACTGTTAAATGTGATATGAGCTATGAACCTTCTATAGATGCCTTTACTAGATTTATGTAGATTAGATTTACTAGAGTGATGTTTTCTAGTTCTAGTTTACTAAGTTTTTTCTTATTTTTATATGAACGTGTACTGAATTTGTCAATTTTTTTGCATCTATGAAATTATCATGTAATTCTTTTGCTATTGTATTAATAGAGAAGACTACAAGAGCTAGTTTTCAAGTGGTAAGCTCACTTTTAGTTTTTAGGATAAGTCTCACTTGTTTATTATGCATTAAAAATTTTTGGTTTTAATTTGCCAATATTTTGTTAAAAATCTTTGCCATGGATTTTTGAGAAAAATTAATCTAAAATTTTCTTTTCTTGTATTTTTAAATTGGTTTGTTATCAATGCAATATTGTCCTCATAATGTTTGGAAGTGCTGTCTCTTGTTATTTGTATTAAAAAAAAAAAAACGCTTGAAATTGCTATTATAATTTTCTTAAATATTTGAGTGGGTATATATATCAGTGTGCATACACAGCTTGTATGTATATTTATTAAATGGTATATTGAATATGGTATATTTATTAAACATAGAACCATACATATTTTCTCTTGTCAATATTGGTAATCTTTGTATTCAAAATATTTGCATGTTTTACCTAAAATGTTAACATAAAATCTTTAATAAGATTCTCATATCTGTAAAGTACATAAGATTGGCAGTGTTGTTCCATTTTTAATTCATAGTGTTGATAATTTGTATGTTTTTTTAATCATTGATCATCTAAACTCTTAACAAATTTATTAATCTTAAAATAAGCAACTTTTGTTTTTATTTTTCTTCAGGGCTTTTCCATTTTTCGTTTCATTGAGTTTCACTCATGCATTCTATTTCTTGTTTTCTTTAGATTGAATTATCTCATTTTTCCAGCTTATTATGGTAACAGTTTAGATCATTAAGTTTGTACTTTTCTTTTTCAGTATAAATAATTACAACAGCAATTTTCTTGTAATTTTAAAATTTCGATCGGCTGTGTTTTTATTACCATTCAGTTTGACAGAGTTTCTAATTCCCTTTGAAACACTTCTTTGATCCATGCTCTATTTAATAATGAGTTGTTAAACTTTCAAATATTTGAGAATATTCCAGAAATTTGGCAGATTTTTTTTGGTTTTTAATTTATTTAAAACCAAACAGATTGTGCTAACTTTAACTCTTTAAAATGAGCCAATACATATTTTATAATCCAACATAGAGTCTAAATTGGTTAAAATTTTCTTTGAACTTGAAAACAATTTATTACATAATTGTTATGTGTAAAGTAATGTTTATAAATGCCAATTAGGTTAAGTTGGTTGTAGTACTGTTCAAGTGTTTAATATTATTTATTTTCTGTTGAATGTATTACCAAGAGATGAGTGTTTAAATTGCCAACTATAATTGCCAATTTCTCTTGTCTGTTTCTCTTAGTTTTTCCTTTGCCCATTCGTACTTTGTGTATTATATTGTGCTCTCTTGATGATTTGACCCTTTATCATTAGGAAATGTTACTCTTTTTCTCTGGACAGAAAATGTGTCATGAAGTTTATTTTCTCTAATATCAATATAGACACTTTCATTTTTTTTCATAACTAGTGTTTCCATGATAAATTGTTTTTCACTCTTTTACATTAAATAAAACTGTATCTTCTTAATATATACCTCTTGAAACAGCATGTATTTTGGTTCTGCTTTCTCACACATTTTAACAATTTATTTCCCTTATCTGAAATATTTCATTCCAATAACTTTTAGTAATTACTTAATGGCCTCAGCTTCTTATTTGTATTTTATCTGTTACAGTTATCATGTTTCTACTTTTTTATCTAGTTTTTCACAATTTCTCTTATCACTAATGTGGCTATTGGCTCATTAGATATGTCCCTTCTGTTATTTTTAGAGCTAGTTCTAGCGTTGACAAATAAGCTTCCACTTATTACCATGTATTTGGGACTGGATCTCACTCTGTCACCCAGGCTGGAATGCATTGGTACAGGCTTGGCTCATGGTAGATTCCAACTCCTGGGCTCAAGTGATCCTCACACCTCAACCTCCCAAGTAGCTGGACTGTAGGAGCACTCATCATGCCTGGCTTGCCTGGCTAATTTTCTTATTTTCTGTAGAGATAGGGTTTCACTACAGTGCCCAGCCTGGTCTCAAAATCCTAGGCTTAAGTGATCCTCTCGCCTTGGTCTCCCAAAGTTCTGGAATTATAGGCATGAGCCTCTGTGCCTGGTTGTATATTTATACCTAATATAAGAATTTTGCAACAGTATACTTTATATCCTCTCATCCATCCTACTATTACATCTTAGGTCTGAGTTTGACAAACTTTATCATACATTGTTATTACATTTTATGCTTTAGTTCTTTAAAGAAATTAAAAATGAAAATGTTTTATCTATGTACATATTGACAATTTCTAATGTTTCTCATTCCTTTGTGTAGAACTGAGGTTTATCCAGTATCATTTTACACAGCCTGAAGAATACTCTTTAATGTGTTTTGAGCTAGATGTCTGCTGATAACAAAATTTCTTAGTACTTGTTTTTTTTGAAAATTTTTACTTGTAGGTTTACCTTATATTTGAAGATTATTTTCACTAGATAGATAATTCTAAGGAACAGGATGTACTGTTTTTTTTCTGCACTTTAAAGATGGCTCTACTTTTTCTTCCAGCTTGAATTGTTTCTGATCAGAAATGTGTCCTATTTCTGTAATTACTTTTAAGAGTGTTTCTTTATTATCGGTTACTAACAATTTGATTCATTGTGTCTTGGTATAATTTTCTTGGTATTTTTTTTCTGCTTATTATTCTTGAGAGTCTTTGAACTTGAGTTTTGGTGTTTCATTGAAGTTTCATCAAATTTGGAACATTTTCTGCCATTACTTAATCTTTTTTTTTTTTGTCCAAATGTATTTTTCCTTTTTTTATTTTACACTCTTTTGACACATATACTAGCCTCTTTATATTGTTTCACAAGTCAATGAATCAATGTTCTTTTTTTTGTTGTTTGTTTTTTGTTTTTTGAGACAGAGTCTCACTCTGTTACCCAGGCTGGAGTGCAGTGGTGAGATCTCAGCTCACTGCAAACTCTACCTCCCTGGTCCAAGCAATTCCCCTACCTCAGCCTCCCAAGTAGCTGGGATTACTGGTGCATGCCACCAAACCCGACTAATTTTTTTTTTTTTTTTGCATTTTTAGTAGAGGTGGGGTTTCACCATGTTGGTCAGGCTGGTCTTGAACCCCAAGTCTTCTGGAGGTTACTACTTTGCCCTCTCGAATCCAAGGGTTGCTGTTTTTGCAAGCATATGAAAGCCTTCCATTAGTATTCCTTTTACTTCCTTCCACTTCCTCCTGTAATCTTCATTTCTGTAATTACTTCCATGCCCTTCTCAATATGCATCAAGACATTAACGATAATATTTGAAGGGAGCTGGAGGGAAATCCAGCCCCCTTGTGGCAGATAGCTGAAAAACAGAATTCTCCTCTACTTAAGGAACATGGGAAACTGAAATATGAGAAAAGATATAATCACTTTATTGCACAAATGCTCCTGGTGAGAGTCACTCTAAAGCCATGGATAAGGATATAGGCCAGCCCAAGGACGCAGGTGCAAGAGACTCATAGGACAGAGATGAAGGTTGGTGCCAGGCTAGCAGATTATCACTAGAACATAGATGAAACTTTAGGGGTACATGGTAAGACCAGTTATTCTGGAAGCCCAAGGATAAAGAGGAGTCCAACTCTTCACTCCAGCATCTCCTCTGTTCTTAAGTAGGTAATCGTGATGAGATGGTATCAAGGGTACACAGTCTGATTGGTTTCTTCCAGAACCCAAAGAATGATGGGGGATGCCCATCATGATAATAAGCAAGTACAGGGAATGCCTTATTTTAACATTTTCCTTTTTCTGTTCTGTTCTTTTTTCACAGATGGGTAATTGCATCTCTATAACATAGGGTATGTCCCTTGGATGCATGCCCCCAAACTGGGAAAGGTTTGATTACCCCAAATCTTAAAACAAAAAAACTAATTTTCCTTTGTAATTCTGTTTGGCTTAAAAACAACCTGAGAGGAATTTACAAAAGTCAGCCTTGGAACCCAGTGCCCCTGTGCAGGAGGTCCTCTGGTTAGCCTTTTCAGTCTTTTTAAATTGAGAGCAGAATAAGGAGGAAAGGGCTAAGAAAAAAGAGAAACCCAGGGAAAGGAGGCAGACTCAATTATTGGCTGCTCTGCAAGACCACCAGTCCACTTCAAGTTGCCCTAAGGACATACTTCCTGGTAACTGCCATTGATAAAGGCAGGTCACTAGAAGGCAAACTGCACCCCAATGGGATAAATGGGAAAAGGCCTTCCACGAGTTGCGCTCTCTGCCACAAGCACAGCCTCCGGAAACAATACTGCCTTGAGGGACAAAGCATCCCTGGGAAGAATCCCAACCCCCGAAGGCCTTGAACTGAAGGGCTCTCTGCTCCAGCTGGTTTTTAAATCAGACATTGTCATCAATAGTACAAAGCTGTGGACAACTCTGGAGGTGGCAAGTAAAATTATCAATTTCCCTTTTGAGTTTAAGAGTTGCCTACACTATGCTAATCTCCTTCTGTGAACAAATCTCCAATTCCTGTTGGGTAATTAGGGCAAATGGCATCTCTTCCCTCCAAAAGAAATAATTCACACTCCTTTATACTACTTAAGGGACCAGTTACCATTCTCTGATCAGTCCCTAGTATGTCTAAATACCCCACACCTCTTTGGGGCAAAAATATACTTTCCAAGACAGGTGCCTACTTAACATTTAGCCAACCTCCAAATTCATCGTTCCCTCAGGTAGCTCTATCATCTCTTCTGAATTAGATTTAGATATCTAAATCTTTAACCAATAATTTCATCCTTGATGGTCTTACCTCAGGGATTTAGAAATAGCCCACCCTTATTCAGGCAAGCCCTAACAAAACTCTGACTGAGCAATCTCTTAAGGGGGGATCACATCTACATAATATAGGTAACCTCCTTCTCTGCTTCCTCCTCACAGGGCTTGCACAGCAACATGCAGAACAAACCTTAGCTTTCTAATGGAAGGGAAAATGACTTGTTTAATTCAAAGGTTATACAGGTAAAGAGGTATTTCTGGTAAGGAAGGTTATAAAGAAAAGAGATTTTCTCTTAGCAGGCATGACTATATGACTATAGCCACGAGTTACCTGGGCATGTCGGCAGCCTCAGGATTTTTTTGGAGTTTTGCTCATCACCTTATTTTGTTTTAATATTCTTCAAATTTTAATAACCTGATGTGTCTCCTTTTGCCTCCAGGTCATCAAGGAGGCCTGATGGCAAAAGGAGACAAATAAGGTTATTTACAGGCCTTTTCGTTGGCATTTAAAAGATGACAGAGAAAGATAAAGGGAATAAAACATATTTAAAGAACTAATAGCAGAAAACTTTCCAAATCTGGAGAAAGCTATAAATATCTAGGTACAAAAAGTTAATTGGATTCTAATCAGATGAATTCTAACCAGATGATCCTTAGTGAGGGATAACGTCTTCTCAATATTCGAGTCACCCTTCTACAGAGGATCTCTAGATTGCCCATCAGTGGGACATAATAGAGGTAAAATTCTGACCCTGTCTCCTTCGGACCTAGCTGGATACCACTTTTAGAACACAAAGAAACACCCTTCTGTCCTCACAGTTAACAAGAGGCCAACATTCAAAGAATCATGACCACCGCTCCTCTCTCAGCAGAAAGCAGTTAGAGAAGACTGACCTTTATGAATTTTCCCCAAAGAACTGGAGTCTTGGACTCTTGATGTGGGAAATGTTACAGTAGGTCGTCAGGCACGAGCAGGGTAGAAGAGATCTCTGCCAGACTGGGAATGTCAGGTGATCATGAAGTGATGATCAGATGGTTGTTAACTGTCACACTAAAATAATTGGTCAAAGCCAGCACCAGGGAAAGGCAGTCTCCCTATAGACAGAAAATCCTGAAACTGGTTATCAGCAGCTTCCCTGTAAGATCTCAGGAGCTGGGCAAGTGAGCTCAAGCATGTGCATTAACAGGTAAAATGGTGGAGGTTTAACTGGTAAATGGCCTTCTAGGAGCATTCAGCTGGTAAGAAAAGAATGCGTCAAGTGAGCATGTGTACACTCCAGTAAACACACTGCACATGCCTCCATCCCAAGCACTAGCAGGCCACTGTGTGTGCAGACATCTGATCCGAAGGAAAGATTTAGGGGAGAAAGAATGCAAGACCCTGGCAGTATGCCAACATATAAAACCCTAAGTCAAAGTCAAACCGCACACTTCACTTTCAAGTGGCCCATGTGGCCCTCTCCCAAGTGTACTTTCCTTCCTTTTTTTCTGCTCAGAACTTTATAAACTTTTACTCCTTCTCTAAAATTTGCTTTGGTCTCTCCTTCTGCCTTATGCCCCACTGTCCAATTCTTTCTACTGAGGAGGCAAGAACTGAGGTTGCTGCAGACCCTTACAGATTCGCTGGTGGTAACGTGGATACTGCCACTGGTAACAAGTTGATTGAGCAGAAGAAAAAAACTGTAAACTTAATGAGAAGTTACTTGAAAATATATAGTCAGAGAAGAAAAAAACAGAAAATATATAAAAGGAAAAAAGACAGTTTATGAGAGTTGTGTGACATCATCAAAAGCAAATTGATGCATCACTTGCATTTAAAAGACAATAGAGAAAGATAAATGTATTTAAAAAACTTATTTAAAGAAATAATAGCAGAAAACTTTCCAAATCTGGAGAAAGATATAAATATCTAGGTACAAAAAGTTAATAGGATTCTAATCACATTCAATCCAAAGCAAACTACCTCCATGACATGTTGTAATCACACTTTCAAAGATTAAAGACAAAGAGAGAATCTTGAAATCAAGAGAAAGGAGACGAATGATACATAAGAGAGCTTCAATATGCCTAGTGGCAGACTTCTCAGGGGAAACCTTACAGCCAGGAGACAGCTGAATGATATATTTAAGGCACTGAGGAAAAAAAATTGCACACGGGCAAAGCTGTGCCCAACGCCACTGGTAACAAGTTGATCAAGCATAAGAAAAAAAATGTAAACTTAATGAGAAGTTACTTGAAAATATACAGTCAGAGAAAATACCAGTGGCATTTCTGAAGCTATCCTTCAGAAATGAAGGAGCTACAAAGAAAAATAAAAACTGGAGTTCATTAGCAATGTATAGATCATCCAGGCAGAAAATTAACAAAGAAACACTGAATTTAAATAGCAGCCTAGACATAATGGACCTAACAGGTATTTACAGAACACTTCTTCCTACAGTTGCATGATATACATTATTTTCAACTTCCTATAGAACATTCTTCAAAATACATTATATGTAAGGCCACAAAACAAGTTTTAATACATTTAAGAGGATTGAAAATATACAGCATTTTTTCTGACTATGATGATCTAAAAGGAAATTAAAAGTTGGGACCCCCAAACTCATTTAGCCAAAGGGAAATATCAAGCCTGGAACTAGGCCATGTAAACCCACCTCCCCGTTTTGATTCAATTGATAGCTTATCTTACAGGTGCAGTCACCCCCTGCCCATCAGACACAAATGCATATCTAACTGTTCCCCTACCCCACTTTGTCTGTGTTATCTTATGTAAAATGCAGATTTCCCCACTATTGTTTATATGAAAACTGTGTGCTTCTCAGTATCCCACCCTTTTCCCTTTAAATTTGGAGGCCTTAAAATCATCTTCAGAGAAAGGCATAGACCTGTCTCCCAGGTGCGTTCTTAACTTTGGTAAATAGGTCTCCTAAAATTATATATATATATATATATATATATATATATAAAAATATATATAAATATATATATATATATATTTGTATATATATATATGTATCACTTATATATCATATAAATGATATATATCTCATATATATATATATATATACACACACATAAAAAATTTTATTGCATTTTAGGTTCTGGCGTGCATGTGCAGAACATGCAGGATTGTGCATAGGTACATACATGGCAATGTGGTTTGCTGCCTCCATCCCCCTGTCACCTGTATCTGGCATTTCTCCCCATGTTATCCTAAAATGATTGAGACTTGTCTTGTCATGTTCCCCAATAGACATCAGCATAAACTAGAAATGACCCACGGGAGAAATTTTAGAAACATTAAAAATACATGAAAATTAAGCAATATGCTCCTGAATAACCAATTGGTCAATAATGAAATAAAAAGAGAAATTTTTAAATTTCTTTAAACAAACAAAAACACAATGTATCAAAATCTATGTGATACAGCAAAAGCAGTTATAAGAGGGAAGTTTATAGCAATAGATGACTAGATCAAAAAACAAGGACATTCTCTAAACAACTTAACATCTTACCTCAATAGCTAGAAAGAACAAACTCAATCCAACATTTATTGAAGGAAAAAAAATAATAAAAGTCAGAGCAGAAGTAAATAAAATAGAGACTAGCAAAACAACACAAAATACTAACAAAATGAAGTGGTGTATGAAAATTAAACAAAACTGACAATCATTTGGCAAGATTAAATTTCAGAGAGAGAGGGAGAATACTCAAAAAATAAAACCGAGATAAAAAGACATTATAATTGATACCACAAAAATACAAAGGATTGTAAAAGACTATTATGAAAAATAATATGTCAACAAATTGGATAGCCTGGAAGAAATGGATTAATGCCTGGATATATATACAACCTACCAAAAGTGAATTCTTAAAAAATTTAAAATCTGGCCTGAATTGTCCAATAAGTAAGGAAATTGAATCAATAATAAAAATTCAGATTTTTTATTGCTAAATTATCCCAAATATTTTTTTAAAAACTAATACCAATTCTCAAATTTTTCCAAAACATTGAAGAGAATACTTCCACACTCATTCTACAAGGCCAGCATTACCCAGGTAGCAAAACCAGTCGTGAACACAACAGAAAAAAAAAAAAAAACTACAGGCCAGTATCCCTGATGAATATACATGCATAAATCTTCAACAAAATTATTAGTAATTAAGAAGATTGAAATTATATATCATCTTTTTGGAAGATCCTATATAACTGGAATTATACAGTATTTAACCAAAGAGGTGAAAGAGCTCTACTTTAAAATCTATAAAACATGGATGAAAGAAGTTAAAGAAGACATAAATAGAAAGATATCCCATGTTCAGCAATTATAAGAATAAATATTAAAATGTCTATACAGCTCAAAATAATCCAAAGGTTTAATTCAATTTCTACAAAAATACCAATGGCATTATTCACAGAAATACAAATTTTTTAACTTTTATGAAAACACAAAATGCCCTGAATAGTCAAAGCAGTTTTGAGCAAAATGAACCAAGGTAGAAACATGAGATTACCTAAATTTAAAACACTGCGTGGTATAAAAGGAATTTGAGGAGATATAAAAATAAAATATACTACAAAGCTATACCCAAAAATAACATTAAACTGGCATAAAAATAGATACGTAGACCAATGGAACAGAATAGACAGCCCAGAGATCAATGCATGCATTTACAGCTAATTTTTGACAAAGCTGACAAGAACACATAATGGGGAAAAGAGATCTGTTCGATAAGTGGCATTGAAACAACAGTGTATTCACATGCAAAAGAATAAAACTAGACCTTTACCTCTCACCATACACAAAGTCAACTCAAAGTGCATTAAACACTTAAATGTAAGATCTGAAATTACGAAACTGCTGGAGGGAAACATAGGGAAGAAATTCCATGATATTGAGTTGGAACCATTAAGAAACAATACCATTTCTAGTAGCTATGAAAAAAAAGTAGAATAATACTTAGAAATAAATTTAAAGAAGTGAAAAACCTCTGCATTAAAAACTATGAAATACTAATAAAAATGTTAAAGAAGACACTAATAAATCAAAAGATATCCCATGTTCAGTGATTTATTTTTATATCCAACATCCAAAAATCATATCCAATGTTTTTTATTTGGATATGACCTCAAAAGCATACTCAACACAAACAAAAATATATAAATTGAATTACATCAAATGAAAAAGATTCTTCAGCAAAAGAAATAATCAACATGGTGAAAAAACAACCTACAGAGTGATAGAAAATATTTACAAACAACATATCCGATAAGAGGGTTATATCCAAAATTTATAAGGAATTCAAATGACTCAATAGCAATAAAACAAATAACCCAATTTAAAAACAGGCAAAAGACCTAAAAGGACATTTTTCAATAGGTCTATGAATAAAATGGCTATTAGGTATATTTTTTTTAAAAGTTCAACATGACCAATCTTCAGGAAAATGCAAATTAAAAAACACAATGTGACATTACATCACTCTAGTTTGAATGGCTGTTATCAAAAAGGCAAAAGATAAATGTTAGTGAGCATATAGACAAAGCGGATACTTACACGCCATTGATGGGAATGTAAATTAGTACAACTATCATGAAATACAATGTGGAGGTTCTTCAAAATGCTATAAATAGAACTACTATATATAATCCAACCAGTGCTTCTGGATATATAGACAAGGAAAATGAAATCAATATGTTAGAGATTTCTGCACTCCCATACTTATTGCAAGATTACTCACAGCAGTCAAGACATGGAATCAGCCTAATTGACAGTCAACGGATGAATGAATAAAGAAAATGTGGTACAAATACACAATGGAATACTATTCAGCCATGGAAAAAAGAAAAAAACCTACCTGTCACTTGTTACAATGTGGATGGACCTGGAGGACATTATGTTAAATGATACGAGCTAGACACAGAAAGACAAATACAGCATCATCTCATTCATATGTGGAATAAAAAAGTTGACCTCATAAAAGTAGAGAATAGAATGGTGATTATCAGAGGCTAGGTAGTTGGGTAGAGAGGGGAGAAAATGTTGGTCAAAGGATATAAAATTACAATTAGAATAATTTTTAAAGATCTATGTTTACACCACTGTGACTATAGAAAAATTTAAAGACAGTTGATGGTACATGTTCTTACCACAAAAAAATGATAACTATGTGAAGTAATACATTTGTCGATTAGCTAGATTTAAACACTCCACAATGTGGTGAGTGGTTAAATCTAGCTAACTGACAAATGTATTACTTCATATAGTTGTACTATTGGCCCTCTGGCTCCTTGAATTTTATATCTGTGCATTTAAGCAAGTGGAAGGAAATATTTAGAAAACAAACATGGATGGATGGGGCTGTCCTAAACATGTATAGCATTATTTTGCCATTATTTTCCAAAGAATACTGTATACTAACAACTTACAAAGCATTTACATGCTATTAGGTACTATAATTAATCAAGTGATGATCTAAAGTATATGAGAGGTTGTGAATGGGTTATATGCAAATACTATGTCATTTTATATAAGGGATTTGCTCATGCATGAATTTTGGTACCTGTAAGAGATCCTGAAACCAATTTCCTATGGACACCAAGATACAACTGTATATGTCCAAGCATCATGCCATACACAATAAATACATATTTTATACCGTCATTTTTTTCAACAGTTAAGCACATTTTTAAAAGAAACATGGGGATAATGAGGGAATATTTGAATTTTATAGTACCAGAAACTAGTTCATGTAAATTCTTCAAATAATCAGACATTTAAAATTATACAAGGAGAACTCAGTTTCCAAAGCAGCCTGGTCAAAAAAATTTTTTATGCTAAAATAGATATACATATATTATATATGTATCCAATAATATTATAAAATTTCACAGCTCATATATAAAGAAAATTGAAAGTTTTCCCAATTTGACTACATCTAAAAAATGTAAATGACATTTTCAATAACACATTATGATGCTGAAGTATTCTTTCCTAAAATGTAATTTATTAATGAAAACTAAATATCACTAGAGAAAAGATTAAATTGACTTTCTATTCTGACATCTGAATTTTTTTGGGGGGGTGGGCAGACAGAGTCTTGTTCTGTCACCCAGGCTGGAGTAAAATGGCACAATCTTGGTTCACTGCAGCCTTTGCCTCCTGGGTTTCAGTGATTCTCCTGCCTCAGTCTCCTAGGTAGCTGGAATTAGAAGGTGCATGCCACCATGCCTGGCTAATTTATGTATTTTTAGTAGAGATGGGATTTCACTATGTTGGCCAGGCTGATCTCGAACTCCTGACCTCAGGTGATCAGCATGCCTCTGCCTCCCAAAGTGCTGTGATTACAGGCATGAACCACAGCTCCTGGCCGACATCTGAATTTTTTAATAGTTTTATTGAGATATAATTTGCACATTATATGATTCACTGATTTAAAATATACAAGCTGATGGCTTTTAGTATGTTCACAGTGGTGTGCAACCATCGCCACAATTAATTTTAAAGCTTTTTTATCATTCAAAAAAGAAATTTCATAACCATTAGTAGTCATTCACCACTTCTCTCTCCGCCTTTCTTCTCTTCTCTTTGGCTCCCCCAACCCCCCCCCAACACGACCCTCTAGCCTCAGGTAATCGCTTGTTAGTTTCTGTTTCTATTTACATCAGAAATTGATGTTACATAATGGCAAAAATAATAGTAGAAAAATATAGATTTATATTAGAAATTTCAGAGATAAAATACTATATTTTTATTCTGGATTTTATCACGATCATGGTATGTATTGTGTTTTTTTATTACAAATAAATGTTTAGTTTATTAATTCTATATTGTTTTCCTTAAAGAAGTGTTTGACAAAATCATTTATCTCATTCTATATATTCTTCAATTTATATGGAAGAACATCTATATAATTGAGATAACTTTTATCTCATTCTATGTTTTTTTAATATACAAAGAATGAGATAAATCTTATTAAGTTAAGCAGACTTTCAATGAGTAAATAAAAATATAATTCATAATACAAATAAGAATACTTAGCAAGATTATCACAATTTTTTAGCTCAACAGTAGTATAATACATGGTAAAAAATATTCAATATGTTGATCAAATTAACCAAAATTTTATGCATATGCTGTTGTTTCTCATACATTTTTAGAATAAGTAATAATTGGTATAAAATTTTCCAGAAAGTAATATATCCGTATATATCAAAAGCCTTAACATATTCCTACTTTTCAGTCCAGTAATTGTATTTCTGTGAATGTTTCCTGTCTGAGAAAAATACCACGTTACTCAATCACTTTAGGATTATAATAACCAAGGAGGCCATAACCATAAATACCCAACACAGTAAATTTGGGAAGTCTATATTTTAGAATATTAGATAAAAAAATAAAATTTGAAAGAATGTCTACCACCTTGTGAAACTTCTATCAAGTTAAATGGTAACATCAAGACTTGGAGGGTATGATCGTAACAATTTATAAGCCAAAATTCATACCTTAAAAATGGAATATATATATAAATGTTAATAGTGCTTGTCTTTGGTTAATTATATCCTTGCTTCATTTCTTTCCTTTCTCTTTCTTTTTCATATTTCTCTTCTCTCCCTCCTTCCTCTCTATCATTTGTTTTGTTGTTCAGAACTTTTGAAATTTCCTGTAGTAAAATAGCCCTGTATTATTCACTTTAGTTCTTGGGATTTCAAAGCCTGGGACATGCTCTCTAATGAGGATGAATGTACCAATCACAGAAAACTGCAGCAATGCTCTCAGTATATGGAAAAACATGGTAGACTAGAGCTTTCAACCCACCTCTATTTTGAATTTGTTGTGTCACTTTGGACAAGTTATTTAAACGCAGAGATTTCTATTTTATTCTCTGCAAGATGGAGCTATAAAACGTTGTGTTTTTTAAAGCTCAAATCATATAATGCATAAAAAATTAAAGAAAAAAATGTAAATTTCTGGACTTTCATTACTTGTGTCTTGATAAAGCCCTTCCTTGAAAAAGCAATTTATTAGAAAATACTGAAGAACAAAAAAGACAAGGTACAAACACAGAATATTTGTAAGATACGTTTTGAAATAGAGACGCTATCTCTCAGGTAAAAGTTGCCAGATAAGAGGGCAACATTTCCTAAGGGAAATCAAGTTTACTAGACACATTCTCCTTGCTAACCACAAAGAGTATCTTGTGAAAGAGGCAGAGAGAAAGCTACACCCCCCTGGTAACCCCATCACATGTTTGGTATCCCCAGCTCAGGCCACTGCTAATCCTCATGCCTGAGATGATCACCAAACACCACGACATGGGGCACATGGAACATAGTGCTGAGGGTAAGAATTTTATTTCATCTTTGGCATCCAGTTTATAGTCACTTGACACTTCCCCAAAGACGTCAGCAGAGCATCTGCTCTGTGACAGCATGGGCAGCTTGACATTTCTTCTGAGGAATGAACTATCAGGCTCTTGGAAGGCATGACAGAGCCCAGCAGGAAGCCTCACAGTTTTGGGTCCCCTTCACAAACCACGTCCCAAACGTCATGGATACTGTTACTTTTATATTCTTTTCTCTTTATAATTAACTGAAGGGGTAAACCACAGCCTGTTTCTGATGCCAAATCTGTTCAAGGCATGGTTCTTAGGATTCCACATTTATCGCAAGTAAAAGATGAGTGAAAACTTTCTTTAGGAAGTTTGTATATTTGGTACAGACCTCAAGAGTGAACATGCTCCATACAGAGTTGATCATGTGTTTTAATATTTTTTTTGCTACTAACAAAGGTTTAAATGCACTTGGAAAAGCTTTGAAACCATGCATCCATGTAGCATAATGAAAAATAAATCTGCCCTTGATTTCAGATTTCCAGGATTCACTGCAAAGTTAACCAGTCCCACCAGTTTTTACGTATTTTTTAATCACCACTTACAGATTTATAGCATTCTTTTCTTAATGATTGCTACATATTTCATTGCATGAAAATAACTTTTAAAAAAATTCTATATTGCTTGGTATATGTTATATCTAATACTATACTGATAAAGCTGCTACAGTTAATATCCTCAAACATTCATAGAAAGGCAGTTAAATTTGGTTAAGAGCCTGGAGTCTGAAGTCAGACTACATAGGAACAAATTTCAGCCTTAAAATAAAAGAGCTAGTTTTAATCTTGGTCGAGTTACTTTACCTGTGTTTGTTGTATTTATATCACAAATGAAATGGGCTAATAAAAAGGCTGGCTCCATAGGGTTTGTGGAGGATAAATTCAGTTTATGGTCATATACACATGCAAAATAGCTAGCTAGGTCAATACAGATAGGGATTATGAAAGGTATCACAGATTTCCATTCCTATCAATAGAATACAAGAGTTGGTTTTCATTCACCCTCAGTAACAGATTATGCTAACACGTAAGTAATCTTTGCTATTCTGATAGAATGAAAATTACAACTTCTTGTTTTAAATTTTATTAATTATGAGAAAGATAAATGTATGTTTATACACCATTTCCATTGATTCCCCAGTGAACTCTCTACATTTATTGCTCTTTACAAATTTTTCTTTGTATTGCTCATAATTTTCATGCTGATTCCTAGAGGTGTTCTATAGTGTAATAAACTTAACTTGTGGTCAATAATATACAGCACAGGAAAAGTATATTTTCCTCAGACAGTTGAGTCCATGTGAACTTTTGTTGACATATTTATATCAGGCTAAGATTTTTAAATATTATCAATTTACGAATATCAAATTTGTTGATATTTTTATAACTTCTGGGTTTCTTCATCTTTAATAAGGCCTTTTACTTACCTGTAGTAGAATGGAACAGAGGGCCTAAGGGGAAAAATCACCCATATGAACATTCTATTTGTTTTTAGAGCTGCTTCTAAAGATCAGTGGAAAAAGAAATATTTTTCCAGAGAGATGATTGGATCTCCATATGAAAAAAAAGAGATGTTTAGCCACTTTGTCACAGCACTCACAAAATCAAATCCTGCCAGATTAAATATTTACATGTTAAAGTCAAACCTTTCAAAAGATTATAAAGGATAATATCCTCATGATATTTGGGTAAGAAAAAAATTAAGGGAAACTGAAAACCAATAAGCATCAAAGAAAGACTGATACATTTTACTACCAAAAATAAAAACTTATCTTCATTGAAAGATAGAATTGAAAACAAAATATCAAGCCACTCAGTAGGAGATGATAATTAGTACTCATATAACCAAAAAAGTTTTATATTCAGATTATACAAAAATGGCTTTATATCAATAAAAGCAAAACTATTCAAATGTAGGTGAGAAGTTTTAACAGGAACTCTCCAAAAGAAGATATCCAAATGGCTAATAAGAAAATGTGTGAAGACTCATTAGTAATCAAAGAAATGCAAATTAAATCAAAATAAAATGTCACTGCATATCTACCACAAAAGACTGACAATACCAAATGTGGTGAGAATGTGGAACACATTGCTGGTGGAAATGTACCACATTGACAAACTGGCATTATCCAGTGAAAAATGATGGTAGCTTGAACCAGAGTGGGCAGTGGGGGTAGCAAAAGGCAGTCAAATTCTGTGTGCATTTTGAGAGGACAGGCAATGGTTTTGCTGTTGGAATACGTGGGGTGAGGGAGTGAAACAGCAGAGTCAAGAATAATTCCATTCTATCTGGTCTGAATAAATAGATAGATGACGTTGTCATCAGTTTGTGCAGGAAAGGCTGTAGAAAAACCTCGTTTTTTACATCCGCTCCTGTTTTCATGCAGGAGAGGATGGTTCAGTAGTTCAGTTTTTTGCCATGTTAATTTGAAATGACGCTTTAAATCCAAGTGATGTCAAGTAGGCAGGCATTTATATGAGTCTGGAATTCAGAGAAAAGTTCCAGGCTGGGAAAATATCCTTGGAAGTCCTCAGTGAAAAGAAAGTATTCAAATTATGTAACTGAAAGGCAATGACCACAGAGGATGAAGAGGGTATATCAAGACTGATCATTGGCATTAGAATGTTTGCAGAGGAGCCTTCCAAGGAGGTTAAGGAGTGGCAGGGAGTTAGGAGGGAAAGCAGGAGCTTGTGGTGACCTCAAAACCAAGTAGAAAAAAAATGTTTTAATAAGAACACAGTAATTAACTGTTACATGCTGTTGATAGGCCGGGCAAGCTGAAACATGAGAATTGATTATTGGATTCAACAAGGTGGAAGTCATTGGTGGCCTTGAAATAAGCATTTTCAGGAGCCTGGTAGAGACGAAATTCTGAATTAAGTTCAGCATAGGCCAAGAGTGGAGAAATCAGTAGTAGTGAATACAGACAACACTATAGAAGAGTTCCATTCTAAGGGAAAGGAAAGCAAAGAGCAATAGCAAGAGAGGGAAGTAGGATAGAGAGACCAGATCATGTGTGCTCTCATAGTAGAGCTCTAGTAGAGAGATAAACATTAATGATACAAAAGACGGCAGATAAGATTATTGGCACAAAATGCTATACTGGGGAAGAGGAGATAAAATCTCATGTGCAAACTGACAAACCTCTGTTAGGACAGAAGTAACACAATTATGATAACAGAAGGGAAGAAAGTCACTGGGCCCACTGCTGCTTTAGATCGGTGTCAGATGTAATGATAGAAGTTCACGAAATGTCTTTTCTAATCAGTTCTATTTTGTCAGTAAAATAAAAAGGCTACCCCTGTACACAGAAAAAGAGGAGAGGGGTACAGGGATTTTAGGAGTTAGAAAATGATATGAAAAATCTTCCAGAAGAATGGGGGAGTGAATGGGCACGGGAGTTGTTACAAGAGTGCCAGAAAGCTTTCAAATACTACTTGCATAGATTTTTACAAAAGTATTCTATAATGTAACTTTTAAAATCAGAAAACAGTACCTTCTTCATACTAATATAATTTATTATGTTGTGAAAATCCTTGATGATGCAAATAAATATGGTTATTGTCTTTAGCGTGCTTATAAAACTCTGCTTCCTCTAAGATGGTTTCCTTGGAAAGCTAAATAATTACTTTCATTATTGATAAAAATAGATGTGATTCATCCTTTAGATATTCATTCATAACATATGTACACAACTATACAAAAAATGTCATGTTATATATATTTCATTTTAAAGAAAATTATATTCATGTTGTTTCAAACTAAATTGTATTTCCAATGCTTATTTTCTATCTGTTCTCTGGATTTCAATGGCAAAGAGTGCAAGAAGACTGTCTTCAGCACCATTCAGCCTTCAGGTCTTTATGGTGTGGGCACTTGCTAAGATACCAAAAAGCATATGTTGAATATGTTGATAAATTAATGAAAATAAGACAGTAAATCAGGTTATACTGTATAAATAAATACCTGAGGAGGGAAAAGAATCCTATATATTTTCCATTTCTATATCCTACACTGTTTTGTCAAAAGTGGAGACTTAATAAAATTTGGATATATTTGACTAACCTATTCAAAATATTTTGACTATAAGATATATGTAGCATTAGAGTATCATAGGAATACAATATAATGAAATTCACAGATAATTTTACTACACATTATTTAAGAGATTAAGAAAAGTTTTTAGCTCATTGAATTTGAATTCAGCAAATAAAGAAAATGTCATTAATTATTAATAAAAGCCTTTTCATTTATTAATCTGTGAATTGTATGTGCAGTGATGAATCATTTGTTAATAACAAAATGTGAATATAAAAGATAACACACCCAACCGTCAAGTTTGCTGAACAAAGCAAAGTTCTTACCTCTTCTGGGAATACATTTCTTTATGAAAAATGAGTATGTTGAGGATGGAGAAATTGGACATGGATGAGAAAGCTGTGACACTGACACATATTCTTCTATAAATACTGAGATTTATTCTGTGCATCATTCAATAAATATTTGTTAAAAATTGAATTAAAGAATCTCATATCAGTGATCAACACAACATAATGTGAGAAACATGATAAATTAAATGATTGATTGTTCATATTTTCATGGCTCACACATCTACTGATACTGAAAAGAGTGGTTTATTTATTTAGGATCATTAATTACAAACTTCAGAACCGTTTAGGCATAAAAAAACAACTTGCAAGTTAATCTTCTGCTGTCAATTTTTGAATAAATTACTAAACTGTGGAATTAAATTTCAAGTTACTCATATTGACTTTAATGTGAGAGTTTACTTATTCATTTAACAAATATAAGCTGTTGTAGTAAATTATCTATTAAATATAAACAGGTGTATTATTTTAAAATTAAAAACATCTAAATATGTATGATTTTTGTTGAATTAAAGTAGATATATTTTGTATTATCAAAAATCAGACTTCAATATAATTGTAATTGGTTAAGAGCTATTTAAAAATTTGCCTACATAACTAATTCTATTATACTGATTACTTAGTAACTAAAGATTTTGCAAATATAATTTACTTTGTCTTGGTGCTAATCCAGACAATATTTTGAAGTAAATATACGGTTCTCTGTAGATGGTACCTCTCCCTGATAGGGTGAAAAGACAGATGGTAAGTATATTAAAATAATTTTCTCTGTAAACAATGATGGTTTTAGTAGGTTATTGCTACTCACTAATTATGACTAGAATCTCTTTAAAGAATTAACTTTTGATAGCAACCTCACATCACCTGACTGTCATGGGATGTGCAAGTTAGGGGTCATTCACCTTCTTTTTAGTCTATTTTCTGTAAGTGGGGCTTTGCAAGGGTAGGTTATATTTCCAAGATCTCCCTAGGTTTTCATTTAAGTAGAATGCTTAAAATTATTCAGCTATATATTTAATATGCCCACCACTACACTCTGCACTTCTAAAAGGATATTGCCTTGCTCACAATTTGTTGGACTGTTTTACATATTTTTGAATGCCTGCTCTACATGAGCTGTCATGTATTTCTGAATTAGCTCTTGATTTTAGGTCTTGCCTTTAAGTCTATGGAATCAGTAGCACAGTTTCACACGTATGTCATAGAGCCTACTCTATTTTCCCATAATATCATCACTTTGTTGATTAAGTAGAGTTTAACATATTGCTCCAACATAGGCAGAGACGCTCTACAAAGATCACTTGACCTTTCTGTTACTTCTTGCTATTGACAATTCTCCCAAAATGAGCTTATTCCCGAGAACCGCTATACCACCCTGACCCTCATAAGAAAGAGCCTGTGCTCTGTGCACAGTAAAAAGTAATGAAATGCATGTGGGCTCTGTGGTTAGCCTGTGTCTCCAAGTAAGAGAGTAACGGGGGCTGACTACCTGAATTCAGGTCCTCTCTCAAACTTACCAATATGAGAACTTAATCCACCTCTCTACGGGAATAGTAAAGAGCAAGATTTAGTATAATAATGCTTTAAATCACATAAGAAAACACTAGTTTGAGAGGAATTATTCTCCCCCAAATATTTCATGTCTTCCATCTCTTAATTCACTGGGTTTGGACGTTAAGCTTATGTATGGTCAACCAAAGATGTGGTTACTCTGAAGGAAACTATCATTTATGCTCTACTCTCATGAAGCCACTTGCCCAATAATAAAACTATCCCCCTTGATTATCTTCCTAAAACACTACTGGAGAATATAGATTTTTGCCCCTACAAACTAAAATAGATTAGAACAGTACATGAATCACATCTACTATAGAACCATACTGTATCCAAGGCTGGGATTGTTCCTGCCTATTTCCCATTCCAAAATATTTTAAGTCACTTTCCAAAGCACTCTGTCAGAAGTTATGTAATGAAATCAAATGGCAACATCAAGATTGATGCAAATGCCAATAAAGATATAGCTTCATTAAAATACAAATCGCTAGTATCAGATTTTCCAAAATAAAATTGTGTACAAAGCCTGAGAAAATTAAGAAAAATATTTAATTGTCAAGTAAATCTTAGAAAATGTTAACTCTGTTATCATTTCTTATATTATTATATTTAACCCTGAAAATATGAAGTTAGGCATTTTGGTGTTCCTTTAAAGGGAGAAAAGACAAAGAAGAAATAGGAGGGCATAAGGGAGTCAGGAGGAGGA
Source organism: Sapajus apella (assembly GCF_009761245.1). Taxonomy (NCBI): domain Eukaryota; kingdom Metazoa; phylum Chordata; class Mammalia; order Primates; family Cebidae; genus Sapajus; species Sapajus apella. The sequence continues at coordinate 3,741,721 of NW_022436971.1, read as the reverse complement.
GGAGGAAACATAGGTAGAAGAAGAGAATAATAATAGATAAAGAAAAGGAAGATGAGCATGCTCCTATCTCATTCTCCAGAACAGCTGATGTAATCACACTGACTGAGGATGCAGCGTCAAAATTTACTTTTTTCAGTTGCCCATACTCTGGCCCTAGCAAAGTTCCAGAATGGGAATAATGGGCTACCCTATCATCGGTCCTGAGATTCCTCAGAGCATCCAAGTGCCTAATTTTCTATTATCAAGTTTTCGTTCTACACTTTGTGTCCAACACATTTCTACTGATGCTGCTTTCTCCTGACAGTGGGGTGTTTATATTGATGACAGGTAATTCTACTGGCAAAATACATTGATTCATAATTTGGACAGCTTCCGTTATTTGCTCTCCAAATAGTGCTTGACCTCATTCAGTCATATTTGGGTGTCTTCAATTTCCTGATGTCCCTAAACATCTATCAACCTAATTCTGCCTGTTCTTCCAACTTGGATGTTGCCCTCCCACTATTCCTTAGGGCTCCTCTTGATTTATAAATGTGTCATTGTTTAGATGGTTGAGAAAACAGCTATGCTTAATTTTCTCTGTTGAATGCTCTTTTATGTTTTTCTTTATAATATATGTCTTAGACTCTACTGGGGTCCTCCATAGCAAGAAATGTGTTGCTTTCATTTCTATTTCTGTCAAAATATTTCTGCCTTGTTATCCCGAGCAGCATAATTTCATCTAAGAGTTATTCCTCTCCCAATCCAAAATGTAGCTCCAGCCTGGGTACAACTTGTTGAGATCCGACCGTCTCACCCTGGTTCATATCATTTATCTTTTATCTTGCCCCAGGCTTGTAATTTCATAAAGTTACCATAGCATATTGCCTGATAAAACACTTAATACCTGTGTCTCTACTAACTCACTTAACAATTATTTGAGGATTTGACACTGTTACCCCTCACCTGTTCCTATTGCGTATGTTAAAATAGTATAGACTCTGTTGTTATAATTATCACAATATTCAAGAAGGTAGTTTTCCACTAGCACTTAATGTGTACTTTATCGTTGCTCTGAAGTGGCATTTTAAAATAATTTTTGGATTCTTAGATCTATCCAGGAAAATTATTTCAGCTTGATCTCAGTTGTCATTATTGTATTCTTCTGTTAGGTTTTCTTAAGCCCTGATCACTTTTGCTGGCCCTGGTATGAAGAAAAAAATTTTCCCCTTGTTCAGCCAAAACCTTAAAAGTAGTAAAATTTTGGTATATAGTGTCCTAAGTACATTTTTATATCACTTTCATTTGAATCATGGCCTTTAAAACCTTGATTGTGTTTGAAATATATGTTTATATAATTTCTATATGTATGTTTATGTATGTATTATATATTTACACATGCACATATTTATATAAATGTATAAATACATTTATATATGAAAGAGAATATATACATATTATAGAGAATATATGTATTATATGTGTGTATTATATACATGTTTATATGTATATATACTTATATACATTTATATACATTAGAGAACATATATATATATATACTTTTTTCTTCTAACTTATTTTCCTAAATTGTCCTCATTTTGAAAGACTTTTCTTAAAACGCAATCTTATATTCATCTATAGCATCCTTCAATTTCTCTGCCACTTTTCTCTGCCCTGAGACTGTCCCTGTACCAGGCTAATAGTCCCAAGATTAACTCACCCCAAGTGTAAACTTTCTTGAAGAATAACATTTGAAGAGGTGGTTTAAATATCTATGATCTGCTCTCTTCTACCTCTGTCCAAGTGAAGGCTATATATCCAAACCTCATAGGAGACTTCATTTTTATTTTACTCAGTTAATAAAATTTATCAAATTACTGTGACTAGGGCTGCTATTTGGATCTCCAATATTCACAAGCATAATCAACTGATAAGGAATATAAACTTAAGGTTATGTTAATACAGAAATCAAAACAAAACGTAATTTCCTAATTGATCTTGCCTCAGCCCTGGTGAAGGATGGTAGCTACAATCTCAAAGCTTTATAAAAACCTCTTAAGTACACAGAATTTATTCTAAACAAATATAAAAGAAAGCCATAAAGATAAGATACCACGTGCCCTGGATTCTTCAGTATTCGTCCATTTGTAATATTATTCTTCACAATTCTTCTTCTCAAGACTTACTACTCTCATGTGAGGACATGAAAACACACTACTAAAACTGCCAGACTTACTAATGGAGGGAGCAGGGTCTATTCCTATAAATCTAGTGACACTGAGTAGAGTTAACTGCCAACTTCTAAGAGAAAGGAGAGAGAAAGGAAGTGGACCTTACATGCTCATTATCATCCATCAAAACTCACTAACAAGGTCAGTTCTCCTTCCCTTCATGGGAGGAAGTGAGAGAGGGCAAGTAAATGGCCAGGAGTGTTATGCTAGTGAGGATTCTGCTATACAGATGGAAATAACAGGATGGGCCCAGGAACAGGGGTTAGGGAACTGCTCTGTTTTAAAAACCTATAAACAAACTTGCTTATGTTCTTCAAGAAAACGTTTTTGTCCAGTGGAAGGAATTTTCACCTTATGCTCTATTGCGTCTTTAAACTCCTTATATCAAAGAAAATGCATTTGGGACTTCTACTAACAAAAATATAAGAGAAGAAAACTCAGTCATAATGAGAGAAACTGTGGTCATCAGAACCTGCTGCCTTGTTAGTGTGACCCAGAGCAAGGTCTTCTTACCTGTGTGGATTCTATTCTGGATTTTTATGATCCATTAGAGAGAAACCTTCATTTTACCTGCTGGAGCCAGGTATGGATCTCTGCTGCTCTGGGAGCTGTCCATAGTGATAAATATAGATACAAACTTTCTTTAATCTACTCTACACTGCTCATGGTTGGATAATGTCTTTATTTGTAACCAAGCAAGCAAAAAAGCAACTACACCAAACATACGGACATTTTCTTTTTTCTTTTGTTTCTGGGTAGGAAGTATGGTATAAGATTTATATAAACTGAACTTAATAGCAACTTCCTTTATTTTGACTAGCTGGTATGTTATTTCTCAGATTCCAGCAGCTCCTACTGAGTTTCCAGAAATAAAAGGTAGGGGCCAAAAGAAAGATCATTACAGAAAGATTATCTCTCTTACAGTTAAGAACTAGAATAGCATCTCATCACACTCTAGGGATAGGGTGGTCTTAATTGTAAATGTATAGTAGGACCAGTATATTATGGAAAAGAAAGCTGGCATTTTTTTTTCATCTGAGAAATTATTAATGGAAGAATACATTGGCATGGTCTGTGTGATTGTCATCACAATGTAGGAAGCTTAGTGTCAGTGCCTTGAGAGTCATTACCAGTTGGTTTTAGTGTCTGAGATTTTCCACAATGTGTGCCTTAGACATAAATACTAGATTTGGGGATTATCATTTCAATATCTACACCCAAGAACTGATCTCTAGACCACATTTAGAAAGGTAAAATTTGTGGTCTTGGAGATAGTAACTTTAAGACATTACCTTCCTAGATAAGTTCATGGTTTTTTTTTATAATTTTAGAAAATTTTGATATATTTAGGGGGTAGAAGTGAAACTTTTTCTTTTTTTTCCCCAAGACAGAGTCTTGCTCTGTCACCCAGGCTGAAATGCAGTGGCGTGATCTCGACTCATTGCAACTTTCGCCTCCCAGGTTCAAGTGATTCTCCTGCCTCAGCCTCCTGAGTAGCTGGAATTATAGGTGTGAGCCACCACACCTGAATATATATACATATTTTATATTTTTAGTAGAGACGGGGTTTCACCATGTTGGCCAGTTTGGTTTTGAACTCCTGACCTCAGGTGATCCACCCACCTCGGCCTCCCAAATTGCTGGGATTACCAGCATGAGCTACCACGCCCAGCCCAAGTACAGATTTCTTACATGCATATATTATATAGTGGTGAAGTCTTGGTTTCTAGTGTACACACCACTCAAACAGCAAATAGAATAGCCAATAGATTATGTTTCAACTCCCTTTCAAGTCTCTTCCCATCTCCCAGCTCTTGGAGTCTCCAATCTCTATTAGTCCACTCTATGTGCCCATGTGTCCCCAGGGTTTATAAGCGAGAACATGATGTATTTGACTTTCTGTTTCAGAGTTATTTCACTTAGGGTGATGGTCTCCAGTTCAATTCATATTGCTGCAAAGACATCATTTCATTTTTTATGGCTGAGTAGTATTTCATAATATATATGCCACATTTTCTTTATCCAATCCTCTACTGATTGACACATTTTGCTCTCATATCTTTGCTATTATAAATAGCAGTGTGATAACCATACTAGTGCAGGTATATTTTTGATATATATATTTTTCCTTTGGGTATATACCCGGTAGTGGGATTGAGGGATAGAATGGTTCTATTTTTTGTTCTTTGAGAAATCTTCAAACTGTTTTCCACAAAGGTTGTACTAATTTACATTTCCACTAACAGTGGATAAGCATTCCCTTTTCTTTGCATCTTTGCCAACATCTTCTTGTTTGTTGTTATTGTCTTTTTTAATAATAGCTATTGTGACTGGTGGAAGATGGTATCTCATTGTGCTTTTAATTTTCATTTTTCTGATGATTAATGATGTTGAGCATTTTTTCATATGTTTGTTGGTTGATGTTATGTGTCCACTTTTGAAAAATACCTGTTTATTTTCTTTGCCCATTTTTTTTAGTGGGATTATTTGCTTTTTTCTTGCTGAACTGTTTGGGTTCCTTGTAGATTCTGGATATTATTCCTTTGTGGGATGCATAGTTTGCAAATAAACTCTTTCAACTCTGTAATTTGTCTGTTTACTCTGTTGATTATTTTTTTGTGTGTGGAGAATATTTTATTTTAATTAAGTCCCATTTGTCTCTTTTTATTTTTGTTGCATTACCTTTTGAGGACTTGGTCATAAATTATTTGCCTAGGCCAACGTCAAGAAAAGTTTTTTCTAGATTTTCTTCTAGAATTTACGTACTTTCAGGTTTTATGTTTAGGTCTTTAATCAATCCTGAGCTAATTTTTTATATGGTGAGATATATGGGCTCAGACCCATTCTCAATAGGCCTATACAATTTTTCCAGCACCAACTTTTAATTGGGTGTGCTTTTCCTGAGTGTATATGCTTGTTGACTTCGTCAAAGATCACTTGGTAGTAGGTATGTGACTTTTATTCTGTGTTTATTCTGTTTCATTGATCTATGTATCTATATTTATAATATGCTGTTTTAGTTACTATAGTCTTGTAATATAATTTGAAGTCAGGTAATGTGATGTCTCCAGCTTTGTTCTTTGAATTTAGGGTTGCTTTGGATATTTGGCCTCTTTTGTGATTCCATATAAATTCTAGAATTTTTAAAATAATTCTGTGAAAAATGACAATGGTAATTTGAAGGGATTGTGTTGAGTCTGTGAATTGCTTTGCAATGTATAGTATTTTTAACCCTATGTGTACATGATGGTACATGAGCATGGAATGTTCTCCCATTTGTTTGTGTTATCTATGATTTATTTCATCAGTGTTTTGTAGTTCCCCTTAGAAAGATCTTTGACCTCCTTTGTTAAATATATTCCTAGGTAATTTATTTTTTTGTAGCTACTCTAAATGGCATTACTAGCTTGATTTGTTCCTTAAGTGGATCAGTATTGATATATAGAAATTCCACTGACTTCTGTATGTTAATATTTTATCCTGAAACTTTACTGAATTAATTTATCAAATCTAAGAGTTTTTTAGTGGAGTCTTTAAAAGGTTTTCCAGATACAAGATCATATCCTCAGCTAACAGGGATACTTTGACTACTTCTTTTCCAATTTGGATGCATTTTATTTTCTTGCTCTTTCCTGATTGCTGGTGAAGATTTCTGGTACTATGTGGAATAAGAATGGTGAAAGTGAGCATGCTTGTCTTGTTCCAGTTCTTAGAGGGACTGATTTCAACATTTTTCCATTAAGTTATGGGTTTGTGGTACATTGTCTTTATTATGTTGAGGTATGTTTTTTCTATGCCTAGTTGTTTTAAGAGATTTTAATGATAAAGGGATACTGAGTTTTATTGAGTGCTTTTTCTATGTCTATTGAGATAATCATATGGTTTTTGTCCTTAATTCTATTTATGTGATGTATCGCATTTTTTAACTCAAATACGCAATACTTGCATCCCTGGAATAAATTCCATCTCATCATGGAGTATTATCTTCTTGATGTGCTGTTGGATTTGTTAGTATTTTGTTGAGTATTTTTGCACCTATGTTCATCAGGAATACTGGTCTGTAGTTTTCATTTTTGTTGTATCTTTATCTGGTTTTGGTATCAGCTTGCACTGATCTTGTAAAATAAGTTAGGAAGAATGTCCTCCCCTTGAATTTTGGAATAGTCCCAGGATAATTAGTAATATTTCTTCCTTGTAAGTATGGTAGAATTTTGTCCTGGATAGTTCTATTGGGAATTTTTTTTTATTCCTGATTCATTATTGAATTAATAATGCTACTCTTTATTGGTCTGTTCAAGAGTTTTACTTCTTTCTGGTTCTAGCTCATGAGGTTATATGTTTCCAGAAATTTCTTTGTTTCCTCTAGGTTTTCTAGTTTGTGATCATACTGTCGTCGTAATAGCCTCTGATGATCTTTCATATTTCTGTGGAATCAGTTATAATGTCCCCCTTTTCATTTCTGATTATGTTTGGATAATCTCTCTTCTTCTTTAGTCTAGCTAATGGTTTAATAATATCATTTATCTTTTGAAAAAACAACTTTGTGATTAACTGATCTTTATTGTTTTTGTTTGTATTGTATTTAGTTCTGCTCTGCTCTTTGTTATTTCTTTTCTTTTACTAACTATAGGTTTGGTTTGTTCTTGTTTTCCTAGTTCCTTGAGCTGTAATGTTAGGTTGTTAATTTGTGATATTTCTACTTTTTTTAAATACAGACATTTAATGCTAAAACCTTTCCTCTTAGCACTGCTTTTGTTATATCCCACAGGTTTTGGTATGTTGTGTTTTTGCTTTCATTAGTTGCAATTTAAAAAAAAATTTCATCTTAATATGTTGATCCAGTGATCATGCAAGAGCACCCTATTTAATTTCTATGTATTTGTATCGTTTCTAAAATTTCTCTTGGTATTAATTTCTAGCTTTATTCAACTGTGATCTCAGAAGATACTTCATATGATATCAATTTTTAAAGATTTGTTAAGAGTTGTTTTGTGGTCTCACATGTGGTCTATTTCGGAGAATGTTCCATGTGCTAATGAAAATAATGTTATCTGGTGTAGTTGTGTAGTGGAATGTTCATTAATGTTGGTTAAATCCATTTGGTCTAAAGTTCAATTTAAGTACAATCCTTCTTTGTAAATTTTCTATCCTGATGATCTGTCTGGGGCTATGAGTGGGGTGTCAAAGTCTCTCACTATTATTGCCTCTTTCTTTGAATCAAGTGTGTGTATGTTTTTGTGTGAATTTTGGTACTCTTATGTTGGGTTTATTTATATTTAGGATTGTTATATCTTTTTGCTGAATTGAACCCTTTATCTTTCTAGATATCATTATCTTTGTCTTGTATTACCTTTTCCGATTTAAGTCTATTTTGTCTAATTATGCCTAATTCTGCCAACTTTTGGTTTTCATTTGTATGAAATATCTTTTTTCACTCCTTTACTTTCAGTCTATGTGTGGCTTTATGGGAAAGGTAAGTTTCTTGCAGGTGGCATATAGTTGGTTTACATTTTTATTTAAATTCATTCTGCCAATATGTATCATTTAAGTAGAGCATTTCATTCATTTACATTCAATATTAATATTGATATGTGAGGCTTTGTTCCCATAATACAGTTCATTGTTTTCACATTGCTTTATGCATTTTGTTTATTTCCCTATCTTTTGTCCTTGTGGTTTGATGAAATTTTGTCATGTTGCCATTTGATTCATTTCTCTTTCTCCCTTGTGTGATTGTTTTATAAGAACTATAAAATTTATATTTCCATGTGTTTTCATGATGATGAATATTAATCTTTTGTTTCCATGTTTAAGACTCCTTTGGGCATTTCCTATGGAATTGGTCTTGTGGTGAAAAATTCCTTCAGTGTTTGCTTGTCTGAAAAAGATTTTATTTCTTCTTCATTTGTGAAGCTTATTCTGGAAATATATAAAATTCTTGAATAAAATGTTTTTTGTTCCCCACCCCTCTTTTCTTTTAGCACCTTCGAAATGCAATCTCATTCTCTTCTGGTCTGTAAAGTTTCTGCTGAAAAGTTTGCTGTTAGACTGATGCAGTTTCCTTTATGTGTGGGTAGATGCTTTTCTCTTACCAATTTCATAATTGTTTTGTTCACTCTTACTTTACACATTCTGAATATAATATTCTGGGGTGAAGTGCTTTTTGCAATCTATTTGCCTATGATTGCTGGGCTTCCCATATCTATATGTCTGACTACCTTTCTAGATGAGGGAAATTTTCATCAAATATTTTCTTAAATAGGTTTTCTGAACTTTTTGATCTCTCTTTTTCTCTTGGAAATACCAATAATTCCTATGTTTGGTAACTTTATGTAGTGTCAGATATCCCAAAGATTTTGCTCATTCTTTTTAATTGTTTTTTCCCCCTATTTTTATCTGGATTATTTCAAAAATCCTCTCTTCAAATTCTGAAATTTCTGCTTGGTCTAGTTTATTACTGAAGCTTTTGCATGTATTTTATATTTTCTAACATGAGTGTTTAGACAGAGAATTTCTGCTTCTTTTTCTTATATAAAATATCTATCTCTTTGGTAAATTTCTCATCCATATCCAGAATTGATTTTCTGATTTCTTTGTATAGGTTATTATATTTCTCTTTATCATGTTGAGCTTTTTCAAATCAATACTTCAAATTATTTATCTGGCATTTTAAGGAATTCTTTTGATTATAATCTGTTGTTGGAAAATTGTCGTGGTCCTTTGGTGGGTGTCACATTTCCAAGTTTTGTCATATTTCCTGTGCCTTTTCATTGATATCTATGTATCTGGTGTAGCAGTCACTTGCTCCAATGTTTTGGCTTTGCTTTTGTAGGGGAGAATTTTTTTCCTGAGGATGTATATGTCTTATTGGTTCAGTAGGATAATTTGGCTTTGATTTTGGTTACCCATGGTTGGTAATGTGATCTTTATATGACTTCTTTGGCAACACACAGGGTCAATGGTATGTGTGATTTCCTTGGTGGCATAGGGCACAATTATTACTTGAAGTTGTGGTTAAGTTTTGTTGGGGACTGGGACACCACGAGAGCCAGTCTTTGGACCCCAGTGTTGACAACAGTGGGTAAATGTAGCTATTGTCTGTTCCCAGAGAAGCTTATACGGTTTCAGTGTTAGTGGTTCCTAGAGTGCTAATTCTGGTGCTTCCAGGTGGCTTTGTTAGAAGCTAGTAGTGGGAACAGTGGGCCACATGTACGGGAGAGTTTTCAGGCCTCTGGTCAGCTGGTGTGGTGCAGCTGGTGGCAGTAGCAGTGGTGGAGCAACCCACTGGGATCCAAGCAGTCAATGGTAGTGCTCCTGATAGCTGTGATGATTAGGGCAGACTAGTCCCCAGTCCCACAACTAACTCTAGCAGGGAAATAGGTATTGTCCTAAGTGTGCTTAGGGGAGCTTGATCTCCACTGTCCTTTCTTCAGCTGTGTGTTGGGTGCAGCCATGTCACCTCAAACTCAGCCCAAGTGTGGGGCATAGCCAAGCATGAAATACTCAAAATGGTGCTAGATGTGAGCTTGTTACCAGAGAGGGCAATCCATCCCTCAGGCCAGCAGCATGGGCAAGAAGCTGTAGGGAGTGTGGTCTGCTCAAGTCTCAGTCTCACAGCAGCTTGTAGCATGGTGGTGGGTAATGTTCTAGAGATGCATAGGAGAGAATGGTTTTATTGTCCTTCCTCAGCCAGGTGTTGGCCACATCCATGTCAACATGAACTCAGCTTGAAGACAGGGTGCAGCCCAGTCCTACTCTCTCAAAATGGCTCCTTGGCTCAGAAACCAGGGAGAGTGGGACCCCTCCCAGATAAGCAGTGTGGGGAGAAGGCTGTGGGAGTGCAGTCAATTCAGATCTCAATGTCACAGCTGCCCACTGCAGGGCCATGGGTATTGTCCTAGATATACGTAAGAGAGTCTGGTTCTCTGTTTGACCTTGGCCAGAAGGCAGCTGCAACAGAGTCAGGCTGAACTCAGCCTTAGAGTAGGGCACAGCCTAGCATAAAGCTCTCAAAATGGTGTCTTGGGCCTGGAACTATTGAAGGCAGGGTCCCTCCCAGGTAAGCAGTATGGAGAAGAAGCTGCGGAGAGTGTGGTCCACTGACATTTCAGTCTTAGCAGCAACTTACAAGCAGGGTGGTAGGGGCCTTGCCAGTGGGGCGAGAGATTTTCCAGTCTCTTCTCTCTCCTTTGAGCAGTGTAGCAGCCACAGCTGTGCCTGTAGATCTCCTGTACCTAGGCTCTCAAAATGGTGCCTGGCCGAGACTGTTCCAGATTTGAATACCTACAGGATTTTGTGTGAGTTCCCTTTCTGGAGCAATGTCTTTGCGCAATATTTAGGCAACTCTATGTGTCACACCCAAGGCTCTAGTGGGTCCAGGGTTTCTCCTATAGCCAAGATCATAAATTCGAAGACCATGGGGTTTCTCTAGTACTGTTTCCCTTGTGTCCAGAAGCCTCTGGCTCTCAGTAAGTTGCCTGTGAGGATGAGTGCCTTCAACCTTCTCCTTACTTCTGGTGCTTCTGTCTCTTCTCTGATGAATCCTAGCATTCTCTCCTAGACAATCTATTCAAAAGTTGAGTATCTACTTACTTTCCTGGATCCCCTCTGTAGAGGAGGCACACAATACCTAAGGCTTGTCAGCCATACTAATTCAAAGATACTTATATATATATATTTGGAGCTAGATAAGATTTGGAAAATATCATCATCAGCCTTGAAGCTACTTTTGACTGTCAGAGAGTGGCCATTTCCCAGCAGGTGATTTCCTAGTACAGACTTACAACCCACGAGTGAAGACAAAGAAGGGTTAACAACCAATGTGAGATTATTCTTTATATCAAAGTAGAGAAATTAGGAGCAATAAAAATCCTGGATGTTCTTTGTCAAGCATTACAGTAGTTTCCCTTTATTCATGAGGGATATGTTCCAAGACATCCTATGAATGCATAAAACCATAGATAGTACTGAATCCTGTATATACTAAGATTTATCCTCTACATACATACCTGTGATAAGGTTTAATATTAGAGATGGTACTCTTGTGCTTTGGGGCAATTATTAAGTAAAACAAGGATTACTAAACACAAGCACTGTGGTACCATGACACTAGATCTGATCACCACAATGGTTACTGACCAACAGACAGGGCATTTAGACAGCTTGGAGATGCTGAATGAAGGATTCGCTTACTGCTAAGTATAGCGCAGCACTGTGTGAGATTTCATCACACTACTCAGGACAGCGTGTGATTCAAAACTATTTGATTGTTTATTTCTTGAATTTTCCATTTAATGTGTTCAGACTGCAGTTGACCTCAACAGATAACAAAACCATGGATAAGGGGGACTACTATATTTGACAACAATACAGTCCTTTTATGGATTGACATCCAGTAATCTGGAGAAAAACTCTTTAAACTTTCAGTTTTTAAAAATAGATGTTCTAAAAAACAACTGATAATAGGATGTGTTTTTTTTTTCTTTTCCAGTCAAATAGTTGGCATCAGAAAAAAGGAGGAAAAATCTCTTATCTTAAGCATTTTGTATAATTATCTAAAATTATCTAGATTAAACTTGAATATATCTACTGTACCTCATTAAGCACACTGTTCCACTGCCTGCCCTTTCTATCTGAAAATGTTCTCTCATTTTCAAATTGAATTTCTCCCCCATTAACTTGCTGCTTAGGTATATTTTAATGGCTTTCCTTTCAACATGAGCCCACTTGTTTTGGCCAGGAAATTATCTCATTTCATTGTATAAAGCCCAGTTTCATTTCTAATTTTCAGTAATTGTGTCCATTTCTAGGTGAATAATGCATGCCCAAAGAAAAGGTCTCTTAAAACTGGCCTGTCATTTTCAATTCTTTCTCTCCCAGACACTGGTTGTTAATTTTCCTTACAATAATGCATGTCTGTTCTCCCTCTCCAATGTACTGTTATAACTAATACAGTGAAGCATCTGCACCTTGCTGTGTGAGGTCATCTCGTGATAGGAAGCTGACAGCTTCACACAGCAATGGGCAGTGCAGATGTAGTGGCGTTCAGGAACCTATCATCCATTTGCTTTCTGAGTAAAAGCCTAAGGAGAGGCACAATCATGTCCTCCATTTGCCATTAACTGGAAATTCACAGGCTGAAAGCCTTGTCATTAAGAAACTGGAAAAAAACTATTTTCTTTTAATCCTCAATATATATCTTCCCCCACAGACTGTCTCTTACACATAGACACACTGATAGACATACATGTGTATGCCTGCTCATTCACATACATACACTCTGAAAAATTACATATATTGAAATATTATGATACATTTCATACACACACAAACACACACACAGCCTTTTAAAACTTATCTGGAAGATGATCTGCCAGTATCATTCAATCTTTGATGTGTGTCAATTTGCCAAAGGAGAGGGGGAAATGGTAGATGGCATTCCAAGTAGAGAAACAAACTTGTGGAAAGACACCATGTGCTGAAAGGACCTTGAAATTTTGTAAAACTTGGGAAGGTAAGTACATCTGGAACAGCACGCACACACACACACATACGCACAGATTATAGCTGTCACTTGGAGTGAAACTGGAAAGAATCTATTTGCCAACCCTGAGATGACTCTGGAGATGATCCAAATGCACTGTGTGAATCGAGCATCTGAAATTAATCCAAGTGATACAAAGGGCATAAAATCATTTCAAGTAAAACAAAATTTATTAACCATTCTTACAAACACATACATAATATTATTAGTTAAGAGGCATTTACTTATATTTTACTCCTTCACGGTCATAAAACACAGGTAAATTTTAAAACATGAAACAAAACAAAAACCTGCTCAGCCGTAAGGAGAGGTAGTAAGGTAGTTATTATTATTAGAATGAGGAAACTAAGTGAATTTTCAAGCTCATACAACTCCACTGAGTTGATGACTTGGACTCAATAGCTTGCATGCTACTATACCAAACTGGAGAGGATCACTAGGAGTTAGCAAAGAGGAAGGTTAGCCTATGTAAATGAGCCTCAATGGAAGTGTACCAAGTTATTCTTGTTTCTATTAGAAGACCAGGCACTGGTGCAAAGGATCATAGGACTGTGAAATATTAATATAACATCCAGATTTAGGCAACTATTTTGACAGAAATTATCGCTATTGAATTATTTATAATAAAAATGAAAATAATGTATGTTACTGAATGTGCATTTTATATTTGAATATCATGTGGCTATTAGAAACAATTTTCAATTAAATGGGAAAGGTTTCCTGGATAATGTTAAACACATACACACACACACACACACACACACAGAGAGAGAGAAAATAAAAACAAAAACAACAAAAAACTGTACACATTATCACATGCAGTATGTTTTCAAACATAACTACTATCATCTATTGATCTAGCTCTGTATCATCTCTTGATCTCCGGAACTGACTATACGTTCTACCTATTTACTACCTATTTATCTAACAGATAAAAGTAGGAGGCTGGAAGAAACACAGCAAGTAGATATCGGGTGTTTTTCTCTTCTTTGTTTTTCTGGTACGTTTTCCAATGTGGCAGAGAGATTTGGTGAGGGAACACATACATACTCCGCTAGTTTCTAGGGTAGATAATTTTGCCTTTTCCATAAAACGCACATAGTTACTTTGTGACTTATATTCAGATGGTAAGGGAGAAATGTTGGCACCAAAGACTAGCAAAACAACAGTAAGTCAGTAACTATTTGTCCTCTGTCTATGAGGTGCTTGGCAAGAGAGATGCCCAGTTTTTATGAAGTATAGTGGAGTCTATAAATGATTAAACAATAACAATGTAAATGTAATAAATGATATAACAGAGTAATGCAAAGTATTTTGAAACTACATACTTTAAAAGTAGAAGATGGTTTGGAAAGAAGTCATAAAGTTTTTATAGAGGAAGAGCTATTAACATTGAAGTTCTAAATTGTGTAAGAAATATTATTTTAGAAAGAAAGATCATGACATGTGAAGGCTCTAAAATGAAAGACCTTTGCCATATAGAGGAATTGAGAGATTTTAATAACGTTTAAACTATGAGATACATGCTTTAGGGGAAGGAATGAAAGATGAGGCTGCAGAAATAGCCATTGGCAAGTCCCAAAAATATCTAAAAGCAAACAGAGGTACTTGGGATTCAGCTCTGGGGCAGTGAGAAGGTATTAAAAGATTTCAAGTTTCAATGAAGCTAGGTGAGGGTTAGAGGTGGTGAGATTAGCAGTTCAGAGTGTTTATTCTGGCTGTGTGGTATATGCTATTTGGTTGTCAACTAGATTACATAAAGAGACATCTGTTCCAAAGGCCATTTCAGTAGTCCCAGAAAGAGATGATGATCTCGATTTGTGTAGTAAAAACATGAGTGAAGAAAAAATATATAATAATCTATAGAACTTGGACATAACGATGAGGTGAAGACACAGTTATGACTGAATTGTTTTCTTGAGACAACTGGGACAAGATATAAATGACAAAAGGAGAAGAAACACATTTTTCCTATGAAAATTTAAAATTATCATTTAAAAATATTCCATCATGGATGGTAATGTTCACTTGATAAAATTTATAGAGGCAGCAGCCCTGAAATGCTGAAAAGCAGCTTTTCCTTGTGTGTGTTTGTGTATAGACTGGGGGGAGATTAATTTTGAAATTGGAAGAAAGAAAAAGAAAGGATGAAGAACTATGGAAAACTTTAGAGAGTTGTAGAAAGTATCCCTTTTGTGTATTCTCCAAGAAAACAGTGGGGACGATACTTAGAGGTCTATGTTCTCGCTTATGCTGGGGAAAACATTGCAGGAGATAAAACTAGAGGTACCTTAAAAATGTAATTGTGGCATAGATGCAATACATACCTACTTCTAAGTGACATTTGGGTACATCTGTATTTTTCAAGTTTTCTACAATAAGCAGATATCATAAGACCCTTGACATTTACAAGGGATAAATCCCAAGACCTTTGCAAATTTCCTGCTTTGCAAATACAGAAAAGTTTGTACAGTCTGACTTTCTCAAAAATTATATTACCTTCAAGGAAAATAAATTTCCAGTGCATTTCCCTAGATGATCAGCAAGTCTCACTGCCTCTAAACTGCAAAATATATGTGGAATCCATCTGACCTTATCAAATGCACTACAACCACGATAGTCTAAACCAGCAGTTTCCAACCTGTTTGGCACCAGTGACCAGTTTCCTGGTTTCCACAGACATTGAGGGTTGGCGGGCAGGGGAATTTTGGATTTGCGATGAAACTATTTCACCTCAGATCAGGCATGAGTCAGATGCTCAGAAGGAGCAGGCAACCTAGATCCCTCACTTACACAGTTCACAATAGGGTTTGGCCTCCTATGAGAAGCTAATCCTGCAGCTGATCTGACATGAGATAGAGGTCAGGTGGTAATGCTCGCTGGTATGGGCCACCGTCTAGGGGTTAGGGACTCCGGATTTAAGAACATCATCTTTTCCTTAGAGAACTGCAATAGCTGCAAACATTGTTCTCCCAGTTATCATTTTGATTTGTACATAGCCCAGAATATGCATAAAATGTATATCATATGTCACTCTAGTTATTAATATTGTTCAATGTCTTTATACCACTTTTGGTAAATAAAATTTACATTCATTGTCATGACTTGGAACACTCTATATTCTAAACTTTCTAAACATATAACTCGTCCTGAGCTACCCCTTTAATATTTAATACATTGAGCCACATCTCTCTGTAGGATCACAAATTAACTGTCATTAACACATTACCTCACTGAGAAAAAGATAAAATCATCCTTAAAATTTTTTAATTATTTATTTTTTCTTTTTTTAATTTTACTTTAAGTTCTGGGATATATGTGCAGAATGTTAAAGTTTGTTACACAGGTATATATATGCTGTAGTGGTTTGCTGTACCTATCAACCCATCATCTAGGTTTTAAGCCCTCTATGCATCAGGTATTCGTCCTATGGCTCCCTTTCCCCTTGCCCTCCACCCGACAACAGCCCTGGTGTGTGATGTTCCCCTCCCTGTGCCATGTGCTCTCGTTGTTCAACTCCCACTTAAGAATGAGAACATGGGGTGTTTGGTTCCTGTGTTAGCTTGCTGAGAATATGATCAGAAATACCATTTAATTAATTTTTTGATTGAGAAATAAAAATTGTATATACTTATGTACAACATATTTTGAGATATGTATACATTATGTAATGGCTAAATTGAGCTAATTGACATATGCATTACTTCACATACTTATTTTTTTGTGATGAGAGCACAGATCTACTCTCTTAGCTCTTTTCAAGAATGAAATACACTTTTATTAATTATAGTTACCGTGTTGTGGAATAGATCTCTGGAACTACATATTCCTCCTAACTAAAATTTTTTATCTTTGACGAACATCTCCCTCAACCTCTGGCCTCTGTCACTCTCTGGTTACCAACATTCTACTTGCTGCTTTTATGAATTCAACTCTTTTAGATTCCATACATATGTGAGGTCATGTGACATTTGTCTGAATCTGCCTTATTTTACTTAACATGACGTCTTCAAGTCCATCTGTATTGTTGCAAATGACAGGATTTCCTTCATTTTTGAGAGAACAGTTTTCCACTATGTATGTATTACCGCATTTTCTTTATTCATTCATCCATTGATGGACACTTAGATTGATTCCATATTTTGGAATTATGAATAATGTTGCAATTAACATGGGAGTGCAAATATCTCTTTGACATACTGACTACATTTCCTTTGACTACATACCCAGCAGTGGGATTGCTGGATCATATGGCAATTGCATTTTTAATTTTTGAGATGCCTTCATACTCTTTTCCATGATGGCTGCACTAATTTACATCCCCGCCTAAGGTGGGAATGCAATGATCCTCTTTTCACCACAGCCTCACCAATACTTACCTTTTGTCTGTTGGATAATAGACCTTCCAACAAATATAAAGTAATATCTTTTTGCGATTTTGGTTTGCATTTTTCTGATGACTGGTGATGTTGAACATTTTTATCATATATCTCTTGGCAATTTGTATATCTTCTTTTGAAAAATCTGTATGGTTCTTTGTCCATTTTATAATTGAGGCAATTTTTTTCTTACAATTCAGTTGAGTTCCTTATATATTTTGGATACTAACTCATCAGCTGTATGGTTTATACATTTTTTTAATGATATTGTCTCTTTATTCTGTTTATCATTTCTTTTGTTGTTCAGAAACTTACTAGTTTGACATCTCACTTACCTATTTTGCTTTTGTTACCTCTGCTTTTGAGGTGATATCTAAAAAATCATTGCCCAGACCACTGCCATGGATATTTTCTCTGCTTTTCTTCTGAAAGTTGTATAGTTTCAGGTCTTACATTTACTTCTCTAATCCATTTTGTGTTGATTTCTGCACATGGTGAAGGATAAAGGTCTAATTTATTTTTCCATAGATGGATAGCCAGTTTTCCCAACGCCATTTATTAACGAGACTGTCTTTTCTCCATTGTGTAATCTTGACATTTTTTTTTTTTTAATTTGTGAATTTATTGCCGGTCTATTTTGTCCCACTGATCTATGTTTCCGTTTTCATGCCAGTACCATGTTGTTTTGATTACTGGAGCTTTGTAATATATTTGAAAGCAGGTGGTATGATGTTTCTAGCCTTATTCTTTTTGCTCAAGATTTCTTTAAGTGTGTGGGGTCTTTTGTGGCTCCACACTAATTTTTTTTTCTATTTCTGTGAAAAAATACCATTGGAATTTTAATAGGGATTACATTAAATCTGTAAATGTCTTTGGGTAGTAAGGACATTTTAACAGTTATTCCAATTCATGATAAGATATTTTCCATTTATTTGTGTCTTCTTCAATTTCTTTCAAGAATATCTTATAGTTTTCAGTGTGCAGGTCTTTCATCTCTTTGATTAAATTTATTCCTAAGTACAGTCATCTCTTGGCATTCATAGGTGATTGGTTTCCTTAACTGTAACCCTAACCCCAAACCTAATCTTAACTAAGACTTCCCATTAATACCCAAATCTGTGGATGCTCAAGTCCCTGTGTATTAGTGTTTTCTCGGGCTGCTAATAAAGACATACCTAAGACTGGGTAATTTATAAAGGAAAGAATTTTAATTGATTCACAGTTCCACATGACTGGGGAAGCCTCACAATCATGGCGGAAGGTGAATGAGGCACAAAGTCACATCTTACAAAGCAGCACGCAAGAAAGCTTGCTCAGGGCATTCCCCTTCATACAACAATCAGATCTCATGAGACTTATTCACTACCACAAGAACAGCATGGGGGAAACCATTCACCTGATTCAATTTTCTCCACCTGGTCCCACCCTAGAACATGGGGACTATTACAATTTAAGATGAGATTTGGGTAGGAGCTTAGCCAAACCATATCACTCTGGTATAAAATTGCATAGTTGAGAATCCAGAGACCCTTTGAAGGAATCAAATTTCTACCACAAATCCCATGGGACGGCCAAGAAACTGAGCCAGCCAGCTTTCTCACCTGGGAGACTTATAGCCTGGGGCAAGTTCTCAGCCCTACTCACTGGTACCTGGAAACAATCCCGATGCTGTTAGAGGAGCACAGTGGGAGTAAGACCAGTCTTTTGGGCTGTGGGCTGTGTGAAAGCTGGGTAAGACCTGGGGCTGCGAGCTTTCCCCCACTTCCCTGGTGGCCTGTGTGACACAGCAGAGGCAGCCATCATTCCCTTAGGAACATGACTCCATTGGCCTGGGAACCACACCCTCATCGTCCACAACAGCTGCAGCAAGCCCCACCCAAAGAGAGAGCATGCACTCAGACAGCCTAATTCTGGGCACATTTGATGGACTTTCTCTACCTGCCCTGGAGCCGAAGACAAAGGACAGAGTCTCTTGGGAGCTCTATGGCCCCTCCCATCGCCTGACCCTAGGGCAAGCTTGTATTTTCACTATACTACGGCAGCAAATGCACCCTTGGTAGCACCACCTCCTAGTGGAGCCCAAACAACACAAAACCAGGACACTTAACAAAAATACAACCAAGGACCCTCAGAGTCCACTTTACCCCCTTGCTACCAACAACAGAGCAGGTACTGGTATCCATGGCTGAGAGACCTGAAGACAGATCATATCACAGGACTCTTTGCAGACACTCCCCAGTACCAGCCTGAAGCATATTAGCTCCACTGGGTGGCTAGATCCAGAAGAGAAATAACAATCACAGTAGTTTGGCACTCAGAAAGCCCCATCCCTAGGGGAAGGGGGAGAGCACCAAATCAAGGGAGTACCCCATGGGATAAAAGACTCTGAACAACAGTTATTGAATCCCATATTTTCCCTTTGACATAGTCTACCCAAATCAGAAGGAAGCAGAAAAACAATTCTGGCAATATGACAAAACAAATTTAACACCCCAAAAAGATCACACTACCTCACCAGCAATGGACCCAAACCAAGAAGAAATCTCTGAATTGTCAAAAAAAAAAAAAAAAAAAGAATTCAGAAGGTAAATTATTTTAAGCTAATTAAGGAGACAGCAGAGAAAGGTAAAATTCAACTTAAATTAAAAACATGATACAGGATATAAGTTTTTTAAAATCCAGTGAAATAGCATACATTAAAAAACAATCACAACTTCTGGAAATTAAGGACACATTTAGAGAAATGCAAAATACACTGGAAATTCTCAGGAATAGAATCAAAGAAGCAGAAGAAAGAATTTCAGAACTCAAAGACAAGGTTTTTGAATTAATCCAATTCAACAAAACAAGGAAAAAAGAATTTTAAAAAATGAACGAAGCCTCCAAGAAGTTTAGGATTGTGTTAAATGACCAAACCTAAAAATGATTGGTGTTCCCAAGAAAATAAATGTAAAAGTTTGGAAAACACACTTTAGGCAATAATTGAGGACAACTTCTGCAGCTTTACTAGAGATTTAGATATCCAAATACAAGAAACTCAAAGAACACCTGCGAAATTTATCACAAAAAGATGACCTAGGCACATAGTCATCAAGTTATCAAAGGCAAGATAAAGAAAAGAATCTTAAGAACTATGAGACATAAGCATCAGGTAACCTATAGAGAAAAACCAATCAGATTAACAGCAGATTTCTCAGCAGAAATGCTACAAACTAGAAGGGATTTGGGTCCTATCTTTAACCTCCTTAAACAAAACAATTATTAGCCAAGAGCTTTGTATCCAGTGAAACTAAGCTTCATAAATGAAGGAAAGATACAGTCTTGTCTAGACAAACAAATGCTCAGAGAATTTGCCACTACCAAGCTAGCACTTTATGAACTGCTAAAAAGCACTCTAAATCTTGAAACAAATCCTTGAAATGCACCAAAACAGAACCTACGTTAAGCATAAATCTCACAGGACCTATAAAACAATAACACAAGGAAGGAAACACAAGGTATTCAGGCAACAAATAGCACGATGAATAGAATACAGTAGTCTCTTACATCGCAATACTAACATTGAATGTAAATGGCCTAAATGCTCCACTTAAAAGATACAGAATGGCAGAATGGATAAGAATTCACCAGCTAAGTATCTGCTGTCTTCAAGAGATTCACCTAACACATAAAGACTCATATAATTTTAATGTAAAAAGGTAGAAAAAGATATTTTATTCAAACAGACACCAAAAGTGAGGAGGATTAGCTATTCTTACATCAGGCGAAACAAACTTTAAAGCAACAGCAGTTAAAAAAGACAAAGAGAGACATTATATAATGATAAAATAACTAGTCCAATAGGAAAAAATAGCAGTCTTGAATATGTATTCACCTAACACTGGCACTCCCATATTTATAAAATAATTACTATTAAACTTAAGAAATGAGATAGATGGCAACACAAAATAATGTGGGACTTCAGCACTCCATTGACACTACTAGACAGGTCATCAAGACAGAAAGTCAATGAAGAAACAACTTAAAACTATACCTAGAACAAATGGATTTAATGGATATTTACAGAACATTCTACCCAACAACTACAGAATATACATTCTATTCATCAATGTTAAAATGCACATGCTGAATGAAGAGACCCCCCCTCAAAACAGGCTTTGTATGAGCAGCATGGCTGTTTATTCACCTGGGTACAGGCATGCTGAAGCCAAAAAGTGTATCAGCAAAGTACAGTGTGATAGGAGTTGGTTTTATAGGTTTGAGGTGGGCAGTGGAAAATTACAGTTTAGGGTGTTTTTGCAAGCTGGGAGGGGGTTGTAGGGTGTGGAGTCATGAGGTTGACCAAGTTCTGTTACAAAGTCCAATGGCCTGATCAATTAGAGCAGGAATAAGGAACAATAGAGAAACTCTCAAAGTTAAGTAGGTGCCACAGTGGTCGATCATTTTTTTGGTCATCCAGTTACTTTAGATTTTTCAGGAACGCATCTAGAGTGTTTCTGTAGCTCACAGAGGTTAATATGGCATCCATGGGGCTATCAGTCAGCCTAAAAGATCTTACAATCAGCCCATGGAACATTCTCTAAAACACACCATATCCTAGATAACAAGTCTCAATCAAGGCCCAGGCTGGGGCCGTCACCAGCCATGGAGGTCCCCAGTAGGCAAAGTGTCCAAGAAAAGTCCTGCATCAAAACCAAGATGGAAATTTTAAAAAATATTTGAACTGAATGATAATAGTGACACAACCTATCACAAGCTCTGGGTTACAGCAAATGCAGTGCTAAGAGGATAGTTCATAGCACTAAATGCCTACATCAAAAAGTCTGAAAGAACACAAATAGACAATCCAAGGTCATACCTCAAGGAACTAGAGAAACAAGACGACAATAAACCCAAACCCAGCAATAGAAAATAAATAAATAACCAATCCCAGCTACTCAGGAGGCTGAGGCAGGAGAATTGCCTGAACCCAGGAGGCGGAAGTTGCGGTGAGCCGAGATCACGCCATTGCACTCCAGCCTGGGTAACATGAGTGAAACTCCATCTCAAAAAAATAAATAAATAAATAAATAAATAACCAAATCAGAACAGAATTAAATGAAATGGAAACAAAAATAAATACAAAAGATAAACGAAACAAAGAGCTGCTTATTTGAAAAGATAAAACTGATAGATCATTGGTGAAATTAACCAAGAAAAAAAAGAGAGAAGATCCAAATAAGCTCAATTAGAAACAAAATGGAAGATATTACAACTGATACAACAGAAATACAAAAGAGTATTCAAGGCTGTCTTGAACACCTTTATGCACATAAACCAGAAAACCTAGAGGAGATAGATAAAATCCTGGAAATACACAACCCTTCTGGTAAACCAGGAAGAAGTAGAAACTCTAAACAAACCAATAACAAGCAGTTAGATTGAAATGGTAATTTTAAAGTTATCAACAAAAAAAAGTTTAGGACCAGACGGATTTACTGCTGAATTCTATCAGATATTTAAAGAATTGTTACCAATCCTATTGACAGTATTCCAAAAGATAGAGAAAGAGGGAATTCTCCCTAAATCATTCTATGAAGCCTGAATCACCCTAATACCAAAACCAGGAAAGGACATAACAATAAAAAGAAAAATACAGGCCAATATCCCTGATTAACATAAATGCAAAAATCCTCAACAAAGTACTAGCAACACACCGAGAAACTAGCAAGTCTAACAGCATATCAAAAAGATAATCCACCATGATCAAGTGGGTTTCATAGCAGGGATGTAGAGATAGTTTAACATACACATCAATAAATGTTATATGCCACATAAACAAAAATCACATGATCATCTGAATAGATGCAGAAAAAGCATTTGACAAAATTCAGCAATCTTTTATAATTAAAACCCTCAGCAAAATGGTATACAAGGGACATACCTTAAGGTAATAAAAGCCATCTATTACAAACCCACAGCCAGTACTATACTGAATGGAACAAGTTGAAAGTATTCCTCCTGAGAACTGGAAGAAGACAAAAATGCCCACTCTCACCACTTCTATTCACATAGTACTGGAAGTACTAGCCACAGCAATCAGATGAAAGAGAAATAATGGGCATCCAAACCAGTAAAGAGGAAGCCAAACTCACTGTTTGCTGATGATATGACCATATACCTAGAAAACCCTAAAGATACATCCCTAAAGCTCCTAGAACAGGTCAATGAATTCAGCAACATTTCAGGATACAAAATCAATGTACACAAATCAGTAGGTTGGCTATACACCAAAAGCAACCAAGCTGAGAATCAAATTAAAAACTCAACTTCTTTTACAACAGCAGCAAAAAAAAAAAAAAAAAAAAAAAAAAACAAAAAAACAAAAAAAAAACTCTACAAGGAAAACTATAATACAAAACACTGCTGAAAACACCAACAAATGGAAACATATTCCATGACCTTGGATGGGTAGAATCAATACGGTGAAAATGACCATACTGCAAAAGCAATCTACAAATTAAACGCAATCTCCCTCAAAATACCACCATTATTCATAGAACTAGACAAAACAATCCTAAAATTCCAAAAAAAAAAAGAGCCTGTGTAGCCAAAGCAAGATTAAGCAAAAAACAAATCTGGAGGCATCACATTACCTGACTTCAAACTATATTATAAGGCCATAGTCACCAAAAACCACATGGTACCAGTATAAAAATAGGCACAGACCAATGGACAGAATAGAGAACACAGAAATAAAGCCAAATACTTACAGCCAACTAATCTTTGACAAAGCAACAAAAACATAAAGTAGGTGTGATGCTTAATATGGTGTGTCAACTTGAATGGAATGAGGAATGCAAAGTATTGTTCCTAGGTGTGTCTTTGAGGGTGTTGCCAAAGATTTACATTCGAATCAGTGGAATGGGAGAGGCAGACCCACCCTGAATTCAGGGAGGGCACCCTCTAATCAGCTGCCAGTGTGGCTGGAATAAAGCAGGCAGGGGTAGATGAAAGAGCAGATTTGCTGAGTCTTCCTGCCTTCATCTTTCTCCCGTGCTAGATACTTCCTGCCCTTTGGACTCTTTGGCTTACAACAGTGGTTTGTTAGGGGATCTTGGGCCTTTGGCCATACACTAAAGGCTTCCCTACTTTTGAGGTTCTGGGACTCAGACTGATCCACTACTGGCTTCCTTGCTCCTTAATTTGCAGACTTGTAATCCTGTGAGCCAATTCTCCTTAATAAACTCCCTTTCATATATACATATATCCTATTCGTTCTGTCCCTCTAGAGAACCCTGACTAATACAGTGGGGAAAGGACACTCTCTTCAACAAATGGTGCTGGGATAGTTGGCAGTCCACAGGTAGAAGAATGAAACTGGATCCTTATCTCTCACCTTATACAAAAATCAACTCAAGGTAGATGAAGAACTTAAATCTAAAACCTGAAACCATAAAAATTCTATGAGATAACATTAGAAAAACCTTTCTAGACATTGGCTTAGGCAAAGACTTTATGACAAAAAACCCAAAAACAAATGCAACGACTATAAAGATAAATAGATGAAACAAACTAGAAAGCTTCTTCACAGCAGAAGAAATAATCAGCAGAGCAAAGAAACAGGCCATAGAGCAGGAGAAAATCCTCCCTATCTATACTTCTGACAAAGGACTAATATTCAGAATCTACAGGAAATTCATTTAAACAAGCAAGAAAAAAAAAAAAAAACATACAATCCCATCAAAAAGTGGGCTAAGAACATGAATAGACAATTCTCAAAAGAAGATAAAACAAATGGCCAACAAACATGAAAAAAATGCTCAACATCACCAATTATCAGGGAAACGCAAATCAAAACCACAGTGCAATACCACCTTACTCCTGCAAAAATGGCCATAATCAAAAATCAAAAAGTGATAGATGTTGGCATGCATGTGGTGAAAAGGGGGCACTTTTACACTGTTAGTAGAAATGTAAACCAGTACAACTACTGTGGAAAAGAAGTAAAAGTAGAGCTACCATTTGATACGGCAATTCTACTCCTGCGTATCTACCCACAGGAAAAGAAGTCATTATACGGAAAAGATACTTGCACATGTATGCTTATAGCAGTACAATTTGGCAACTGCAAAAATATGGAACCAGCCCAAATGCCCATCAACCAACGAGTGGAAAAACAATAGGTGGTTCATATATATGCCATGGAATACTACTTAGCCATAAAAAGAAACAAAATAATGGCATTGGCAGCAAACTGGATGGAATTGGAGACAATTATTCTAAATGAAGTAACTCAGGAATGGAAAGCCAAATATCAATGTTCTCACTCATAAGTGGGAGCTAAGCTATGAGGAAGCAAAGGCATAAGAAAGGGAGAAAGGGCGGGAAGGGGTGAGAGATAAAAGACTACGCATTGGGTAGAGTGCGCACTGCTCAGGTGATGGATGCACCAAATCTTAGAAATCATTATAAAACGTATTCATGTATAAAAATAAATAAGAAAAATATTACATATTATTTGCATATTACCTATGCACATCCTTCCACATATTTTTAATCATCTCTAGAATACTTATAATATAAATGGTATATCAATAGTTACTATTATATATTTTCTATGAAATCCAATAGCTACTATTATGTATTGTCTGTTAAATCATGATCAAAAAACATCTGTTTGTACATTTTCAGAACAGAAAATTTTTTTTCTAAGTATTTTCAGTTCAGGTTTGGTTGAATTCATGCACATGGAACCCATAGATATAGAGGGCCAACTATATTCTATTTTTGTAGCTATCTTAAATGACATTGTTTTCTTGATTTTTTTGGGGGGGTGGGTAGTTCCTTGTTAATGCATAGAAACCCTACTGATGTTTATATGTTGATTTTTTTATTCTGCAACTTTGCTGAATTTGTTTATTAGTTCAAACAGTGTTTTGAAGGAGACTTTAAGGTTTACTATATATAAGTTTATGTCACCTGCAGACAGGGACAATTTAACTACTTCATTTCCAATTTGGATGCTTTTTATTTCTTTCTCTTGCCAAATTGCTCTGGCTAGAAATTCCAGATCAATACTGAATAGAAGTGGTAAGAACTGATATCCTTGTCTTATTTCTGAGCTCAGAGGAAGAGCTTACAACTTTTCAACACGGAGTATAATATTAGCTGTGGACTTGTTATATTTAGGCTTTGTCACGTTGAGGTACATTCTTTCCATATCTAATTTGTTCCAAATTTTTATTGTGGAAGGATAATGAATTTTGTCAAATTATTTTTGTGCATCTATTGAAATGATCATATGATGTTTGTACTTCAGCCTGTTAATGTGGTATAGATTTGTTTATGTTGAACCATCTTTGCGTTCATGATATAAAACCACCTGGTTATGGTGTGTGATCCTTTTCGTGTGATGTTTAATTTGGCTTGCTAGTAATTTGTAGAAGACTTTTGTTTCTATGTTTATCAGGTATATAGGCTTGTAATTTTCTTTTCTGGTAGAGTCATTGCCTATTTTCTTCTGTCAGCGTAATGCTGATCTGGTAAAATTAGACTCTAGGTCTAGAAATGTCTCACTGGCAGCTCTCTTCTATCCAGCCTGTAGCACTTGAGACTTGGCCATCTCAACAGGAGGACTCCTTCATAAAAGTTGCAGTAGTGAGATAATGATGAGATAAAGTCTCTGGGTCTTTTCACTGCCTCCACTTGAAATGATACATTTTATTAGTCAGAACTAGCCACATGGTATTTTATGCAGTTGCAAGAATGTTGAAGTACAGTTTCTTTTTTCTTTTTCTTAAGATGGAGTCTCACTCTGTTACCCAGGCTGGAGTTCAGCAGCATAATCTCAGCTCACTGCAACCTCTGCCTCCCAGATTCAAGCATTCTCTTGCCTCAGCCTCCTGAGTAGCTAGGATCACCGGTGCATGCCACCACGTCCAGCTAATTTTTTTTTTTTTCTTTTAGTAGAGATGTAGTTTCAACATGTTGGCCAGGCTGTTCTCAAACTCCTGGCCTCAAGAGATCTGCCTGCCTTGGCCTCCCAAATGCTGGGATTATAGGCATGAACCATCATGCCCAGCCAGGAAGTACAGTTTCTATAAACCAAGGAAGGAAAGGAGAATTGGATACTGTGAGCACAGGTAAAGTTTGCCAGTTTGTTCCTTCAGTTCAAATATGCTAATTTTTTTTGCAAAGCAGACACCCCCTTGCCAATGAAGACCACCCAAATCTTATCCTATAACAGCTCTAAAGTTTAGGTGTTGTGCAGTAGTCTATCCTGTCTAGATGTGGCTCATGAATTGAACCTACGAACTCTAAAGACAATCATTTGCCCCCACTCATATACGTAGGGTATAATAGTAAAATAAAGCTAGAATAATTACAACAAACATCCTGATTCTGAACAGAGAAAAATGAGGGATAGACAGAGGACATAGATCTTTAGAAATTTTTAAATCTCAGTGGGCAGACATTATATGAGCGGCCCTATGGTCTCAGCTGCAAACTGAGGGTAGAAATAATTTCTAATGGGGCCCTTAGTCTGCTCTCTGGGAGGAAGTTCCCTTTTGTATTGTCCTCAGAAGCCTCCTAATTCCATCTTCAGAAAGTTGTTTCTTCCTTTTTTTCCCACTTACCTTATTCTCTGTGCTCATATTGAAGTGTTTGGGGAATACATCCTTCTTGGGGGCTATAACAGTTTCTCAACCCACTACCTGCCTGTAGAAGCACGGAAACCCAAAAATAATTTTGACAGTAAATGTTAACATTTATTGGATGCTTTCTATGTGGCAGAAATTATACTAAGCAATTACATGCATTTAATCTTCACAATGGCCTTTTGAAATGGCATTATAATTATTTCCATTTAAATTGCCCAATGTTCCATAGCTAGTCCATAATGGAACTTGGATCCAAATCCTGCTCTGTCTGATACCAATCTGCAAAGTTTCCTGCATAGTCCTTTAGAGTCCTCAGTTGAAAGGATTGTTTCAAGAATTGTTGGAAGGCATTCCTGGAGCGGGTGAACATAATCAATATTTTCGACAAATGCAAACATCATTTGTTAGTCTCAAAGAATCACAGGCTTTTTCAGCGTGGTCTCCAGGTTTCTGTAGCAATACAGTACTATTTAAAAACAATAACAACACAAAACACTGTAGGACTTTTACATGCTTGAATCAATTCAGATCCATGTACCTAGGAACCATACCTGCAGTTGCTTCAAGGACCTCTTTTACATGTTCTCAGGCCCAGTATGTTTGATTTTATTTACATTTTCTTATATTTCTTTATCGACTTACTGAGCCTATTTTGAATTGTAGATGAAAAAACATACCCTAAATCTAATATTTACCTGAAGATATTTTATGTATTAATATTAATTTATTGGGCATTGATTCTTAATCTGATTTTTTTGTTTTAAGGTGGTTAAGTCTTTTGAGATGTTTTAACAAAAGGTGGAATGTTTCTTAATTTAATCATTGTTTCATGGCTGAGTTTTTACAGGCATTTTGACTTTCAAAGTCTTTAATATATTAATCACTTAGAGTTTTGAATTGAAAAGCAATTATTTTCACTACTGTTGTAAGACCTGGATTGCTTATAATTCCGTGATTCTTTTCCATGGCCAATTCTTTGCTAAGCTCATCACATTCTCAAAATGCCCTATAAAATGTGGTCAATTCCATTCAAAACACAGCCCTAAAATTTGTTTTCCAAACTTTTTCTCTAGACTCCCAGATCTGGAGGACAAGTTCATTACCTATATGATCTAATTCTCAAATTAGCCTAAACGAGCATTTTGACATTCTATCACATATGACAACAATTCTACGACTTTATAATACAAATCACCATCATTTAGACCTCCATAACAGCAGTGAGAAATATTTCAGGTTTTTATTATGATAGGTCCTACTTCCAGTATTAATTTTCTGTATTGGTTAGGGAAGTGTCTCAATAGTCCCAAAGATCACCCTAGGTTCGATGATTCACTAAAAGGACTCACAGAATTTGGGACTCACTTATGGTGAGTTTATTGTAGTGAAACTTTACAAAGTAAAATCAGCAAATGATGCATCAGGCAAAGTCTGGAGAAAACCAGGAGTAAGTTTTAAGAGATTTCTTCCAAAGCAGTCACTCAAAGCACACTTAACTCCTCCTGCTAGAAATTTTAGCAACATAAGTACAGTGTGAAGCTTGCTGGAGTTTAAGTCTGGGGTTTTTATTGGAGGCTGATCACATAAGCACTTGATACCTTCATGACTGACTGCAGTTACTCCAATTGCAGATCTCCATAGGAAAGGCAGATGTTCACCACAAATCACATCATTTACACAAACTATCTAGACAAACAGATATAGCTTCCTTCAAGGCTCCACGCATGCACAACCATCTTATCAGTTTTAACATTCCCAGCACTCAATTCTCAGAAGCCCACCAAGAGCCAGTCAAAAAGAAGTAGGCTCTTCTGGGAATGTGCAAGTTTTATGCATCTCAGATTTGATGAATTAACTCTGTCCTGCACATGCCTGCTACACTATAATAAACAGCTTCATAATAGTAATATTGATTTATTATAACAAAATCTCCCTCCTCTTTTATGCAACGTTTACCACAAATCTGGGACACTCTCCGGGGCACTTGATCTCTACTCAGTAACTTAATGCCACTTTGATCTTTTGGTTCTGCCATATTGGCACAGGACTTGCTGGTCATGGTCGTTGCAGAGGAAGAACTAACTGTCCACTCCTGCAGGGCTCTTCACTGCATCAGCCAAAAACGCTTGCTATTTTTACTTACATTTCATTGGTTATCACATGGCCCCACTTAATTACAAAGGGGTGAGAATTTTAGATTCATGTATGTGCAAAAAGGAACAATGATCTAGTTATTAGTGAGTACTACTGGTGTTTATCATCTTTACAAATTATCTACATTGTGCTTGTTACTCTTTGAATGGCGTAGAAGTAATACAATAGTTTATAATTAGCAGAATATAAAAGATACTTAGAAGTATAAACGGCAAACCAAGAGAACAAATGGTAGCAAAAGGAATCTCTTGAAAAAGAAAAGATTTTTATTAATTTTATTCATGTCAGAATCAGATCTTTTGAAAAGGAATAGCATACTTTCCCCTAAGTAGAGATGTATCACATAGCGATAAAAACACACAAACATTTCAATGTCCCTGAGAGCCTTTGGAGAAATTCCATACAATCTTCTAGGGGAAAAAAAGAATTTTTCCATAGTTTGTTCGTGTAAACCCTTCAATGGGCTGGAGTGATACTTCTATCAGTTTTGAACAGTGCAGGTAGCTATTCAGTGCTTTGTATGATCCTGACACTTTGGTAAGAAATGTACATATATTAGGTTTTTTATTCCTTATAAGAATCTTTTGTAATATTCATTCTATCACCCCATTTTAGAGATACAGACTAGGTAAATTAGCCAGGTCACAGCTAGGAAGAAGTCAGAGTAAGAATGTGACTCCAGGTTTGGCTGGCTCTGAAACACATGCTTGTTAAGTACTAGACAAGTTCTTTCTCAAAGGAAAATGACCATAGAGACTTGAATGAGGCTGTGTCTACTAAGCATGGACAAACAAAGCAATTGAGACTATCGCTCATTATATTTTCTGTGTGTCATTCATCTTTCCAGCTATTGTCATAAAAGTGATGAACATGTATCTAGATATAAGAAAAGCCTATTTATAATACTATAACTTCTCCTATTTTTATGCCAAGCTATTATCGAGCTTATCTCAATCTGTACAGAACTGTGGTCCAAGTTAGGGCAGGGGAAAAAAGGATGCAGGAGGCAAAGGCAGGCAGGCAAGGGTGTAGAAGGCAGTAAGCACAGTAGGACAGGGGACAGAGAAGGGCGGGTAGCATGTAGGTTAGAAGCATGGGAAGAGAGGGCATAGAGGAGGGTAGGGGACATGGCAGGATGAGTGTATTAGTCCGTTCTCACAGTGCTATAAAGAAATACTCTTCTGGGCACAGTGGCTCATGCCTGTAATCCCAGCACTTTGGGAGGCCGAGGCAGGCAGATTACTTGAGGTCAGGAGTTTGATACTAGCCTGGTCAACATGGTGAAACCCTATCTCTACTAAAAATACAAAAATTAGCCAGACATGGTGGCCAATGCCTGTAATCCCAGCTACTTGGGAGGCTAAGGCATGAGAATCCCTTGAAGCCAGGAGGCGGAGGTTGCAGTGGTCTGAGATTGCAACACTGCACTCCGGCCAGGGGAATAGAGTGAGACTCTGTCTCAAAAGAAAGAAAAAATACTCAAAACTGGATAATTTATAAAGGAAAGAGGTTTAATTGACTCACAGTTCTGTAGTGCTAGGGAGGCCCCAAGAAACTTACAATCATGGCACAAGGGGAGGCATACAGGTCCTTCTACACATGGCAGCAGCAAGAGGAAGTGCTGAGCAAAAGGGGGAAAAGTCCTTTATAAAACCATCAGATCTTGTGAGAACTCACTATTACAAGAACAGCAGCATGGTGGTAACAACCCCCATGATTCAGTTACCTCCCACTGGTCCCTTCCATGGCATGTGGGTATCATGGGAATGATAATTCAAGATGATATTTGGGTGGAGACACAGCCAAATCCTATCAATGGAAGATGGAGGTAATCAGGACAGGAAAAGAAGAAATAGACAAGATTAGTGTCCTAAAAGGTCTTATTACTTTAAGAAATTCATAAAATCAGTAGGGAGTATCTCAATCCTGTATATTTTCTCATAAAAGTCCAATTGATGATCAGAATAGGATGTCACTCAAAGAAGGAGGTCACTGTAGTCTGCTTCACAGAGCATGTTGGAAAATGAGCCAGTCAGGAAAGGAAATAGACAGGACAAAGAAGGGTCAGTATGGTAAAGGAGGTAGAACATGGAGTTCCAAATCAGATTTGAAGCCAAATTCTTCTTCTTAGTAGCTATGTGACTGTGTGACTTTGTTTAAGTCATTCCATTGTTTTTAGCCACAGTAGATTTGTCAAGTCAGGATAACAACAATTCTTTTGGTTTAGCATGAGGATTTAATGAAAAATAATGCATATAAAATACCTAGCATCTGTCTTGGCATAATGTAGGTTTCAGTGTCTATTTGTTATTCCTTATTGTTTCTTCAAATCGGGAATTATCATTATTTTTCTGCCAATCAATTTTTAATTAAAATTTATTTACTGAATTCCTACTGTTCCAGTTGCTTGGGACTGAGCAATGAACAAACTGTATTTCAGGAGTTTATATTCTAATATGAATAATTATAAATGCTGATTTCAGATGTAGGTGAGTTTTATAAGATTGTTAAAAGTACAATAAAAAAATGGTAGGAGGGTATAGCCAGGAAAATTTCACAGATAAGGTGAAATATGAATGAAAGGAACTGGAGGGAAAAAACTTCAAGCAACAGTAACACGTAAAAACATACAGATTAGACGGATGAGCTTCAAGTTTCGGTGGAATGAACCAGTGGCCAGACTTACGTAAACAACAGGGAAATCATAGGATAAAGGCTGGTAAAAGCAAGATGGCCCAAATTATAAAGGTCCTTTTAAACCTCAGTGAAGGGTCTGGGTTTAATCTCAAGGCTCCTCCATGCCAAGGAGCCAAGGAGAAGATGGTGAGGGAGGAAGCCTGTGGGTAGATGGTGAGGGCTCTGAAGGCCACGCTTATAAATTTAAACAGTCTCACATCACTTCAAAAACCAGATACACTCTTCCCAAGCATCTCAGTACCCTTTTTCTTGCTTGACCAAATGGGATCATTAGCAGATTCACATTTTTTTCCAATCAATTTCTTCCAGGCCATTGATCCATGTAGTCTGGTCCAGCCATGCTGAATTGTCATTCCAATGAATAAACTTCTTTTCACTGCCTCTCCGACTGTCCCTTGTGCAATTTCCCTGGATGTTTCCTCCATTTGGTTCCTAGTCATGCCTCTGTTACTGTTTTCATTATTTTAAAAATGGAGAGGATGTGCTTCTGCTGAAGTTGCCCAATCTAGTTTTCACTCTATTGGACTCCAAAGTGTGCTGTCTGGATTCAGGCAGATGGATGAGGCAGAAAAGCCACTGATTTGATTTTTCTCTTTCAATTTTCAAATCTTTTACTGCTTGCCTGGCTTTGTTTCCTATTCTAACAGAGCATCTAAATATGTGTTGTTGTTTTCTCTCTCTTGAGGTAAGCTTTTTATTGCTTTTACCTGTAACATTTGTCTTTGATGGCTTCTGGATATGTATTGAGGATCAAAGATGTTCCTTTACATGCTTAGTTTTCATGTCTGTGCATTAACTTATTTTCCTTTTGTACTGTGATTTTCTGGCTTAGTTTTCAGCTCTTTCTTAGAAATTTCTTTAGTTTAGAGCATCACAATAATTTTTTTTAAAATAAACTTATTGGCCTCCAGAATTTTTAATGTGTCACATGGTATTCTATTGTTGGTATTTGGAAGGAGAAACACAACCTCAGAGAAGTGCAACATTTCTTCATGGCTTCTGTGGCTTTACTCTCTTTTCAAATACCTAACAATTAATCAGTTGGTAAACACTCCCTAAAGCAGGTATCCATCCAAGCCAAAGACAGCTACTCATTTATCTGTCAGTGTGCACCAAATCTAAGATGCTAACTCAAATAAGTGTCTTCAGGAAATTTAACATCATTTCTTAACTGTTGTTGATCCCTTACTTCCCAGAAATCACAACCACCACAGTGATTTGAAATTATGTTATTTGTTTGTGGGAGGGGCAGAATGCACACAATTGCATGATTATGAAAGGATATCTTTCTGCCTAGATATCTGAAATATCTATATTTGTTTAATGTCATCCTTTATAATTTACTTCCTTGGTGGTTTTTTTTTTTACAACAGTTAGTTTTTGTTATTAGAGAAGTGAATTAAACCTCAGTTATACACCTTTTTTTTTGAGATGGAGTCTTACTCTGTCATCCATGCTGGAGTGCAATGGTGTACCCTCGGCTCACCACAACCTCTGCCTGCTGGGTCTAAGCAATTCTCCTTCCTCAGGCTCCCAAGTATGGGATTACAGGTGCGTGCCACCACGCCTGGCTAATATTTGTACTTTTAAGTAGAGACAGGGTTTCACCATGTTGGTCAGGCTGGTCTCGAACCCCTGACCTTGTGATCTGCCCCCCTCAGCCTTCCAAAGTGCTGGGATTATAGGCATGAGCCACTGTGCCTGGATTATACACACTTTTTTGGTAACAATATTTGTAGTATTGGTTTGGCTAAGTTATTTGAAGTTTCTATGCTTTAATAAACTTGCAAAGACATTAAAATTGGTGTCTATAGACAAGCAGCATTTCTTTTTTGTGTTTCCTTCCCATATTAACCCCAGATTTCAAGTACATGTTTAAACATTTAAAAAATATATGTAATAATTATTCTGTAGGTAGGTCTAAAATTTGTTGGTTGAAGAGTAATATTGACACAATTATAGACATTATATATTGGTTTTATATTGCATTTTGTTTAAATGCGTACATACTGATCAGTGTACAAATGGTACAACCACAATATAAAATTATGGGAAAGCGAGAAAAAGGGAACCATGGTATCTTAATCTTAATATCTTAATAGAAACAGTGGTTTCCCTTCAGAACATATAGGTTTAGTTCCTAGAAGCTTATGATACTTCCCACATGGCCAGCACTTGCTAGGTCCTGAGAATAATTAGAAGAAATGTAGCAATATCCCCTGAGCTCACAAGGAGTTCCAGAGTAGGCAGCAATATAAGAAAACACCATTTTAAAATAACTTGTCACACTTTAGTATTGCAAGATATCTAGGGGGACCCATATATGTACATAGAAAGGGGGCAGAAAAAAATTCTCAGGAAAGGTAAATCCTGTGCTTTATCTTAAAGGATAAGTTGCTTAAACAAAGACAAGAAGAATGTCATTCCAGGGGAAAAAATAGCATAAATGAAGGTATATGCTACAGCTTCATTTGGGCCATTATTTACAATTCGCTATTGTAAGAATACAATTAAAGAGGTGAGAAATGTAAGAAATTAAATTTTTGGTTAATTGTATTCCAGTATGTGTATCATTTGACCATTGTTTTAATCAAGGAATATCTAGATATAGAGCTTTATTCATTTTCATAAACATATATATGCATACATGTATGTATATTTCTATGGTATATTAAATATTATGTCATAGTGTTACATTTTAATAATTCTTTCCAAATTATTCTTATGGCTACCTATTAAATTAATATCATTAATCATGCTTTTGATCTTTTTCTATAACTTTGTATTAATCCCCTTTCTGTTGTTTATAATAGAATACCTGAAACTGGGTAATTTACAAAGAAAATAAATGTAATATTTACAATTACAGAAGCTGAGAAGCCCAACATAAAGGGGATGCTTCCAGTAAGGACCTTCTTGCCTGTGGGGACTCCACAGAGTCATGAGGTGGGCCAGCAGTCCCCTCTTATGATAACCCAATAATTGATTAGCCCATTAATTTCTTTATCTATGTATGGATTAATTTATTTACCCATGAATGGATTAATTCATTCATAAGGTCAAAGGCTTTGTGATCTAATTACCTCTTAAAGGCCCCATATCTCAACACTGCCCCGCTGGTGACAAAGTTTCAAGATGAGTTTTAGAGGGGATATTCAGGCCACAGTAAGCTTAGATTATTCCTTTAGAGTATGTTCCTAGACTTGCATAGAGTCTATCAAAACATAAAGCAGCTTTTGACTCTTGATATATAGTAAAAATTACTTAATAAAATTGTTATTAATTTAACCCCCTGTCTACAATGAAAGTGTGAACGCATGTAGTTTCCAATACTCACTGCCAACACTGGGTGACTTTTTTTTTCTCCCCTAAGTTTTGCTAATATATTCAGCAGAATATTTCTTAGTCTTCGGTATCATCTCCTGTGGTACAGTGAGAATTATACTTATGTCTTAATGATATTATGAGGATTAATTTAAGTAATGAATGAAAATTGCTTAGCATACTGGCATATATAAGTGTTCGATAAATTATAGCTATCATGTTATTATTATCTCTCCTACTAATAAAGACCATGATCTATTTTTTTCTGTCTTCCTGGATCTATTAATCACTTAATGAATACTTAATGCTCATGTTAGAAAGCATTTTTATTTTATACTAGTGATTGACCACCAGCACACAAAGCCTACAGCTATCACGGGGCAAAAAGTAATGTGATAATTCTACCTCTCTCAGTTCAAGTAGACAATATAGTTTTAATACACTTAGTCAAATTCTTATGGTTCAAATAAAGAAAAAATACATTAAAAAATATATAAGGTAACCCATAAAAATGAGTCTTAGCTCTATTTCTTGTGCCCAAAAGCTGCTCTTAAATGTAGTAGAACCTATCCAAAAGTGAAAGTGAATTAGTATCTTAACTACAAGATCTGTTCAAGTAGAATGGAGAAAAAAAGTAAAAATGAATGTGTACTTTCCAAATATAGAAGGATTGAACTCTAAGCAGCATTTTATAATCTGAGTGTTGTACAAAAGTGTGGAGCTGCAATATAAAAACAAAACAAATAAAAACAGAACACTCAAAAAAAACTACCCCATGACGTTCATTACAGTCAGGCTGAATTTTGTTTACTTTTCTGAGTAGATACATTTTTTTAAATTAAAGTCAGCTTTATTCAAATGTAGTTTATATATAGTAAAATTTACCCTTTTTAGGTGTACCTGTTAAAGCATTTGTCCATTTTACCTGTATTGTCCAATTTATAAAATATTATTTACGGTGTCCTTTTATAATTTTAATGTCAGTAAGATCTAAAGGTATAGTCTCTCTTCTATTTTTTATATCAATAATTTGTGTCTTCTCTTTTTCTTTGTTTATCTATTATCCAGAGATTTGTCAATTTTTTACTGATCTTTTTAGAGGACCAGATTGGTGTTATTGATTTCTTAATTTTTTAAAATGTTTTAAATTTCCCTGATTTCTGCCCTTTGTTATATCCTCACTTCATGTGGCTTTGAGTTTAATTTGCTCTTCTTCTAGTTTCTTCGGCTGACCCTCCAAAGATTCATTCGAAACATTATTTTCTAATACTACATATTTTTCCTAAGCATGACATTATCTGTAACACATAAATATTTATATATTGTGTTCTTACTTTTAATTCAAACTGTTTCCCTATTTTCTTTTTGTTTGTTCATTGACATAGAATTTATTCAGAAGTATGTTTTTAAATTTCTAAATATTTGAGGATTCTTTAAAACTCTTCTACTAATTTCTATTGTCACTCCATTGTGGTCTGAATACATATATTATGCAATTTCATTCTTCTAAATTTTTTGAGAATTTTTGTGTCATGTAATATGGTCTGTCTTGGTGAACAGTGTATGTGCACTAGAAAATGTACATTTTTCTGCTGTTGGGTTTTTGCCTTCTGACCTATAAATGCCAATTAGGTCAAATTAGTTGGTACTGTTGTTCAGGTATTCTACTATCTTTCTAATTATTGAGACATCTCTGACTATAATAGAGGATTTTAGCGTAGTTATTTTGATAACACCATGTGTAATGACGTAGATACTTAATGTCTAATAAATTAGATTTTTTTTTCGTTAGTTTGAAGCCAGATAATTAACCAAAATGTAATTTTGCTTAAATGTAATTTTGGCTGTAGTCAAAATAATAAACATCAGATAGTTGTCATTGAGCAGTGCATAATAACAACTATATACATGTTCATGCATAATGTAATCAAAGATATATTTTGACATTTGGGGAGCTATCACTATTTAAGATACTTTATAAATACCTCTAATCAAAAGGCAAGAAACTAGAATTATTTTGGCATTAAGATTCTAGGTAATCATTTGTAGAAAATTCCCATTTTAAGGCTCAAATGCATTGTCTATAATAGGGGAAATGTTAGCCTAAATCAGATTTAAGAATCCTTCTGTGACATCATTCTCATTATCATTTTGTGTCGAAATCAACATATTTATTTTATTCACAATTTGCTTAATATGTTTTTTGGAGGTGCTGCTCCTGCGTTTTCTCTGTGAGTAAGTTGATAAATTCAGCCTCACACTGTCAATCATAAAATGGTACAGTAACCACAGCCCTACCTATATACCAGGAAATTGTAATAAATGGAAAAAAGAATAGAAAATGCATTTGGGGATAATAAAGAATTGTACATAATCAAGTTGATATTGTTATAATGATTATTATTAAATTAAAACAGTGACATGTTACTGAAAGTTGCTCCTTCCTCTGAACCAGAAAAAGCACATGTGCCCCAGAAACTTATCATACCTGTGCTATCACATTGTATAAGCCTTTGAATAACCTTTATTGTTTCTAACTCAACATTTCATGATCTTTCCTTCCCTAGGCAGCTAATTAAATCAGTGACTGAACTCTTCAATTCATAATAAGGCAATCAAGAATTTCTATTTCTTCTCAACTAGTTCCTGCACATAATTGCATATTTCCTTTTTTTCCCTTAGAATCTGAAAGAAACAAGATCTAAAGGACTTAAATGGGTTGCTCGCAAAGCCACAAGACAGACATTTATAAGATGTAGGCCAAGAGGTATCAAAAATGACCTGGTCAATGTAACAGCGTGGCTTTTGATTAATCTACACCAATGATTCTGAATTTGTGCCATCCACTTTAAAAAGAAATCTAACTTGTGAAGCATGATTTCCTATTTTTTTATCCAGAGAGAATTGGTAGAGAGAAAATTAAGTTTGCTCATCTAAGTAAGTACCTCAGGGAACTATTCACCTATTAATGTATGGGAGAGTTTCAGCTTGTAACTTACCCAATTTCATTAGCATTAATGGGAATTCTGTGTGAAATCCTGTGTGAATCGTTGGTTTAGGCGATGTGTAAGTTTGTTGATTACCTTTATTTTGTAAGGCTTTATTCTCCAGCTCAAATTTTTAACACTTTACACTTGTAATAGAAGCCAAATGTTGGAAGGAGTCAAATTTGGACTTTTGAAGGCAATTAAATCAGAATAGAATCACATATAATTATTCACCTTTGTGAATGCTGACATATGTTACATGTTCCCTACCTGGATGTTTTACTGGCTGACTGCCTTTGATATATGAAGACTCAAGCTTGAATTTTAAGTTTTCAACAATTATGTTCTACTAGTGCGTACAATTTTCTTATTTAATCCAACACCTCCCCCCACCCCCGCCACTTTCTTTAACCCCTCTGATTACTGGGCTATGAGTTTTGTACTCACTTAGATGTCCAATCCTGGGAAATTTCAAAAATGGAAGGCAGAATTAGCGGGACGTAGGGGGCAGGGTGGGGAAGACCATGGATGCACATGCACAGATGTAAGTGCTAGCACCTGCTGGACCTTAGCTTCCATCTCTCTCCTATCAGGAGGAAAAGCACACACATGAAGAAACCTCTGAGAGATGATCTCCCTCTCTGGCCTGTGCCGACATGTGTGACTAACAACATAATGGAGCAAAAAGTCAAGCCTGAGGGGTAGCCTTAACCCCTGTAACCTAAGACTTACCACTTTTGCCGCCTGCACCCCTCCCAGGAGGCTTTTCCTTCTCTGGACCTACTGTAAGCACTCCAGTGGCCAGAATGGAATGGTTTCCTGTCTGGAATGGTCAGCGCTAAGGCTCAGAGAGTAGGGGGTCCCACATACTTGGTGAAAAGGTGAAAGTAACTGGGGACCCTCAAGATTTTGTAGGCACAAAATCTCCCCCTGCTCCCTAACTTTGGGAAATGTACATTACCAACAGTTTTGTATCAACTCAAAGTGCTTCAAGCACCTTGCAAACTTCAGTTTAGGAAGAGGAGACCTTGATGACACCAAAGCCACTGCTTTTAAAATGGTTCAAAATTTTAAAATTTTGCACACAAATGGAATTCATACTATGAATGTGGACTTCTTGAGCATTTATTGATTGTAAGTTAAGAAATTCTGCACTAGAGATATATAGAGTACAGTACAGAGAATAGTACACAGATCTTTCTGGGATAGAGGCTATATTTTACTTTGGTCAGTATCTCACGATTTAACTGTTAGGTGATGGGAAGCAACAGCATATTGTCTAGTGTTCCAGTAATCTTCTAGGGGATTGGTTTGGCATGCCAACTTTCTCTGAAAGAGCACAAGAAAAGATATACAATGATCTATAAAAACTTGGTGTTGGTCATTCCACAGGAATCACTGGATTCAGGCACAACTTGACCATAGAGTGATCAAAGGGACCCTGAATAAGGGCTAAAAGAAGAGAAACCTTCATCTTCAAATTGGATTTTTAAACCATCTACCTCATCTAGAATGAGAGCAATTAGTGAGGCAAGGAATGCCAACATGATTAAGAACTTAGATCCAAGAACTTGTGACGTGAACATGGAAATACTTAAGGCATAGGTCATAAAAGTATTTTGGAAATTCAGAGAAAAAAGATGACTTCTGACTAGATGAAAATTCAGATTAATTATCTAGTAAATGACAAAATGCCACAAATCTGATGGTACTCTCTTTCCTTTAACAAAAGGTTTGCTTTATGGGTAATACAAGTTGAGTATTTCTTATTCTAAATGCTCAGGCCCAGAAGCGTTTGGACAAGAAATGAATCCACTTAGGTCAAGGCAAATGACTTGAGGTCAGGAGTTTCAGACCAGTCTGGACAACATGGTGAAACCTTGTCTCTACTTAAGAAAAAAATAATTAGACAGGCATGGTTGCACATGCCTGTAATCCCAGGTACTTGGGAGACTGAGGCCAGGAGGTGGAGGTTGCAGTGAGCTGATGGTGTGCCATTGCACTCCAGCCTGAGCAACAGGGTGAGACATTGTCTCAAAAAAAAAAAAAGAAAAGAAAAAAGAATGAAAGAAATGGATTCCTTCTAGCTCAGTTCTCCAATGTGTATTTCCCTGAGTGTAATGATGGCACTCAAAAAAGTTTGGATTTTGGAGCTTTTCAGATTTTCGGATTAGGGATATACAACCTGTAAGAGAAATATGTTATGAAAGTAGCAATGAATTGACACAGATGCATCAAATCAGGATCTTAAAACTGGTTTAAGTGAGCATTCAGGTGACTGGTGGGATCAGGATTCAGTTTCAGTTCAATTAGTTGTAGAATTTGAATCTCTCAGCGTTTATAGCCTTAATGAAGAACAAGAATTCTCAGATGAATGTGATAAGGTGAGTTGAGCAACTATATATTAGACATGGAGAGGGTGGTACAGATTCACTTGAAGAAGGTCCTAAAATTTCCTTAGCTGACTTGGAAATGTACTTCATTAAATGAAATTGATCCTCCCCTTCTAGGCCAATCCAAAAGACCTTGGGTCCTTTGTGAGAACTGACTTCCTGAAGATAAAGGGAAAGACAGAGGGGAAATAAGTTCAGCCTGAGGAGAAGAGGGCTTTGATGCTTCTGATTATAAAAACAAACAAAAAACCTATAGTGAATTACTCCAAAGACTCATGTGTTCATGTGTGGAGGAAAGTGATGAGAAAAATCACATCAGCCTCCCATTCCCAAGAGAATGAGCAGTGTTGTCAGCCAGCAACTTCTAATAGCATCATTTAGAACAGCCAAGAAAATGTCAAAGACCTTGAGTGGAAAGAAACAAGAAAGAAAGAACAAAGTGTGAATCTACTTTTCCCCTTAGTGCTATTGAATTTTATGTGCTTTGCTAATATCAACCTAAAAATAGTTGCATCACCCATGGCAATAAAGGGCATCTAATGCATCTAATGGAATGTTTCATGTGTGCAAAAAAGCTTAAAAAAAAAAAAAGAGATGAGTTAGTATGAAGACAGCCAGTTCAAATGATTGTGTTTACACTCCCTAGTTGGCCTGTTCATGAAATATATTTCTCTCTATATAACCCTAAAAATTAGACCCACAACAAGTATTATTAGTTTTTTTTTTTTACATGTATCAAAACAGAAAGTATCTCAACCCATGTGCATTTATTTTCTTTTGTTCAGCTTACCTACTTTCCTGAAGGGGGAGTGTGGAGGGTGATAATAAAGATTTTCTTCCTTTTAGGAAAAATTTTATTTCTGTTGATATTTTATATTTGGGGTTCAACGTAATTGGAATTGGATATATAGCCAGTCCTTTACACCGAAGCCCCTATATTTTAAATCATGTCTGCTTTCTTTTAAATGACAATTATCTCATTTTTGAAATATGTATGTGTTGAGGGGAGCATTTAAATGTAACTTATTTAATACTTTTCATATAAGAAGGGAAAGTTTTGTGAAAGATTTAATATTTAAATTTTAGAACTTAAATCTTCTGATCTTTAGTTTCTCTGCTTTTTCAGAGGCACTTAAAATACTTTTTTAGATAAAAAATAAATTGGTAGTTACATTTGGTGCTATGAAAGTAAAAATGTACTTATTTTCCAGTCTCTTCAGTTTGGTAAGGGATAAGGGGTAATGATGGTGTCAAATCAAGATGTCTGAGAATAACCATTATTTATCCATAAGACAAGACTTTTAAAGACTCTCTAACAGAATATGGAGTTGTCCTGGGGGTTTCAACCTGGTATCCAGACCCTTTGTCACACCTAATCTCAGGATTTAGTGAAATCTATTGTTTCTCCTAAGAAGAAAAACACTTTTAAGACATTTGAAATTTATTGGGCAAAGTTTCATAATTCCTGGTAGTTGCCTAGATTTCTGACCTTTACTTAAGGCAACTTTAGAAGCCAGTGAATTCAGAAATATCAACTCAGAAATTTGATAAACAAAAAATCTGTTAATTTAAAAATTAGCAAGAAAGGTTATAACTTCTCTTTAAGTGAATTACAAATTACTCATCACTTTCCTTTAAGAATGATAGGTTCAGAACAAGGATTCTAAAATATCTCTCAAACTGTGTAGATTAACTTATTGACATATTTATGTATGAATCTTCAGCAAAGTAATGGAAATAACCAGTGCGATTTTGGGTCTCATTATTTCTCCTCCATATATAATCTTTGCACATATTCAGGAGCAGATAATAACATAAACTGAGCTATAAGTTTAGAATAGAACTGAAGGATAGTTTCACACGCCCAAATTTGTGTGTCAGTTACTAACAATACATTGTTATTACAAACTTAAAAAATGAAAGCCACACAAGCAAATGCCTTACATATGTATACATATTTATGTAGGAGATGAATGGTTGAAGAGAACAGAACTTTAGCCAAAGAGTGGTCCTTAACTACAGGAAAGCTTATTAATTTGAAATTTACAATATTTCAACTAGAACTAAGTAAAATTATCCCAAGAAGAGCTGGTAGTATAAATGAGATTATAAATGATGTATATCCTGGCTTTACATTGCAGTGATTATGCCATTTACAAAACATTCAAATCTGGGCGCAAATATAATGTTATTACACATGACTATGGATTACTAAAGTAGTCTTAATTGCCTACATTTTTAAGTTTAATATACATATATTACTTATTGATTTACACATAAGCAGTTTGATATGGTTTGGCTGTGTCCCACCCAAATCTCCTTTTGAACTGTAATCCCCATAATCCCCACATGTTGTGGGAGGGACGTGGTGGGAGGTAATTGAGTCATAGAGGCGGTTTCTCCATGTGGTTCTCATGATAGTGAGAGTTCTCATGAGATCTGATGGTTTTATAAGCATCTGGCATTTCCTCTACTGGCACTCATTCTCTCTCCTGCCACCCTGTGAAGATGTGCCTTCTACCATGATTGTAAGTTTCCTGAGCCCTCCCCAGCCAACTTTTTGACATGCTCACTCACAGTGGTACACCCTCAGTTCTTACAATCTGGAAAAGTTCTACTTATAAACACCCCAGTTTTTTACTACAGCTTTCTAACCTCCCAGCTCTCCTGCAAGTTTTATCTCTACTGCCTTTCTTCTGACCAAGACTCCACCTTCGGTTTGTCACATGTTTTCATTATTTACCTAAATCATAATCCATTCTCACCCACATCCTTCTAAATCCTAAATATATTTTAAATTTAGCCACCCTCTAACATGTTTTTACCACTTGTTCTATTATCATTCTCAAGAATCCATCTCACAGAACACAAATTCTCAATCAAGAATTGTTGTCCTTCCCTAATCAATGAGGTATATTTTTTAGAGAAAAAAATACAGCCTCAAAAAGTACTTTTTTTTCATATGTATTTTCTCAAGCATCAAATTGTCACTCAAGCCCGAAAATCCTGTTTCCTCAGTACAGCATTTCTCACAGTCAGTACAGTGGCTATTTTGAGTCTTGGCCATCTTCCTCAAGCCTTCTACTCATCAACTCTG
Organism: Sapajus apella; assembly: GCF_009761245.1. Taxonomy (NCBI): domain Eukaryota; kingdom Metazoa; phylum Chordata; class Mammalia; order Primates; family Cebidae; genus Sapajus; species Sapajus apella. Next base: position 3,697,294 of record NW_022436971.1, on the reverse strand, counting down.
CAGCCTATTTG